>NC_046162.1:7737594-8037594 GCF_011064425.1 Rattus rattus | reverse complement strand
AGCCATATTAGCACTCGGTGGGAGAATTGGCTTTTCAGTATTTCAGTATTTCCTATTTTTTTAACCTGTTGAGTTGGGCTTTAGGAAAGTTTGCATGGTTAGAACTTTTGCAAAGCATGTCTTCCTTAAGCACAATAGTTGGAGAATTAAAGGGCCCTGGCCTGCTTCTGTAGGGTCTTCATGCGAAGAACACGTTCTAAACTGGTTATTGGGGGTGGGGTGAGAGAGCCTTGGAGTTATGGTCAGCCCTGCCTCAGCCTTCTAAGCCCAAGGATTATAGACTTGGGCTACTATGCCCTAAGTGTTTGGGTGGTTTTGCTTTGTTTTGTTTTTTTTTTTTTAAACAGTTTTGTTTGAAGATGAATGTGTTATAGAGGCAGATGTGGTCTACAAATCTGAAATATTTAAGTCCATTAGTTCGTGAAAGAGTTCAGGCCACAGCACTCATGAGTGAGCGTAACTGTGAATTCCAAGGATCAGACTCAGGTCATCAGGCCTGCACTGTAGGTAGTTAGCAATAGTGCTAACTACTAAATGTAGGTAGTTAATACTAAATGTTGGTAGTTAGCAGTAGTGCTAACTACTAAATGTCTGGTGTGTATAGAGCTGGATTCCTCTGCCAGGCAAAAATGTACAATTTAAACAGATCAAAGAAACTCTGTACTTAAAATATTGGTTGAACGTGCTGCCCTTCAAAGGCTTGGGTCCAGAAGTACCCAGGACTTTGTGTATTTGGGATTTGTAATCTTTGTGCAGCTTGGAAGCAGGACCCAATTCTAAACATAGAATTCATCTGGGCTTCACGTATACCTTTTCATGTAGTAGGATCAGTGAGAAGATCAAGAATGCCCCTCCTGTTCTTTTGTTCAAGATTACAGCTAGACAGAAGAGCCAACTCCATTCTCATGACTTACAACCTTTTATTAGTGAAAGTGTCCATGGGTGCAAATAAGGCGGTGCGCTCGCTCTGCTCGCCCTGGGAGCAGTGTTTCTTCCTTAATTCAGATGACTGAAAAAGTCACTTGGTCTTAGTGAACTGTGTGTCTGAGGTGTGGCAGGCAGGAAAGGGAAGGGAATTTTCAAACAGGTTTTCCTCCCAAACTGGAAGGTCAGGCAGTTCAGGGAATGGTTGGGAGTGGGTTGAGGGCTGGGGCACCCATTCATGTAATGTTCTCATTTCATGTAAACAAAGGCACTGGCGACTGCAGCTCCTGACCTGCGTCTATTTGGATTTTCTCTGGTAGCACATTTAAAAACTTAAATTCACATCCTTTGTGCAGGGCTGTGGTTGACTCCTGGTGAGAGGTGGGGTAATGTCTATGACTTGAGAACGAATGGAGACAAATGCTAATCAGTCTGCTGGGCTTTGCTGTCATTTAGTATTTTGTTTTCCCTGACATAGTGTCCAACTGAATTTATTCACTGGCTTTGGTTCCATTGAAGTCTGAGTCCCGAGCATCCATTTCTTCTTCAGAACCATCTGTGTTTTCAATAACTCTACGGCCTCCAGCCCTTCTGGAAGGAACAAAGGAAGCCTCGTTTCCTCTCCTATGGGTTTGAAACAGAAAACACATGAGTTTTTAGTAAGAAAATCTCCCAGTAGTTTAGAAGAGGTTTTTTATCTAGGGCGAGACTAAACACACACTCAACATGAATGAGTCTCAAACAAATTCAGGGTGAGTCCCAGCCAGTCTTAAAAGTCTGGGTGGTTATATGCAGTTGGCATGGGGTTCTTGGTTTTAAAATATAATTTAAATAAGATTCTGGTCTGCCTTGGGTTGGGAAGAGAAAAAAGTCAATACAGGGTAGCACACTGGCCTGGTGTCATCAGATGGAAGGTCGTATACAGACCTGGTGCTGTTTTATCTATAATCTCTGTCCATGGAAATAAAAAAGGCATGATTTTAGGTCTTCAAAGTAGAAAGGAAGAGTTTCTCAAAGGACAAGCCTTAGTTGAAGGGTGACATAGCGCCCTCTGCTGGTGTGGAACTTCCTGCTCTGCATCTTCCCCATGGTGGAGAGATGGTGTCTAGCTTGAGTGTATTTTCCTCACTACGGTCACATAATGCAGAACACAAAGTGGGTACTCAAATGAATAGTTGAAAAATTGTTAATCTGAGGTGCATTTTTGTTCTAGTGGGCAGGGCAGCCCTTAATCTTCACTACTCATGTCTTCAGCCTCTGCATGTCCCATCCTGGCTATCTAAGTCTACCTGATTTTACAGGAAGGGCTAGATGTGTAGAATGCAGCCTTGGGGGAGAGGAAAGTGGGCAGAAAGGAGGGAAAGGTCAGTTTACTTGCAGCTAGCTTTTGCTATTTCACAGAAGAGTATATGGATTTTCAGTGAACTAACATGTGATCTTGTTGGATCAGCCCAGTCCTGTTTGACCTGAATTTGAATACAGATACTAACACATTTTAGTACAGTTGAGAAAACCAACATTGAGTAACAAAAACAACTTGCTGGCCATTTGGAGGCTGGAGGGAGAAGCCGTGAGGATATGCATGCCCACCCACTGACCCATTCTTTAGCCCAAAGGAACATATCAGACAGGTAATACACCAGAGGCACAAGCATAAGCAGACCCAAAGATTTATGATCAGCAGGTAGGGGAACTCCTTATGTAAACATTTTGGGGTTTTCCCAAGATGTAGCAATCAGGAATAAATACTTAAAATTGTAGTCATTCCCAAAATAAGATACCAGGGCCAGCTTCAGAGGACCATTTTGGAAGCACTTCTTCCCTTGAGAGGGTGAAGGGGCCTGGACTGTGTTATATAGAGATGACACTTAGTGCCTCTCTCCTCATGGCTGTACTTGGCATCTGAACCCAATGGGTACTGTCTTGGAGCTGGAAACCATGTCTAAATCTACATCAAAGCTCTGGGAATGTTTACCTTTTGGAACAGTCTATATATGTTCACTCAAAGGGTTTATCCCTTGATCTCAGAAACAAGTCATGCCCTACTGATCAAGAGACCACAGTGGCATTGTTCCAGCTTAGGGGTCACTACTGGAGAAAGCAGTTCTAAATGTGAGACAAAAGGTTGATACCAACTCTCAGATATAGGGGCCCCCAATAGAGGTTTGTTCCAAAACCTCCAGGATCTCATCCTGGAGAATTGTGGATCTTTACAAACACTTCGAGATTATTCTAGGCACTATAAGAAGTCCAGACCTCCTGAGAAGATCAGACTTTGTTTCCTGCTGACTGGGGACTCCTCTGCACCCCCTCATATCCTTGGGGATGCTCTCTGCAAGACCTCGATTAGTTTTAAATATTTGACAGCAAGAGCAAAGTTGAAATTCTACAACGAACGGGTGGATGGATATAAGCAAGGATGTGTTTGGACTCTGCATGAGGTCCTGGGGAATCCATTGAGCTATCATTGCCTGGATACACTATGGGGGAATAAAGGTGCTTAAAATCCTAGAGTAGCAGAATTCACACACACACACACACACACACACACACACACACACACACACACACACACACACCCTTCTTGACAAGGGCCACGTGTGCTTTGAGTTCATTCTCCTGTCCCTGGACATGTTCCTATCGGTAGTGTCCAATCCCCACCCTCATGCACTGAAAATACAGTTAGCAAGCACAAGCCCTCTGAAGCCCTGGCATCTCTGCTGTGACAGGGATTGCCCATGTCCTTCCACAGGACAAGCTTAACCATGAGTTTAGTTTCTGGGCTGTAGTCATTGTGACCCAGGCCAGTCAGTTAGAAACCATGTCCATTCTTTAGGGTTGTGTGCAAAGAGGAAAATGCATATGTACTCAGTGAGGTATCGACCAGTACAACACCGCTGAGCGTCCTGACAGTGTAAGAGTGGCTCAGCATGCAAGTAAGAACAATGTCAGCAAAAGCACGATTGGTAAGGTGCTTGTTTACCATGCATGAAGCCCTGGGTTCCATCTGAAGCATCACTTAAAAGAGTAGAGCAGTACACACCTGTTATTGCAGCACTTGGGAGGCAGTAACAGGAAGATCTGTAGCTAGGGCCAACCTGAGCTTCACAAGACACTGTCTCAAAACAACAACAACAACAACAAACCAACATGCAGTATTTTAAAATTTCATGGAGATGTGGATCAAAGTGTTTTACTAGAAGCCATGTTTGACAAAATGCCAGAAGGAAGGACAATGACTCAAGAGATGAGGTCTGCTTACATTCTCAGCTCTGAACTAAGCCAAGCCTTTAGATTTGGGAGGTCTCACAGAAATTTGCAAGGACTTGGAAAAGGGAAGACACAAGGAAGGGGTGCTGGGCACAGGAATGGGGACAAAGAAGGGGTGCTGGGCACAGAAATGGGGACAAGGAAGGGGTGCTGGGCACAGAAATGGGGACAAGGAAGGGGTGCTGGGCACAGAGGGATGGGGACAAGGAAAGGGGTGCTGGGCATAGAGATATAAGGGACAGTGTGACACACGAGCTGTAAAGCTGGAGGCACAAAGTACCTGGTGGCTCACTGCGAAGTTTCTTGTGGGGGGGGCCCTCTGAAACAGAGAGAGTCCCCAGAGGTTACCATCCATGCTTGGGAAGGAGCTGATTAAGTATGATAAGGGCACTAGCTTCAATCAAGTAATGAAAGGTCCTTCTCAGTCAATATGAACCAGAGAGCCAGCCTGGAGGAGTTGGCACTTTAAATAAGGACAGGCACCATTTAAACTTCTGTCCTCTTGAGTCCCTTGAGAAACACTTAGAAGTTCCAGCATTGTATAAAGGTAAAGGTATCTGAAAAAAAAAAAAAGGTCTGAAATATCAGCGTTAGACCAGAATGAATGTGCGGGTGTGTGTGGACTGTGTGTGGATGTTGTCTTCATGAACATTGCCTACTTTGTATTTTTCAGACGTGGTCTCACTGGCCAGGAACTCACTAGTTGGACTATGCTAGCTGATCAGAAGTCCCAGTATTGGGAGTGCAAAAATTGGGCCACCATGCCTAGTTTGTTTACAGGATTGAATTTGGGTCCTCATGCTCAAAAGCAAGCCCTTTAACCAAGTGGTCTGTCTCCATTTACCTTTGGTGGCAGCTAAGTGGGAAGTGATGGGCAACATGGCAAATGCTTGTGGCATGTAGAAAGCCATTTACCTGGCCAGCAACACAAAAACTTGCTCATTGATTTCTTGTCTGTTTACCAACCTCACACAGCTCTAGTGTATGAGTTCGTGTTTCTGTGGCCCTAGAATGTGGGGTACATACTGGTACCTCAAAAGGAGTTGGTTCTATCTTGTCCCATACCACCTTAGGTCAAGTACATGGGGTAGAACCCACAGAGATGATCAATATAATCCCAAAAAGCCATTAAGTCTAAGAGAGAAGAGAGACCTCAGATAGCTGAGGTGACTATCCTCCAACCCAACTCACTCAGGGCAGAGAGCACAAGACCCACCAGAACACATTCTTCAGGTCATTGTGGAAACAGGTCCTGTGTACTGAGCTCTCAGTGCTGGAATAGCTCTTATATTCCTACTAGATTGGAGAAATTAAGTAGGATGGTTTCTTGCCTGTCAAGTAGGAACCATCACACATTGTCATCTTGAGGGATTGGAGGCTCCTTTCAAGACGGATCACTTTAGAAGTAGAAAGATGAAAAAGGGACCAAGATGGAGTCTGGGCAGTCCAGTGCCTGGTGGGTTTGCCTGGGCAGTCCAGTGCCTGGTGGGTTTGCCTGGGCAGTCCAGTGCCTGGTGGGTTTGCCTGGGCAGTCCAGTGCCTGGTGGGTTTGCCTGGGCAGTCCAGTGCCTGGTGGGTTTGCCTGGGCAGTCCAGTGCCTGGTGGGTTTTTGATAGAGAAAGATGGGCAGTCAGATGAGTAGACCCTGTGAAGGCCAATAGCCTGGGCTATTGTAGACCATGGTGTGCCTTAAAGAAGGGTGATTGATACTACCTGAGCATTGTGTGTGGATAGGGGCAGCAGAGGAGCAGGGCTAGAGGTTTTTACTCAATGGAATAAGTGAAGAAGAGTGAGGCAGCACCCAGGCACATGCTTGGCCTGTGAAGCAGATGAGGACCAAGTTTACAAGACCTTGGCTCTGTTATATAGCTCAGCACAGATGTCAGGACAGGTTTAGGGGAAAGCAGGTATGAATTTCATGATCATTTCTGCTTTCCAGTTAAAACAGAAGTGAGGGCCTCAGTGGGAAGTGAACTGGAGATGAGAGACCACTTATGGAGGCAATTTCAGTGTTCATCAGCACACTCAGAATGGAAGCAGCAGTTGGGGGGTATTATCTGGCTTATCTGTGTCTTGGCTGTGCAGAAGGTATTAAGTTAGAGCCAGGCTGGGTACCAGCCAAATGAAGGCAGAAAAGCAAGGGAGGACTTTGGGTTGTGAGGAGGTGAACAAGGGCAGGTGAAGGTTGTTGACCATTGAAAGGAACCTGGGGCTGCTGGGGAAGGAAATGCGAAGGGAGCAAACAGGTAGGTCCAGCCATCAGGATGCCCACAGTACACTTGGAGTCTAGAGTCTCTCATCACATCCCAGAGTATAGCAAGATCAAGTGACAGAAAGCAAGTATCATGGGATATGAAAGTCACAGAGAACAGTGGAGTGAAGAGAGACTGGAAGGAAACAGCATCCAGAATGACAGGGTACAAAGAGAGAGGCAGCCCTGAGCAAGAGGACCAAACCTAGTTCCCACAGTAATGTGGGCAGGTCATCTTCATGAGGGACACCTGGTAACTTCTGGAGACATTTGTACTTGTCCCAATGCTGTGTAGATGGGCCTGCTAAACACCCTACATGCACAGCCCAACTCTACCTGACACAGCAGTGTGAGAACCTGAAACAGAAGGTTCAGGGAAGGATAAGAAGCAAAGGTTGGTAGCTATCCATCCTGCAATGAACAACAGGCTTCACGAAATGGGATCTTCCTCCACCTCCTCCACACAGAAGGGCATGGGACATGTGGGTTAATGGATAGGAGATGAGTTTCTCAGAGGCCATACCCTGCTCAGCTCTATGCCTGCTCCAATGCTGGACTTATAAAAATGTTCAGTGAATCACAAAGATGGGAGGAAGTTAAAGGTGTTGTTGGGTACAGAGATGCAGGGAAGCTGATGCATGGGTTCAGGGCAGGCACTCTAGGCTGGTAAGGCCCTTCCAGCTACCTTGGATTCTTACCTGAGTTTGCTCTTGAGAGCATTCACCTCACGGCCCATGGCCTCATTGCTCTCAGTGGCCTCATCCAGCTCCCGCTGCAGCTTCCTGCGGTTGGCATTGATGCGCTGGGATTCCTCCTCGGCCTCTTCCAGCTGCCTCTTGAGCTGCTTGACCTTGGTGTTTCCTTTCTCTGCCTGCCAAGGACAGGACGATTTGTCAGCAAAGGTCAATGTAAGGGGTTGTGAAGCACTGGGTGAGACCAGGTAGTTAGGAAGAGGCACCAACTGTGGCTACCTGCTCCTTGTACTGCTCCACCATCTTGCGCTCATCCTCCACCTGCAGAAGGACCTCCTTTAGCTTCTTGTCCTTTTGCTTCAGCAACTTGGTGGCTGCCTGTTTTTCTCTGGTATGGGGAAGAAAGAAAGGTAGTTTCTAATTGAAATGGCATCCTTGTAAATGGCATGTTAACCAAGGCATGGTGTCCCAGCTTCCTTGAGCCCAGAATCAAGAGTCATCCCAAGAATCAGCCAGAAGTAGAATAAAGAAAGTTGAGGTATCACAATGCATGCTACAGCACAAATGACTTCTTATGAAGGGATGAGCCAGTCACAAAAAGTCTCCATTGATGTAAGATGCCCCATAGGCAAATGTTGGATATCCATCAGGGTAGGCTGTTTGGCACAGTTATAGAACCTTTGTGATGTGGCCAACTAGCAGGATGGGACTTAAAGGTGATATTTGCCTCTGATTCAGTCCAAACTCTCTGATGCCTGATCCATCAAGATGTGAAAAGCAACAACTACAGGTGCTCTCCAGAAAGCTGGAGCTCTGGAACCCCCATACCTGGCCTCTTGTTCAATCTGCTCCTCCAGCTGCACAATCTTGGCCTCTAGTGCCGCAACAGTGGACTTAAGCTTGGCTTTGACAGCACCTTCTACCTCCTGCAACTTGCTTCGGAGTTCCTTGTTCTGGCGCTCCAGCTGTTGCCGTGCACTCTCATTCTTCTGAGCTGCGCTGCGCTCAGTGACCAGCTCATTGCTCAGTTGCTCAGCCTGAGGAAGAGGAATGGCCATGAGGCAGAAGGCATACAACTGGGTGGGTATCAGAACAAGTCTACCATCACTATTCCCTAAGGCCAGAGCATCTGCTTCTTCTCTCTCTTTCTACTCATTCTTTGTCGCCTCCAGACTCAGCTCAGAAGCCTCCTGTGTCACCTAGACCAAGACAGAAACCTGTTCTGTTCTGCCCATGCTCCCTAGCCCAGACCCTGAGGGGCTACAGGATGGTTCCTGGCACCCATCACAGAGATGTTCAGGAAGCTTCTATTCCAAAGTGGCACCAAGGATTCTTGGGATTGGGCAAAGAGCAGTGAAGGAAAACACCAGAGCCATTCACCATGGCCATGCAGTAGAGCAAGCAAGATGATGCTGCCTCACAGAAAACCCTACAGGTCCGTTTTCTGACAACCACAGGCAGATGCAGGCACAACACACATGGACAAGGAGTAAGGACCCTGTGCCTTATAGCATACTTGTGGTACATGCTACGTAGCCAATGCTGGGCTGCACCTAGCTCCTGTTTTGGGAAACCCAAGGCACTCTGCCCCTCCAGTGTGGAGAATATGGCCAAGTGATCTTGCCTCACTGTAGCCCTCAGATGATCTATTATTTTGAGTCCAGTGGCTGAATGCCACTGTGTAGGGCAGAAGCAACCACCCAGAGCTAAAAGGGCGGAGTCCCAGGCAGGGCCAGGCTATTACCTGAGCCCTCTGTGTTAACTTAAATGGCTTGAGTAGGTGTTCCCTCTCTATCCCTTCACCCCAACCTCAGTATCTCCTACCTGCAATGTGGCCTTGCGGACTCTGTCACTCATGGCCTCCATGTTGCCCTGCTCTTCCTCCAGCTCCTCCTCCAGCTGGGCGATCCTTGCCTCCAGGCGGCGCTTCTCATCCTGCAGTGTATTCCTGGAGGGAATGAAGCTGCCTTGGGGACCCATGGGCTTTACCCAGTCTTGGGCCACTCTCTCTGGAAAGGTGTTGTCTCAGGTGGCCCTCATTCTCTAACTGGGGAAATAAGCTCAAGGGAGACTAGAGTCACCCAAGATCAGCTATCAATGGTTTGAAGGGGAAATGTCCCTCACAAACTCATGTACTGGGGACTTGGTTATTGACTGGTGGGCTCTGGTAAGTGACTGGATTCTGAGGCTCTGGCTTAATAAATGGATCGATTCCTTGATGGCTTCAGAACATGATAGAATTCCTAGATGGTAAAAAACAGTAAATGGAGGCTTGTTGGAAGAAGCAGGTCACAGGAGGAAAGGGGACTTGTGTCCTTGGGGTCTCCACTCCCTTCTTGATTCATACTGTTTCCTGTCTACCTTGAGGTGAACAGCCTTTTCAATGTGCACCCAACACCATGATGCTCAATACTAGCCTGAGTCCAGGATCAGCAAAGCCAAAGGCCTTAGGCTGAATCCTCTGAAACCATTAGCTAAAATAACCTTTCTCCTTTAAATATCCATTGAGTATTTGACCATAACACCACATCTTGCTAGGAAGAGGTGAGTCGGGACTCACACAGACCAGCATTAGCAAAACCAGAATGGGGTGACAACAATCTCCTCTGGCTTTCTTTGCCCCTGCCGCTACTCAGAATGAAGTGCCACATTTCCAGTCAGTAAGTAGGTGGGAAAACCCTGCGATCAATCCTTTTCTCAGCATGGGTCTGTCCAACCAAGACTCAGTGAGCATTGGGTTTGCTATCATTGAAGTGGGGTTTCCAGGGTACGCTAAGACTGGTTGTTCTCTCACCCTAAGTACAGATGCCTCCTCTATATCCTTACCTTCCTGACAAGCTGCTAGCCAGCTCCTCAGCCAGCTCCTCCTTCTCCAGGTCAGCTTGCTTGCGAGCTCTCTCAGCTGCTGCCAGGTCCTAAAGCAGGAGAGAGGTTCTGGCTATCCTGCTCCTACACAGATGAAGTGCAGCTCCCCCTCTGAGCTCAGGGAGGCTCCACTTGCTCTTTGTATGAGGGAGGTCCACTCATTCAGACAAAAGCTGACAGAAAGGAAGGAAATTTGGGTGCCTAGGCCTGAGGAACCAGTGTGGGTCCCACCAGGAATGTGAGTGGCTGTTGCCAGCAGGGCAAACCTATACCTCCTGGAGCTGCATGAGCTCTGCCTCCAGACTCTTGGCTTTCTTCTCATTCTCTTTTGAGGTGGCAAAGATCTCATCTCTGGAGGCACGGGCATCATCCAGCTCTCTTTGGAAGTCCTTCATCTGAGCCTGCATGAGTCAATAGGACAAGCAAAGTGCACTTTCCTCACCTGGCACAGGGAGACTTACCTCTGCATACCACCCCCTTGGAATTCCAATTTATCTTGGTGAATCCCTAGTACTAGGCTGGGCCCCAGGGCTCCAGTGGCAGAATCCTCCATGTGAACTGAGGGGAGTGAACAAGAGTCCAGCAACAGTACCTCACTCAGAAAACCAACCACCTGTGGCTAAACAGTGGCGGAGTCTGCCGCATACCTACGCCTCTGACAGAGGTGGGTTGTTTCCTGAAGTCTCCATGCTGATGCTGCACTAGGCCTGGGGAGCTGCCTTTCCCCGTCCCCTGCATTCCCTCCTCTCTCAACACAAGCATCACCAACCTGCAGTTTTCGAAGCTGCTTGATGGCTTCCTCCCTCCCTTTGACGGCTGAGTCAGCCTGGAGTTCCAGGTCTTTCAGATCCCCTTCCAGCTTCTTCTTAGCTGCTGCCGCCAGAGCCCTTTGCTTCCGTTCATCTTCCAGTTCTGTCTCATACTCATGCAGCTGAGCCAGGAAGAGGGGGTACAAGCTATAAGGGTGGCTCTCAGAGCCCCAGTTCACTTGGCTACTCCCTGAGTTCCCAGAGACTCAGCATAACACAATGTGTGTTGCTGGGAGAAGGGGTGTCCACTGCCTCCAGTAAGTAGGTTTTAGGGGCTGAATTTTGGCAGCAAGTGGGAGTGGAGGATGGGGATGTCCCCAGGCGCAGACGGGAGCTGGCTCACCTGCCGCTGTAGCTGCCTCCTCTTCTCCTCATTCTGCTCATCCCGAGCCTGGAGATCTCGTTCAAACTGGCCCTTGAGGGCCTGCATGTTGACCTCCAGCCGCAGCTTGGCATCTTCAGTGGCCTGCAGCTCATCCTCCAGCTCCTCTAGCTGAGTTCTCATCTCTTCCATCTGGGTCTCCAGGGCTCGTTTGGACTTCTCCAGCTCGTGCACCTGGCGGGCAGAGTGCGCAGGGCTTTTGTTCAAGGGAGATTTACCCTCATGGAATAGGGGTTCATGAGCCAGAGCAGTGGCCTTAGCCTCCAGGGTCTGACTTGGCCCCTGATGGCTCAGCCTCAGCTGCTGTTCTTGGGTTTCTTGTGCCCGCCCCAGACTGACCTTGCTGAGGCACCCGTTGGTGAAATGCAGAACAACTTACATTCTTGCCCACGTCATCCTTGGAGCTGACCAGGTCTTCCATCTCGGCCTTGAGCATCTTGTTGGTCCTTTCCAGTTCCTCTTTGGCTTCCAGGGCTTCCTCCAGGGCCCGGGCCAGAGACAAAGCCTTCGTTTCCTTTTCCCTGGCCTCTGCTTCAGCTCGGTCTCTCTCATCCGCATACTTGGAGGAGATGTTCTTTTCCTCAGCTAACAACTGAAAGAACATAGGATTCAGAGGCATCCCCAGCACACCTGGGGCTCACCAAACTCCAAATGTAAAAAAGACCCGATCATGCTGAGTGTGCCTAGTGGAAGTGCCAGTCATTTAGATACATTAGATACATGTACAAGTCGGTTGGGTTCTTTACTTTCTCACTGCCCATTGGGATAGCACATCCTGCTACTGAATGATTATGGAGGCATGGCCACAGTATATTTTTTTTTACAAAGTTACCCATGCACCATATTAAGGGTGTATGGTTATGCACCTTACTTGGATAAAAGTCAAAGATGACTGCTCCATCTTAACACAACTTTCATCTGATGGAGAAGAGGGCAGTATGTTACAAACTATGGTACCTAAACCTAGACTTGCAAAATTCAGCAGATCTCCTAACAGCACAGGTGATACCAAACCCCACAGAAGATCAACAGGAAGGTAGTGGAAATCACTTCTGGCCCTCTAGTGGAAAGTGAGACCGTGGGGGCAAATGGCAGTCCAAAGTGGAGAGATTGCTGAAAAACAGAGGCACCAGGGTGTCCCAGAAGCTCAACATGGTGAGGCCTGTCAAGGTGAGTGGTAGCCCCTGAATCTCTAGTATTTGGGTTCACAACACAATCTATAAATTGAGTTTTGGAATAACCCTATATCGTGTGTAAATAAAATCATGTTTAATAAGTATGGTTAGTCTATATTAGAGGGAGTGTTTAGGAATTTCAGTCATAACAGGTATGCTTATCAGAACAGTATGGCTGCACATTTGAAAAGATGTATTCATCACAGCACATATAAATTTACCTCAAAGATAGAAAACAATATTACTTAATATTAGTGTTTTAAGACAAAGTCTTACTATGCAGTCTAGCTTTAAATTCATCATAATTCTGTTGCTTCGTCTTTCTGAGACTCAGAATTTCAGGCCTGTGCTACTATTCCTGCCTGCAAAACTATTTTTTAAGTAAAAGTATTTTTTATTTGTGTGTGTGTGTGTGTGTACTTGTGTGTGTGTGTGTGTGCTACATGATGACCAGAGGACAAATTGTGTAAGTCTGGTCTCTACTTCCACCAAAGGTTTTAGGAACTGGAATTAAGTCATGAATCTTGGCAGCAAGATCTGTTACAAGTAAGCTATCTCACCAGCCCGGGTATTTTTTAACACGCAATGTTAAATGTTAAAGGAGAAGGGAATAGATGTTTTTAATTTGCTTTGAAATGCACCCCGAAAAAATGAAATATGTTGGGTTACTGTGATTCATCTTTATTATAAATAACTAGGATAGGGCTAGTCATGGTGACACACACCTTTAATCCCAGCACTCGGGAGCTGGAGGCAGGCAGATCTCTGTAAGTTCGAGGCCAGCCTGGCCTACACTATGGGTCTAGACCAGACAGAATTGCATAGTAATACCCTCTGCCCACTGCCTTCTCCAAAAGTAAGGCAAAAGGCATGTAGCATGATGTTAATGATTGAATCTGGTAGTGACTGCATTGGGTATTGCCAAGGATACATTTTGAGGGAAGGGCCTAGGCCTCAGTTGGTAGAGTGTTTACCTACCCTGGCTCTCTCTCCATTATTACTCAAAACCAACAATGTCTTACTATTAGACTAAAGGCTTAACACTGAGACTTTTCTAGGTATAAGCACTGTGAAACTTGCTGACAAGCATGGCCTCAGGGCTGGCACCAGCTCTAATCAACTGAGGGTCATTTATCCCTCCACTCATTGGACACTCAGGAGCGCTGCTGAGTGTTAAAAATAATTCTAATGTCATTTTCAATAAAGTGAGGGTCATTTATCCCTACACTCACTGGCACACCAGTGATCTCAGCATTACAAAGGTGAAGGCAGGAGGATGACAAGTTCAGAAGTTCAAAGCCAACTATAGCTACATAATGAGTTCAAGGCCAACCTGGTCATCAGGAAACCGTATTTTTTTAAAGAGAAGAAATTAAATAATGTGCTCCAAAAAATGACATTTAGGGTTACTTGTAACTCCCAGCAGCGCTCCTGAGTGTCCAATGAGTGGAGGGATAAATGACCCTCAGTTGATTAGAGCTGGTGCCAGCCCTGAGACCATGCTTGTTAGCAAGTTTCACAGTGCTTATACCTAGAAAAGTCTCAATGTTAAGCCTTCTGATGTGTTCATCTCCTGACCCAGCAGTCCTCATATGTTACGGTCACCTAAGATGAGACAAGATAGCCCTCCACAGTGTCCAGCAAAGTCCAGATGAGACTCAGATTCCCAGCACCTCTCCAGTACAGCACAGGACTGACTTCACCCCATGTGAAGGACTTTCAGCCCTACCTGATCGAATTTCTTCTGTTTCTTTTCCAGATTGGATACCAGTTGCCGCTGGTTGTCCAAGTCCACGACCAAGTCATCTAGCTCCTGCTGAAGCCTGTTCTTAGTTTTCTCCAGTTTGTCATAGGCAGCAGCCTTCTCCTCATACTGCTGGCCGAGGCCCTCCATCTCTTTCTGCAGCCTCTTCTTCCCCTCCTCCATGACCTCGATAGTGCTTGCAAGGTCCTGCAGCTTCTTCTTAGAGTCTGAGAGCTGTAATGGCCAAGAGTGGAAACCCGAGAAATGAACACTCTTCCTCCAACTGAGGAAATCCAACAGCAGAGGGAACAACTGAACAAATAAACCACACAGGCCCAGAGGAGACCCATAGGGACCCTAGAGAAGACAGGAGTCACAATGGACCCTGGAGGTGAGGAGAGGACCCACTGTGGACCTCAGCATGCTGTCCACACCTGAATGTTCAAGGTGGAGACATGGCGCTCCAGGTTTTGCTTAGCTTCCATCTCCTCATCCAGCTGGTCCTGCAGGCTGTTCCTCTCATCTTCCAACTGGCGCAGCTTGGTGGACACATTGAGCTTCTGTCGGGTTTCTTCTTGAAGCAGCTCCTACAAGAGAGAGCACACGTGGTGGTCCCAGGGATGCTCCCAAGGATGGGGGCACTCCAGGTCTACCAGATGGTGCAGTGCAATACTCACTTGGGTGTCCTGAAGTTGAGATCCAAGGGAAGCCACTTCCTTGGCCAGTTTAATGGCCTTGCCTTCTGCCTCATTGAGCATGCCTGTGACACTCTCCACTTCATTCTGGGGGTGGGGACAGTAAGAGACCAGTGAGATAAAACTCATATCACAGATCAGTAAGAGGAGTCCTTTTTACTCAGAATATATCATGCACCTTTGTGGGATAGGACCTGTGGTACCCAGTGACAGAAAATACACAGGAGGCAAAGGGCAACTGTGGATACTTCAGGAACCCATCATCTGTAAGCTGGGTCCATTGGCCCTATACTCTGCTCTAGAACCTTCCACTGTATTGACTGGGTGCAGTTAGGATCCACCTTATTGGATCCCAAATCTCCCAAGGTTGGCAGAGATGAGCTGCAGATCTGAGAGTTCCAGTACTGAAAGTCAGTCCTTACCATTGCAGAAGAAACAGAATGGCCCATGACTATACGCAGGTCTAGTTCCCTGCCTTTTCACGACTCTCATGGCCATCCCCCAAGATGTGGAAGCTAAAGGCACAGAACACAGCACCTTCCTGCATCTCTGCATCTGACACTAGCGCTGGTGGCTCTGCCCAGGTCTAGGATGTGCGGCCGCAGCCCCCATCTTACTGATCTCATTTATAATGAGGCCTTAAGTGTCACTGGATATTAGAGTAGCAAACCCCTATTCTCAACTGCAGGTAATGACAACTGCAGTATTCCCTGCTCCCTTGTTCTAGCTTGGGAGCACAAGAAATATTCATCAAACCTGGGACCATTCTTTGGGACTGGAAACTCAGGCTAAGTGTGTATCTGAAGCTAAAACCAAAGATAATCAGACTCTATCATTCATCTGCTTCAGTTGCCTCTGTTACTTGGGAGTAAATATCAACATACATCTAATTGGGGTATCAGGCCCTTTGTAATCTGGCCACAGCTTCCCTCTCTGGTCCTATTCTATACCATTTCTTCTCCCATCCTGTCAGCACTGCTGGCCCTTGACTATTTCTACTTTTCCCATTTACCATGCATGTACTATACCTTCTGCATAAATATGCATCTGATGTTAGACCTCCTCAGGGCAACCTTTCCTGACCCTGTCCCACCACTGTACTCCAGGCCACCTTATATTTGTCCTTATAGTAGTGCTATGTGTGTCTCCTTCAGATTTCCTCTCTGCGTTTGTGACCCTCTCTCCTACCTCACCAGGCTGGAGTGCAGATGGGACAGAGACAATCTATATTCTTTCTTGCATTTTTTGTCTAAGGATTAAGCGCCGTGTCTGGTATGCAGTAGGTGCTCAATATGTGTTCATTAAGTATATGCATGAGGTTTTGACAAGAAGAAGCACGAGCCAGCTTTTGGGAGGCTGAGCAAGAGGTCTGTTGCAGTGGAACAGCATCCTAGTCATGGTGCCCTCACCTGTAGTTTGTGGACCTTGTCACTGAGCTCAGTCCGGGCACGCTCCCCATCACTGCACTTGGACTGCAGCTCCTGCAGCTGCCCCTCCAGCTTCTTCTTCTTGTGCTCTACCTCTTGCTTTGCCTGGCCCAGGACACGCAGCTCCCCAGCCAGGTCTGCGTTCTCCTTCTCCAGCGTCTGCTTGCTTTTATCCAGGTTTGCCTTGGCCTGTCAAGGGAAGCAGAGGGAGGTGGGCTTGTCTCCTCTCCCTGCTCTGCTTCCAGTCCAAGGAAGAGAGGAGGGGCACATAGAACTTCTGCAGGACTCTTGAAATTCTAGTTTTCTAACTATAGGAATGAAATCAAAACATACCCACGTCCTTGAGGCCTATTCTGTACAGGTTACCAAATTGTAGGTCATTTCCCAGGAAAAAATCTGAATTCCCAGATCTTTTTAAAGCAACTTCATGTTCTATCTTGTGTCTGTAGCATTCTGCTCATTTGCCACATTTGTCAAAATGCATTGAAAGGTACACTTAAAGTTGGCGAATTTAGCCAGGTATGGTGACATAGGTGAGGCGTGAGGTATCATGAAATCATGTCTCAAAGAAGAAAGAGGAAGGAGGGAAGACAGGGAGCTGGAAAGAAACAAATGGAAAGAGAAAAAGGGAGGCAGGCTGTGATGGCTTCTGTCTATAATCCCAGCATGCCAGCTGAAGCAGGAGGATTATTATGAGTTCCAAGACAACCTAGGTTATAGAATGAGACTCTGTCTAAAAATAAGAAATGTGTGTGTGTGTGTGTGTGTGTGTGTGTGTGTGTGTGTGCTGTTTACATATTTCAATAATTCTGACTTTCAAAGGACAAGCTAAAGACCTGGAGACAGAAGTTTTACCTTCCCCCAAGGTAGAAAACAGGCAGATCTAGGCAGTGACTGCTGTTTGTGCAATAACTCCACTCCCTTTGAAAGGGTCTGATTACCATCGCTTCCTCTTATCTCTTGCATCATTGTCTAATTTGCCCTGCTATTTCTGTAATCACATTATTTTACTTAACCAGCTCCTGTACATATATGAGTCACCTAAGGAAAAAGTGTTCAGATAAAAACAGGAAAAAGAGATGGACTTGAGTTAGTGAGGAGGATAGAAGACGAGAGAACCATGCGGCTCCTGGAGCCCAGGCAAAGCACCTGCTTCCAGATCACCCTCCCGCACGCATTCCCCTGCTCCCAGATGACCCCACACAGAGCCACACACGACATAGCTGGGCTATACCGTTTTTCTAAATCTGAGAATCATGAGTCTCACAGGTTTTTGAGTTGTAGGATATTTGTATTTGTATGCAAAGAAGCATCTGGGGAATAGGATCCAGGACTCAGACTGAACATGATTTGCCTACTTTTCATAGACACTGCATGGCCTGAAGATCATTTTATCAATTAACTTGGTGTACTCGCATTCCAACAATGACCCATCTCATGAAGGCTGGGGTAGGAATTTTTACTTGTAATACACAGAAAGTTCTAGTTTTTTGGAGCATTTCAAATTCCAAAATTCTAAACAAGAATGGGTGAAGTCTGCCATCATGACATGGTTTCTGGGGTGTCTTCTAAACACGCACCCTTTTGAACTGTTCCAGCTGCTCTGTGAGTTCCTCCACTGCCTGTGTGTGCTTCTGCCTCATCTCCTGGACCTGGGCCTCATGGGATCGAGTCTCTTCATCCAGGGCCTTCTTCAGCATTGTCACTTCCTGTTCCCTCTTGGCTCTAGGGGAAAGAACACAGTAGATGACATTTAGGCAGGAAACAGAGGTTTGCCTGTGATAGTACTGTGCAAGGGGACAAGAGGTCTCCTGGTACCCAGAGCTTAAGTTTTTCCCCTTAGCTGTGTGCCCCATAGCAGCTTGCCTAACCTCTCTAGCCCTACAGTTTTGTCTCACCTGTGAAATGGGGAGGGTGGTACCTGCTCCAAGAACTTCTCAAGGCTGGTAAACCAACATACAAGACATGAGCAAGAACATGTTTGTGGTCTACAGATGTTCCTTAAACATGAACACTGATTGGATTTATGCAGCACTTACTATATGCTGGGGCCTGAGCTAAGATCTTATTCTCTCTTTCTTTCTTTCCTTCCTTCTTTCTTTCTTTCTTTTTTCTTTCTTTCTTTCTTTCTTTCCTTTCTCTTCCCTCCCCTCCCTCTCCCCCCTCTCTCTCTCTCTCTCTCTCTCTCTCTCTCTCTCTCTCTCTCTCTCTCTCTCTTTCTTTCTTTCTTTCTTTTGGAGACAGGATTTTGCTCACTACATATAGCTTAGGCTGGTCTCAAATTCACAATCCTCTTGGCTCCACTTCTGAGTGCTAGGATTACAAGCATGAGCCATCAGACCCAACTGGACCTGTTTTCCCATACTAGCATTTCATCCTCAGATCAACCCTATGAGGCAGTGATGTTATTTTCAGGCTAAGGGGGTAAACAGCTTACTCATGGGGCCCCAAACATTCTGTGACAGAGCCATAACATGAAGCCAGCCTGGCTTTGAGCCTGGCATTTAACCACTGTCTTTCTATATCTCCAGCTGGGTAGGAGAGGAACAAAAAGGCAGGACTAACCTTTGGTACATGTACAAAACCCAAAGTGTGTTGAATACTGGGTCACAATTAACAGACACCCCCCCATAAGATATGCTCAAAAGATCTGTATGCTTATTAAATAATCTGTGTTCACCACAAACACTATATTCTCTAGGATATGGTTGTATGTTGTTTCTTATAGTGATTACTTATAGTGACTCTTGAATTGGAGACAAATCTGATAAGTATTATTCTTAAAATTTAACAAAATACATACACATGCACACACAGAGACAAAGAAGTTATTTTAAAATCCTATGAATGAAACCAGAGGAAATGTTCTTTTTGACACCTGTTCTTCTACCATGCTTAAGTTGTTCTTGAATGCTGCTCCTCTACTCTGCTGTAGATAGAATTAAGCAGACTCATATTCTAGACACAATCAGGAAAGCCAGTGGTTTCAGATCTGCTGTGGTCAGTGGCCTCTGAGGCCCAGTTTCCAGTACCTGAGCTCCTGCTGGGTAGCTGTGCTGTCCAGTGTATCTTCCAGCTCTGTCTTGAGCGCCTCCAGTTCCTCCCCCAGGTCTCGCTTCTGTTTCTCAGCCTTGTTCCTAGCAGCTCGCTCTGAGTCCAGGTCCTCCTGTAGGTCTGAGACATGGCCCTCCAGCTCTCGAATCTTCTTTAGGGCATTGTTTTTCTGGGTGATCTCTTCATCGAGCCTGCCCAAAATGGAGCACTGAGGATTAAGACCCCCACAGCCAAGGCTATCTAATGTCACCAAAAACTATTCTGGGTCTGACTCCTGTGTCCCAATGTGTAGGAGGCTTGGTTTAAAGAAGGCATTAAAAAACAAGGATTGTCAATTATGCAGGCCTGGTTTCTTCAACAGAAGGAAATGAACGACACCTAGTCATCTAAAATGCCAGACTGAAAAGTGGTCAGTTAGCCTAGTGATTCTTTGATTTTCTATTAGGATCCCTTATATCCTGAGCACTATTTGGTCCCTGGTGCTGCAGTGAAGAGAACTCATTCCATGTACTTTGCACCCTCCACCAATAGAGTTAATCCGTATGCTTATCACAGCTGCTTTTCTAGACCCTAGTCCTGAGCTTTGTTTACAAGCCAATAGAATTCATTCTTATTGTAAAAGTCGTAAGTTCTATTGTATTTAAATGTGTAAGGAAAATAAATCTTGAGATCAGCGCCCCTGGAGATCTTGACCCAGTCCCTGTAAAAATGGTATTGTATTGAATTTAGGTCTTCATCTCTCCTGAGCCCCCCACCCTGGTCGTCAGGCTTAGGGGATGGTATCTCTGACACAAAGATGTCAGAACTCATTCTTCCCACATCTCCCAAAGCCAGGTACTTCTTTTGATGTTGGAGATCCACATAGGATGGATTGTGGATATATAAAAAGGCTGAAACAAGGCATGGTGGCAAACATCTGTGATCCTTGTCCTGGGATGACTGAGGCAGAAAAACCTCAAGTTCCAGGCCAGGCTGAGATTCATAGTGAGATCCTGCCCCAAGAAAATAAAAAATAGAAACAAACAAACAAACAAACAAACAAAGGAGCTGGGTGTGCTAAGGCATGTCAATCATCTCAACACTGGGGAGACAGGAGAGTGGCTGAGAGTTCAAGGTTAATCTGAATTACATAGTGAGTTCCAGGAAAGCCCCCAAAAGGATATGTTTGTATATCCATGCTTGTGCACTATTAGATGGTGTGGCATCATGTGGGTGTGGGCTTTAAGACCTTCACCCTAGCTGCCTGGAAGCCAGTGTTCTGCTAGTGGCCTTCAGATGAAGATGTAGAACTCTCGGCTCCTCCTGCACCATGCCTGTCTGGATAGTTCCTGCATAATGCCATGTTCCTGCCTTGAGGATAATGAACTGAACCTCTGCACCTGTAAGTCAGCCCCAATTAAATGTTGTCCTTATAAGAGTTGCCTTGGTCATGGTGTCTGTTCACAGAAGTAAAACCCTAACTAAGAAAGTGTGTACGCATATACTTTTTGTGGTACTGTGCCTCTATGCCAGGTGAGGCCTCTGCCCTGAGTCATACTCCAACCTTTGAAAAATGCTTCGTGAACACCAAACATTTCTGTTCTTTCATTTGCTCAGCCAGTGACTGGGTCCATGGCTTATCCTTGTTCATGTGTCCTTAGTGGTATAAAAACCACAGCTTGTATTATATACTTAAGAAGACATACATATACACAGATACACTTATATACATAACAACAATAAAAGAGAGGCCATGAATTAGAAAGAAAGCAAGGGGGTGTATGATAGGAGTTGGACAGAGAAAGGGGAAGGGAGGAAATGATGTAATTATCTCAAACAATAATGAAAACATAAAAAAAAAGTCAGCTCCCCATTACAGCAGAGGTGGTGATCATGGGTGGGACATGAGTGACACCACACGACAGTTGCAGGACTTCAGTAGAGGTAGAGCTCTGTCCTGGTGCATGGTGGAGCTAACATCTGTTTTATGGTCTAAGACAGAATCTTGCCTATGGAACCCAGGATATGCATAAAACCATGATCCCCTTGCCTCAGCCTCAGAGTGCTGGAATTACATCACATCCAGCTTTGCTATTCCACTTGATGATGATGAATGGGAGGCCCAGGATGAGGAGCTCTGCTGTTATTGTGCTCACACCCAGTGACTGCCAGAGAGATCAGGCTCTTTCTGGGTGACCCAGCTACTGTTCTGCCATCGATTGATGTCCCCGAGCAACAGTTTTTCATTAGTCATCCAAGCTTTGCCATGCACTCCAAATTAGAAAAGAGAGGTGAGCCAGGAGACAAATCATAAAGCCCAAGGCTTGAGTCCCAGCTTAGCCTCTTAGGAGCAGTGTGAGCAGGTACCTCCTTAAGTCTCCAAAGAAGTGAGAAAGCCTGGTTAGGGGTCTTGAGGATGCTTCCAGGAATGAGCTGAACATTTAATAGAGTGGTAAATGTCACTCACAACTGTGATATCCCTGGCTTGAAGCCAACTGGATGCCAGGAAAAAGGAAGAGCAGAGGGACTAAGATGGAGATGTGACTCGTGTGGACAGAGCTGGGGAAGAAACCAGCATGCACAGAAAGATTTGAGAGAGAGTAGAACAGGGATGATGAAAGCCACTCCAGCCTAGACATGTGATGTGTATGATACCAAAAGAGATGGGCTCAATGGGTGACTGGGAATTCAGAACTGGGGTCCAAATCAGAAATTCTGGGTACCCCAGATGCTGCAGTCCTATTGGAGTAGGGGCATTGCAGAGAATATGAGTTTGGAAGGAAGAGAATGGGTGATAGCATAGTTCGGAAGGCTTGCAGGAAACCAGGTCTGACAGTTGACATCCATGCCAAGGACCTGTGGCCATCTTAAAAAGCAGAGGGCCTCTGGAAACACATGAACACACACAGACACAGACACACATATACACACATAGCACACCTGGCTAGAGCTGCCTGTAGCTCTTCCTCTTTCTTTGCCAGCTGCATCTTGAGCTCTGCAATCTGGGCCTGCAGGTCAGCGATCTGCTCATGGAAGTCACTGGCATCACCCTCCAGTTTCCTCTTGAGTTTCTCCAGCTCCTGCCGGCTCTTCTCCTCTTTCTTCAGCCTCACTGCAACAGAGCCATGACTGTCTTAGTTGGGAATGCCTTCCTAGGGATGCCACCAGGAAGGAGCATGTGTCTTTCTACCTGGGCTATGGACACGGCACATTCAGCCCTAGACCAGTTAGAGGGAATGTGGAGCTTGGGAAAATGCTACCAAGGTATGCCTCCCACAGTGTGGAGCCCAAGTAGAATCTCTTTCCCGAGGTAATCTGTCTTTCTAGGTTCCTTCCTGACTTTTTCTGTTTTGTTTTCTTAAAAAGATTTATTTGGGGCTGGAGAGATGGCTCAGTGGTTAAGAGCACTCTTAACTGCTCTTCCAAAGGTCCTGAGTTCAATTCCCAACAACCACATGGTGGCTCACAACCATCTGTAATGGAATCTGATGCCCTCTTCTGGTGTGTTGGAAGACGGTTGACAGTGTACTTATATACGTAAAAAAGAAGAAAACCTTTTTAAAAATGTTTTATTTTGTGGGCATATGTGTGAGCATGTGAACATATGTGTGTGAGCACATGTGTGTGAGGGAAACTTTGGAGGCCAGGAGAGGCTGTTGGATCTAGCACAGCTAGAATTACAGGCATTTCTGAGCCACCTAGTGTGGTGCTGGGATCCAAACTCTGGTCCTCCTGATTGAGTAGAAAGTGCTCTTTACTGCTTGGCCATCTTTCTGGTCCTCTAAGGAATTAGTTTTCAAAGTGACTGACATTTTCATAGACACCCATGATAGGGCTTTGCTTGTATTTGCTTCAATTGCTCTCTTTCCCTCTTCCCCTCTTCTCTAGTCATCTTTCTTTATTCAAATAGTTCCTCTTTCCATTTTCATGGCTTTTCTTTTTTAAAAATCTGATTCCATGTGAGAGAAAAGGTATTGTTCTTTTTCTTACCTTACTTCTTCTCTTGCTCAGTCACCTGCCCTAACAACATCCCTTCTTTTCCATATGTCTCCTTCAATTTTCATGTCTTATGCATATGTACTTATTTAAACTCTAGATTCTGGACTAGGTATATAGTTCAGTTAATAGTGCTTGTCTTGCATGCAATTGGGTTCAATTCCCAGCACTGCATAATCTCAGCATAGTAATATTACTATGTATTTATCTGTTATACCAGCATTTGGGAGGTGTAGACAGAAGAATCAGGAACTCACAGTTAGCTTTGGCTATATAGTGAGTTTCAGGCAAGCCTAGACTACATGAGACCCTGTCTCTAAAAATAAAGTAAAATAGGGCCAATTTAGTAGATAAAAGCACTTGCATCCAAGCTTAATAATCTAAATTCAATCCCCAGGTTCTACAAAGTTGTCTTGTGATTTCTATGTACATGATGTGATATGCATGAGCACATACACATATATGCACACATATACCACACATATACACACACCACACATACCACACATAAAAGCACACACATATATACACATATCACACACAAACCACACATACCATACATACCCACAACATATATACACTGCACACACATACACACATATTACACATATCACACACACCACATATAAACACACATATCACACACACTACATACATACATACATATATACATACAAAACTGCATATATACCATATATACACATGTATACACACTTATAACATATACCACATATACATACTGCACACACATATCACACACACCACACATACTATACATACATATAATACACACATATATACCATATATACACATGCATATATACTTATCAAATGTATTACACATACCACACGTACCATACATACAAGCACACACACATCACACACAAACACCCATATACTATACATACTCACAATACACACATATATTCCACACATACACACTTATCACATACATACTCCATACCACACATACTATACATAAACACACCATGCATACACACGCACATGCACACATATACCATACACCACATACCACACACATGCACACTCGAGAAATAAATGAATTTCAAATAAAATAGAAAATAAAATAGTAAAAATTTATAAAACATAATATTAAAATGTATATTCCACAGAGACAATGTGAGATTTGTCTTTTGAGCCCAGCTCATTTCACTTAACATGGCTTCTGTTTCCTCCCATTTCCCCCACTCACCCTCCAGCTCTGAGATCATGGACTCATGCTTGCTCTTTAGTTTTGTGAGGTTTTTAGCCTTTTCTTCCTCTTCTGCTAGGTTGGTTGTCAAGTCGCTGACCCTCTCTTCAAGGAGTTTTCTTTCCTTTGGGGACAAGGGGGAAAACAACGTCAAGAAAATCCCCATCTTAATCCCGGGCACTAGGAGTTCTGGATGGTGGAAGTTCCCACGCTGCCCACTTCTCACCTCATGACACCCATGTGCAGCTAAGGGACATTCCCATTCCTGCCTCATGTCACCTTGTCTGTGCCTCAGGTCCTTTGCACAGCAGATCACTGTTCTATTTCTAACTGATCCTCAGTTTTCTTTCATGCTACCTCCTCCAGAAAGTCTCTTTGGAGCTCTCTCTTCATCCCTTAGTGTGCAATCCTAACAGGGTGAATGTCTTCAGACCCTGGTTACAATGGCAATGGTTCCTTCTATCTCACTAGAGTAGAAGCCGCAGTGCAGGGCCCTGGCCTCCTTCTTGCTCCATGAGTGTCCTCATCCACAATGACCCAGCCCACAGAAGGCCTAGCTGATGCCCAGCTAAACTAATGGAATGCAGCTGGCTTGAAATTACTAACTGAAGTATCCCCACTTTTCCTAGGGTGCTTCTACTGTTAGTGCTTGGCATTCCATGTCCCAGGCAAGTCTGACACATCTAACTCACTTTGGAAAGCTTATTGTTCTGGTCATCCATAACCAAGATGTCATCCTCCAGTTTCTTGATCTTGGCCTCGGCTGTGACCTTCTCTAGCTGTAGTTTCTGTCTGGCAGCTTCTTCCTCCTCCAGTTGCTCCTCCAGGTCCTTTATTGGGGGATAGACAGGGATCACAGCTTTGCTGGGATGAAGTCACTAGTGGAGATCTGGGGCTAGCCGGTGTGTAGGCTAGGATGAGCACACCCCCCGCTCTTTATTGTCTCCTTAAGAAAGGAGGAGATGGCAGCCCATGGAGGCTCCTTTGCCTTGCTCTGTATCAGTGTCCTGAGTTTACCAGGGAATGAGTACCATACTCCAGATGTTCTTTGACGCTGATTTTTTCCAGAGGCAGGGAATTAGTCCCCTTGAGTGTATGGGGGTTAAGAATTTTCAACACAATTAGAAGGAAGTAATAGACTGTAACCTCAGAGGCCTGGGCTCTGAAAGGCATCATGGCTTCCCCCTTCTTCCTTCTGGGGGCAGTCCACAGCCATGATGAGAGGAAGCCCAAGCAGACATATTAAGTGGCTAAGGAACTGGTACCTCCTGCTAACTAACAGTCATGTGAATAAGGCATAAAAGATCTCCTACCCTGATTGAGCCTTCAAATAACTGGCCCTGGCTGGAATCTTGATTGCCAACCTTATAAGCGGCCATGGCCAGAACCACTCAACTAAGCCCCTCCCTAGTTGCTGAATACTAAGATAAATGCGGATTATTTGAAGCTGCTATATTCAAGTTGTTTTGTTACAGTGTAATAGCTGACACAACTATCCTTTACACCAAATTGCTAACAGGAAGGGAGTCAGCATACAGAAGACAAGACAGTAAACAGAGCAGATTCTGGAGACGTATATTTAGTTCTTAGTTCTATGGTATGGGACAGATTGCTCTCTAAGGCTTAGTTCCTTCATCTCCCAGCATCATGGCCATGTTTTTTATCATCAGATGCCTTCCCTGAGGATCTAGTGAGTCTATTCCTGCTACAAGCTGCCCCTGCAGTGTCTTACCAGCATCTGCTGAGCCATCTTCTTCCTCTCAGCCTGCAGTTGTTGGCTCCGGTCCTCTTCTTCCTCCAAGCGGGCCTCCATCTCATGTAGGATCTCCTCCAGCTCCTGCTTCTTCGCTGCCAGGCGGACCCGCATCTCTTCAGCCTCAGCATACAACTCTGTCTCTGCCTGCAACTGCTCCTGCAGCAGAGTCTTCTCCTCAGCCAGCTGCATGCAGGGTGAGGATGCAGGGTTAGGACGTGGGCTGAGCCCTTGGCTGTGCTGCTCCCATAGCTCACTGCACACCTTTCTGTACCTGAGTGTGTTTTTGCTCCAGCTCCTTCAGCTCAGACTCTGCCTTCTGCTGCCGCTCCTTGATCTTCTGCATCTCCTCTTCCTTGGCCTGCATCTCCTCCTCCTGCCGCGTCACCTGGAGCAGTGGCTTTACCTGCATGCACGTATACAGCCATGTTAGTGTTCTGGCGAAAAGAAGCCATTGCCATCAAATTTTATCACAGAAGATTTTACCAACACCCATCTAGATGACACTGGGCAATGTCAGGGATAGAATCAGATGTCAAAACTAGAATGGAAGATTCTACTGGCATCAGTGGGTAGAGGAGGCCAGAGATACAGCTTATAGTCTAGGACAATTTCTGGGAATATCGTCTACAAGTCAGAATCGCTAAGACCAAACTATTAGCAGGGCAAATGTGAGGGATCTTACATTGTTGGGTTTTTTTTCTCCCTTTCTTTTTTTTGTTTCTTTTTTTCTTTTTCTTTTTCTTTGTTTCTTATATTTGCAGAGCTGGGGATTGAACTCAGGGCTGTGTGTTTTACCACTGAGTTACACCCTGAATCCACAGGCCTCTCATTAGACCAGTTTATTAGAACAAAATGAAAAAATAAAGAAGTAAGGGAGTCGGAGGTGGTTCATCCTTCATTGCTGTTTCACAGTTATGTCCACTGTCAGAATAGTGCATATCATGTAGTCGTCACTCTCCTGTTTAAAATAGTGTTGAAGGTTGGCTATGGCGGTACCTGCTTCTAATACCAGCACTTGGGGGACAGAAGCAGGAGGATCTCTGTGGATTCAAGGTCAGCCTGATATACATAGAGAGTTCTAGGCAAGCCAGAGCTACATAGAAATTGGTTCAAAAAAGAGAACAAAAAGGCAAGTATTGAATTGAATGCCTAGTTTTCTGTTTCATTATTTAAAAATCATAAGTCTCTTAGCTTGTGCTTTACAAGTTTGGTTCCCCACCACTATCCCCATAAGCAATTGAACCAATGAGTCTGTGAAGAAAATGTGGCCACTGTCACAGTGGCTGTGCAGGATGCCCTGGAATCCTGCTTTTCCTTACAGAAGATGGTTTTCACAGGGTAGTTCCTGGGAATGTGAGTTCGTGGGAACATTTTCAGAGAGTAGCTTCTCCTCAAGCTTCTTCCCCAGCTTGACTGGCACCCAGAGCCTCTGCCAAAGGACTCTGTGGTTGCCTGCCTTTGCACACTTAGAGGGCTTGCCATTATCTGTTTCTGTGACCATTCATTATCGTCTGCTTCTCTAGTTGGCTGGCATACAGCAGATACTCAATAAATACTTTCTCAGGGAAAGAACTCACGCACTCAAGGGCATATAAGGGAGATGTGTACTTTTACAGCCAGTGATGGACCAGTGGTACCCAGAGGCTCTGCAAGCTGCAAGGAATAAAATGAACTCAAACAAGTGTGGGCTTCCTACTTAATCATTCTGAGCAAAAACACCAACTGTAAAAGGCACCATGCCACTGGAGTCCATTTAAATCTTGAGACAGTGGAAATTCAGAAGGGAGTGGGGGCAGAAATGTAGTTGTCAGGGGCCACAGAGAGAAGTGCACTAAGATGGATTCTTGAGGTGACAGAAGTACTTTGATCTGCCTTAAGTCATAACTGTAACCCACCCAAAAGGGTAGACATTCAAAGGTCTGCATGTGAGGTCTGACTTCAGGTCTCAGATCTAGACACTTTGGAGCACCTCCTTTCCCACATCTAGATCCAAGTAGGGCTTGGGGTTGGGGAAGTGGAGGAGGTCTAGAAGGCATAAGGCCGACACTCACTTTAGTGAAGAGCCTCCACCATTGCCAGTTGCGGAGCTTAAGGTAGGCAGCGCAGTTCCTCTGGATCACCTTCATGGCTGTTAACTGTTGCTGCCTCTTGGTGAAGGCTCTGGGAAAGTGAGGCAGGGAGTCATGAGGAGCTTCCCTCAATGGCTTGTGCTGTCAGTCCCTGCATAGGACACCTCCCATTCGTTCCACACAGATCTTTTGAGTAGGAGTATCAGCATGTTCTTGGGAAACCAAGCCACTTAAAGATGCCTCCCAGAGCCTTTCTCAGTAGGCAAGTGAAGCTTGCAAATACTCAGAATCAAAGATAGAAATGATATCTACGGAAAAGTTGTATGCTATGTTTCTACAGGGATCCTTCCTACCTCTAGTAGTGCTAGTTGAGTTCTGACAGACTTATTTACTCCTTGGTAGTATTTCAAAAATCTCAGACCTCAACACAAACCAGCACTGTATTTCTTAAGGGCTCCTAAGTTTGAAAATTATAGAATAAGCTGGTGGTGGTGGTACAGACTTTAGTCCCAACACTCAGGAGGCAGAGACAGAGGTAGAGGCAGAGGCAGAGGCAGAGGCAGAGGCAGAGGCAGAGGCAGAGGCAGAGGCAGAGGCAGAGGCAGAGGCAGAGGCAGAGGCAGAGGTTGAGGCAGGCTGATCTCTGTGGGTTCTAGGCCAGCCTTGTCTACAGAGTGAGTTCCAGGACAGCCAAGGCTACACAGAGAAACCCTGTCTAGAAAAACAAACAACAGAAACAACAAAAAAGGAAGGAAGAAAAGAAGGAAGAGAGAAAAGAGAAAAAAGAAAAAGAAAGAACTACAGAACGATGATGTAATCCTATTACGCCACAGTAGCTGATATACTGGCTATGGGTACATTTAAGAAAACCCATTATTATTAAGACAGCTAATTATTTTGAGAATTTTAATGATGACAACAGGGAACTTAATTATAACATTTAACAAATTAGGTCTGCTGTTGTACTAAGGGTGCCCCTATATCTGGCCTTAACCATATTGAGTCTCTCTGATAATCAGCTTGACCCAATCAGGACTCTTTAGATGTGGGGTGGGCTGCTCTTGATGCTAGCACACACTCCAGGTGCTAGCACCCTGAAGGATCTCTCTGGGGTGTCTTTCTTTGAGGAACCTGAATTCACACCAATCAGAACAGACAGAGCATTGAGTCTTCTGATGTCCTACTGTAGTAATCCTAGTTGGACATGGGGCTAGAGATACAGCCACAGAATCTTTCCTCTGAAACTCTAAGACTTCTGAAATGAAAACCAGCCACATTTCCTGTACATTATTTCATTGACTCCCCTTTAACAATTTCTTGAGGTAGAAATGACTGCTCTCAGGAAAAATCTGAACATATTAGATGAGAAACTGAGAATAAGAGCCCAGGTCCACCTTCTCCTACTACGGGATGAGTTACCTCTCCAGCTTTAATATGAGGGGATGTGCCTAGTCTTATTGCAACTCAACATGCCATGTTTGGTGGATATGCCTGGGAGACCTGCCATTTTCTAAAGGGAAATGGAAGAAGAGTGAATGGAAGGAGGGCAGGTGGTGGGGAGGGACTGGGAAGAAAGGAGGAAGAGAAAAGTGCAGTGGAGATGCAATGTATGAAAGAATAAACAGAAGCCCGTATCTGAAACTCTCAAGCCCATTGGCTGTTATTCTGTCCCTCTTACATCTCTAACCAGTATGTGCATTTCAGTCGGGTGCTTCCTTTTCCTCTCAGGCAGAAGCTGCTAATTAAGGACACATCTTAAGAGAGATGGCTTCTTGGAATCAGGGAGTCTCAGTACAGGGCTGGAAATCTCCTTCTCTGGACTTATGTTTCTACTATGAATTTGCAGTAAGTTTTACGATATAGGATATGATATAGTAAACTGTATTTACTTTCTGGCCAGGTAGCCACGACACATTGCCTGGAAAGCCATGATGACATCAGTAATCTTCAGGTCTCGTTCCTCCTCTAGGTGGGCCAGGACTCCCGTACGAAAGAAGATTTTGCTCTGCCCAATCCTGTACAGATTGGGGTCAAGTTCAAGGGCTTTGATCTGAGGAGAGAGGAAAAATAGTTGCCATTTTCAACTGGGCCATTTACTCAGTGGTGACATGTATTTAAGAACCATCTCACCCAGATCAGCAACTGACAATATGATCTACAGCAGGAAGGTCACAGTTGGATCTCTGGGAGGGTTCAGGCTTAAGCTCACCATGAGAATGCAGGCTTGCTTTCCGTCCATGAAACCTTTGGGGATGGCGTTCGCTGCCAGGATCTCGTAGCTTAAAACACAGGGCAGAAGTCACCCAACATATCTCCATCATTTGTGCTCTTTCCAAGGCTAGCTCCACTGTCCCACCCCAGCAGGCTCACCGTTGCCGGAACTCTTGGAAGACAATCCTGTTGGGGAAGCCCTGACGGCAGATGCGGATGCCTTCCAACACACCATTGCACCGCAGCTGCTCCAGAACTAGAAATGCATCCAGCTTGCCAGACTGTGGGAAGAGGCCAGTGATCAATGGAGCAGCCCTGCCAGAAAGCATACCTGGCAGTCTGTAGGGTCTTAACAGGGTTTAGCTGAGGGACAGTGTGCATTATTACCGGTGTGGGTTTTCACAATTTGGCACTATTTTTCTTATAATCTCCATTGTGTTTGGTGGTGCCAATATCCTTGGCTAAAAGCTGAAGCTGTTATTCCCTCACTACCCTCTCCCTTACTTCTGGGCCATCACCACCCTTAGCTCTTGCCTCCCATGTCTTCCCCAGTAAGTTTCTTTAAAAAAAAAATAAAATAAAACAAAAATATAAACAAAAACAGATGTGGTGTACATATGTATACATTCATGTTTTTGCATGTCTACAAGAGCACACATGTTCAAACGTGTATGTGTACATGATGTGTGTGATGCATGTACATATGTAAAATGTGCTTGTGGATGTGATGTGGATGTGCATTGTGTGATGTCTGTATGTTCATGTGTTTTTGTACACATTTGGATGCACAAAATTGGTATCAGACATAATTCTCAATCACTCTTCTAGCTTATTCATTAACTCATTCATTCACTCACTCAAATTCAAAGGTCTCCAGTACCATTAGTTTCTTAGCTGGAATTCTGGGGATTCCCTGTCTCTGTCTTTTGAGATTAAAGTTACAAGTGGGCTACCATACCCACCTAGTATTTATGTGGGCTTCCGGGGTTCCAAGTCCCACTTGTGTGGCAAGAACTTTAAATGATTAAGGCATCTCCCCAGCCTACTTTTTTAGGCCATTGTCTGTCTCCTCTGCCCAGACAAGTGCACCTTCTAACTTGATCATTTCCCCTCAGCCCTGACTGCCTCCTCTAACTCATTTGGTCTAAAAGATAATTTTGCTCATGACCTACTGCTTAAACTCCTTCAAGTAGTTTCCTACAGACAGGATGCCAATCTCCAACTATCATAAAAGGAACTCCATAAGCTATTATAGTCCCATCCCTATTTAATACCTTTTTGTATTCATATGAAACAAAGTATCTGAGAGGATACCTCCATCCATCAAGTGCCTGCCTTGTAAGCATGAGACCCAGAAGAGTTCAATTCATGCAGCCCATGTAAGAAGCTGGGCATAGCCTGGGCCTATAATTCTAGAGCTGTAAGAAGGGAGGCAGAGACAGGGGAATTGCAGAAGCTCATAGACCAGCTCAACAGCTCTGCATGGTAAAGCTCCAGGCCAGTAAGAAAGCTGGCCCACACAGAGTGGAAGGCACCTCAGGAGTGATACCAGGGCTTGTGTTCCAACCTCTATAGTACACTGTGTATGTATACCCCACATCCACACATACATGTACACACACAAACACAAACAAAAGCAATACAAAATTACCTAGCTATAGTTTTCTTGCCTAGACTTAATTTCTCACCTCTATGCATTTTCTTATCGAGATCTTGGCTTAAAACTCATACCCCACTATGCAGTTCACCAGGTTGATGATACCCATGCCTTTTTAAATGACATTTATTTATTTATGTTGTATATGGGGTAAGTATGGGCACAGCTATGCCACAGTACATATGTGAAGGTCAGAGGACATCCTGCTGCAGCCAGTTTTTCCTTCTATTATGTGGGTCTCAGGGATGGAATTCAGGTTTAGCCTTGGCAGCAAGAGCCTTTACCCATTGAGCTATCTCCCCAGACCATCTACCCATTCTTAAAGTTCTTGAGGCAGAGATAGCTAGCCCAGATTTTTTGCTATTTTCCAAATTTACCATCGTGTTTCTAGCCTATGTGTCAAGGTCCCTGTGATCTCTCGTAACCTCAGCATCAATGACATTTTGGGCCCACTAATTCTCTGTTGTGGGAACATACTGAGCTGTCCCTCAACCTTCCTGGTCTCTCTCTACTAGATGTTGTAGCAATCCTCTTCCCATTGTGACAAGCAAATGTGTTTCCAGTGATTTCTTCAACACTGTGTGGCAGCTTGGCATGCATTTCCTGGAAGAATGGAAGGATTGGTGGCCTCACACCTCATGCTTCTAACTGGCTGAACATTCTCTGGAAAGATTCCCCTCATTCCTCCTCCCTCCCTCCTTTGACCTCTCCCTCCCTCTATCCCTTCTTTCCTTCCTTGCTGTCCTTTGCTTTCAGGCATGAGGAGTAGGCCCAAATCCAGATAACTTTCCAGGTGCAGGACTTCCTTGAGGACACTCAGGGCAGGAACCAAGGTCAGACCTCTCTTTCTGCCTGTCTACCTCATTGGTGTACCTTGCTGTCTCCCCGGTTCCTCTCCATAGATCCCCCCCCCCATGCCACACCATTCCAGCACTATCCCATAGGCAGGAGGCCCAGGTTAGGACATGCCTCACCCTCTTTTCATGGTTGGGGATGATGCAGCGCACAAAGTTAGGCGTGGTGTTGCGCAGTGTGGTCATCAGCTTCCCCAGCTGCTCTTTGTAGAGCTGGCCCACGGTGCGGAACATGCCCTTTTTGGTCTTGGAGGCACTGGGCAGTGAGCTCTCAGTCATCTTGGCCATCTGGTCCAACCCCACAATGCGGTCCACTGTGGGGTACATGAAGGGTGACATCAGCTTCTAGGATCTGCCACAAGCCAGAGGACTGAGCTGTGAAGATGGTGATCAAGGCGGGTATTTTGTATGGGTGATACTGTATGGGAAATGACAGATCCCATCTGGAGTACCATCCCCTATCTTTCCCTCTGGTGGTCAGTGTTTCTACTGCTAGCAGGGTCAGAGCTGGGAAAATAGCCTCTAAGTAGTATTGGGCATCCTTGAGGGCACCTGAGTGGCAGGATAAGCCAATGTCCTCTGTTCCTGTCACAGAAAACAAAGGAGTCAGTATCATTCTTGGTATTAAGTCACTGGTAGCCTGGCACCATGGTCTGAGTTCAGTTTCTCTCTCTCTCTCTCTCTCTCTCTCTCTCTCTCTCTCTCTCTCTCTCTCTCTCTCTCTCTTTCTCTCTCTCTCTCTCTCAGATTTATTTATTACATATAAGTGCATTGTAGCTATTTTTTTTTTTTTTTTTCAGAGCTGGGGGCTGAACCCAGGGCCTTGCGCTTGCTAGGCAAGCGCTCTACCACTGAGCCAAATCCCCAACCCTGCATTGTAGCTATTATCAGACACACCAGAAGAGGGCATCAGATCTCACTACAGATGGTTGTGAGTCACCATGTGGTTGCTGAGATTTGAACTCAGGATCTCTAGAAGAGTAGCCAGTGCTCTTAACCACCGAGCTATCTCTCCGCTCCAGTTTCCCTTTCTTAATGGGAGCGATAGCAGTATCTAACTGCTAAGTATGCAAAGTGGACACAAGGCAGAGAGCTCTCAGCTCCACAGTAGCCTTCAATTCTTCCTTTATCCCCGGAGATTTCCTGAGAACGGACTGTGTCTGGGGCCCAAGCACTTACCAAAGACCCTGGCCATTTCTCCCCAGAGGTTACTGATCTATAACAGGAGGCAGACAATGAAGTGTACTATATCAGGTGGTGAGCTCTGGTTAGAAAAATCAAGGATAAAGGGAGGAGGAGAAGAAAGGAGCAAAAAAGAAGAGAGAAAGAATGGGACAAGAGGAGAAGGAAGAGTGACAGGGTAAAGAGGAATGTCCGTCTGAGAAGGTGATCTCTGAGAAGATACAGAAAAGGGGGAGGTATGGTGGCCTACCATCTGTCCATGCAGACACAGTTATCCAATGAAAGGGCATTCTAGTTAGAAGATACAGCAAGTGCTCTGAGGAGGAACTGGGCACACTGGTAAGTGCTTGATAGACCAGGCATTAGTGGGTAATCTCAGCACAGGGGAGCTTCTGCTTTGGGCAGGTGGCCTGACACATAGCCATAGTTTTTCCATGCCTTCTCTAGGATGGAATGAGAATCTTCAAGAGTCCAGCAGGTGCTACCATCATGCCCAGTTGATACTGCACTAGCTGGGGACAGAGCCCCAGCTCTAGCCTCAGCCTGTGATTTAATACAGGGGCCCTGGTACAAGACTGAGAACCACTAGTAAGAGCAATTTCATGCAATTCCTAGGGCAAGTGAGATGTGATATTGACCCAGTTTACAAATAAGGACGTCTGGGTGGCGGGCTGTGAAAGGTATCCTGGTTCCTAGTTGAGATAAGGTTGAAGCCTGGTGACTCTGAAAGGGACAGTAGGCGTTTCCCTAAACTACCAGGAGGCCAAGCACATAGCTACAGCCCCCCAAGAGGCCACTGTAGAGAGGCTTGTGATCATCAGTTAGTAGAATCAGGACCATGCCCTCCTACGTGTAGATGAGGTGTTCCCAAGATCTCAGGCCAAGCCAATAGGAAGTACCTGCTGTCAGACCCTGACCCACCCCAAAAGTGTATATAAGAATCCTATCCAGAAGGATTAAAGGTATATGAGAACTACTCCGTAGTCTGAGAGCTCAGTCATGAGAACTATAACACTGCCACTTGGGAAAGAGATCTGCTCTCCTGAAATCACTGCTAGAAGCTCCCCTGCACCCCTCATTCGCTTGCCAGCCAGCCCCCTGCTTAGGGCAACTGAAGTGGCTGTGGCAGCAGCAGAGGTAGTGGAGGTGGTTGCCCTTCCCTGCTCAAGTTCTCTCCCTTTCGTCTGAACCCTCATATCTGGCTGGGCCAGAGATCTCCATGGAAAGACTTCAGTATGAAGGTCAAAAGACATCCAAGCTCAACAAAGTTAGTCAACATGTCCAAGGTCATACTGATACATGGCAGATACAAAAAGAGTCTGTGATGTGCATCCTTTTGATTTCAGAAGGGGACTGGACTGCTCTATCATGCCCAGTTACACCACTTCCTTAACTGTGAACCAGAACCTTCTCTATGAGTCCAGGAATGGGATGGGGAAACTTAGTGTCCCTTGTTTAAGAAGAGGCTATAAACTGAATTTTCCAGAAAAGGGGCAGATCTATTTCAAAGATTCTACAAGGCTGACAGATTAGTTAACAATGGAGATTTGGAATGCTGCAGATTCAGAGCCAAATCATCTTGGGCTATCTTTAGCTCCTAATGACCATTTATTGTCTGCATCCATGCCTGACCTAATATTAATCTGACTATCATATGAAACCTTTGTGGCTGTCTTAACAGACTACCAACTTCCATTGGCCCCAAAGCTAATGATATTATTAGGTCCCCACCAGAGACTTTAAGAGATTGCCTTGATTTATGACTTCCTTTTGTTCTAGGACATTAAAGTCTCATAAAACCGTTTTCACATTGAGACATGCCATTTGGGATATCCTGAACCTGACTTCTCCATCCACAGTCACTCCCACTCAGCTAAGGATAAGCTCATACTTTCTATAAAGAGAGAATTGTGTTTGTATGAACAAACCTGTTTTGATGGGATAGCATGGGCATGTGACAGCCTGGTCCTTTCCCTGTTCCCACTTGAGGCCTTCCACTCTGGGGCAGATATATAAGCAGGAAGTAGGTCTGAGGTGTTCAGCCTTCTGGCATAAAGCTGTGTCAGGGCAAGAGGTGCTTACCATCCTTCCACAGGTCGGCCACAAACTTGTCCGAGGAGGCATTGAGGAGTGAGGTCACATTATCATTTAGCGGGTCCATGTTCTTGGTCAGCCACGCACTTGCATTATAGTCCACCTGCCAAAAGCCACCCTGCCATTGAGGCTCCCTGAATCAGAACCCACTGCAAAGCCCAAATCCTCCCATATTGCTCTCACACCTGTAGATATCAGATGAGAAATGACATTTTTGAGGCTGCCACCAATATTAAGGAAGAAACCAGTAGATCAGAATCTTCAGGGGTCCTATAGAGATGCCATACTGGACATCTACCAAAGGTAAGTTAGTGCCAGAAAAACCTCTGCTTGTTCCACAGCCTCAGAGATGATCCACCTTCTGCCAGAGTCTCACACTTAGCCCCAGAAATGACCAAGGAAGCTAATGGTGACAAAAGCCATTCTAGATACCCCATGTCCCCCCTATTCTTAAATGGAGCACAGGGCTTCCCCCACTGTCTAATGAATATGATTCTTAGAGCTAAGGCTGTACTGCACTGTAGTTCATTATAGTACCAGGGATTGGCCCTGGGATATCAAGCAGGTCTATGCTCTAGTTTGTTTTCTGTTGCTATTGCTAAACACCTTCTAAGGAATGGAAGGCCCGTGTGGCTCAGGATTCCAAGCTGTGGCCCATCATCAAGAACAGTCAGGGCAGGGACTCAAAGCATCATATCCAGAGAAGGGCCCTGAAAAGCAAAGTGCCCATGCCACCTGCTCTGCTTCTAGCTTTCTTCTGTCATGTATGAGGTGGTACCACCCACATTCAGGGTAGTCTCTGCCCATTCATTAATAATCAACATAATTATTTCCATCCCAACATGCCCATGGACCAACCTGACCTAGGTAATTTCTCGGTTGAGACTCTCTTCCAGATGTTTCAAGATTTGAGACTAACTTTCATAGTAGGCAAGTGTTCTGCACTGAGCTATATTGGAGGTTTTGATACATGGATATATATGGAAATGGACACTGGAGGGTTTTGAAATTCCTGAATTGCTCAATGCCCATCTTTAATGACCATGACTATAACTCAGAGTGAACTGACAGCATGGATCTGGTGGGTTATGATGGAATGTGTGTTGTTATGGTGGTGGCAAAGCCTGATTTGTGAAAAGACTGGACAAAAAAAAAACATGTAGGAGCCTGGGAAAAGTAGGATATGGTTAAAAGAACATAAGCTCCATCAAGTATAGTGTAAAGTAGGAGACAAAAACTTTTTGGCAAAGAGACCAAAGTGTAAATATTTTCAGTTTGGTAGGCTATACAGTCTCTGTCTTGGTTGCTCAACTCTGCTCTTCTAACACCAAAGAAACCATAGATCTTAAGGAAATAAATTGGCCTGACTATGTTCCAATAGAGCTACATTGGTAGAAATAAGAAGAGGGCCAGATGTGGTCCTTGGCCTGCATTCTACCAACCCTTAGTTTGGATGAAGCACTGACTGTTACCATAATGCATTGCGGATACTAGAAGGATGAATAAAATACTTCTGCAAGCCACAACAAGCTGTGGCTTTTTTTTTATTTTAATTTTTTTTATTTTATAAGTGTGGATGTTTTGCCTGCATGTGTCTGTGTGCCATGGTTGTGCAGTGCCAGGAGAGGTGAGCTGTGGCATTTCTATGCTATTCAGGACATACTAATATCTAAGATGATGGTGGTGATGATGATGATGATGATGATGATGATGATGATGATGATCACAACAATGATGATGTCAGCATAGTTCCCCCCAGATGAAGCACAGTGGTAATGTCAGAGGCTCCTGTGAATCTGTAGAAGACTCATTAGTGCCCTTACTCCAGGGGCCTTGCCTTTGTTGGGTTTGCCATGAAGCAAGAAGTATTTGGAGTCTTCCCAGGGAAGAACAGTCTGGATAGCACAGCTGACTTATGTCAGAGATGGTCATTTCCACTCCTGACAGTCACTTAGACAAATCATACAGAGCCCCTGAGAACCACCTTGTCAAGTGTTTGGAGGGCACAGCCACTGTCAAAGTTCTCTTGCTGTGAACACCCTCCCAGGTACCTTTGAGACAGAGAACCACCCAAGTCCCCTGACCGATACCTTCCCAGCATAGTGGATGATGGAGAACTCTGTTTTGTCCTTTAGCTGCTTGGGCTTCTGAAATTTGGGGTGATTGCCCTGCTCTGAGCACAGCTTCTCCACAAAAGACTTGTCTGTAGCTTTGGGGAACCAGCATTCTTCATCCAGCAGGGCCAGCACACCAGGAGGGTTGTTCTGGGCATATAGGAAGGCAGAGTCACCACCAGGCAGGAGGACCCCAGGCTCATCAGGAAGGGTCAACCATACATATTCCACACATATTGTCAGGTGTGGTGGCACAGGACTGAAGCCTTGACATGTGAGAGGTAGAAGCAAGGAGAATCAGTTCAATGCTAATTCAGCTACAAACAAGTTCAAGACCAGGCTGAGTTACATTGGAGGTTACTCACAGGAGTCCTGCTGGCACTGCTACTGCATTTTGCTTATATCTAAGGTAAATCCATACCCTCTTTCTTCCACATCAAATCTATTAAACCATTACACTCCTGTCAATAGACAGCTTGAGGGATTGAAAGCAAGAACCAAAAGGACACAGTGCTTGCTGATACCCATACTGGGAAATACACAAAGATTGCAAAGATTGCATTCTTCTCTCCCAGCTCGAGGGAAAAATGGAACTCAGGGCCTAGAGCCAGCTAGGCAAGCCCTCTACCGCGGATCCTGTTTTATTGGGTTTATTTTGTATCTCAGGTTCCCATATACACTTTGAGACACTATATCCCAGACTGCCAGAACTCACTATCCAGTTAACACTAGTCTCAAACCTGCAGCAATCCTCCTGTCTCAGCCTACCGAGTGCTGGGATTATAGGTGTGAACCACCATACCCAGTTAAGATTATACAAGAATTTCAAATGAATCTATCACTTTGCTTCCTTATAAATTTACCCAGGATCCATTTCAGCAAAGCCTTTCTGTGTTTGAGAGGATCTAAATTTAGGTGAGCTATGTATCATTCACCCTGGGGAAACTATCTCCATTTTGAGGACTCCACCACATAGAACCATTTTTTTTTGATTGTCTTCCATAGTGTCTTGCCAGGAGTGTCATTTGGTTTCGCCACCAGCCCTTCCAGGGGGTGAGGGTCCATGCCCATCTTGTTCATAGTTACAGCCCCAACCCTAGAAGAGAAGGCCCAGCACATGGTGACTATTAGTCTACTGTGGCTCTAGAAGTTTGGGATATATCAGTGGACAAAGCATAGACTCTTTGGGAATGAATAAATAGAGGAGAGGAAGAGAAAGAAAGGGGAAATTACATCATGGTGATGTACACCCTAATCCTAGCACAGAAAGGCCAAGGCAGAAGGATTGTCATAGTCATATGTCAACCAGGTGAGGCAGTATATACCTGCAATCCTAGCACTTGGGAGTTGGAGGCAGGAAGATCAAAGTCATCCTCAACTACATAGTAAGTTTGAGGCCAACCTGGTCTACAATAGACTCTATCTCAAAAAAATTTATATAGACTAATAAAACTATCTTTAAACTTTAAATGAAAGAGCATTTGCCTAGTGTAGGCAAGGTCCTGGGTTGAAAGCCTAGAATTGTTAAAATAATTATTTCACTCAGGAACAGTATGACTAACTTGTGGGGCTAAGGCAGGAGGACTCTTAAGTTAGAGGCTAGCCTCTGTCTATATACTGAGTTCCAGGTGAGTTAGCTCAAAAAGGGAGAAGGGTGGTGTAAAAATAAAACAAAACAAACAAAGATGAAAACAAAACAAAGAAAAAACAAAACAAAGAAAAAAATGTTGATTGTAACTTGGATTAACAGAAAGCATGGCCTACTTCCCAAGGAGTTCATTTACAGCCTTACAAGACTTGCCCAGAAACACTGTCCACATGGAAAGCGTTTTCTGTCTAGGTGTGTACAAATGGGCCATGCATGCACAGTGCCAGCCAGCCCCTCACCGGCCGCTCAATCAGCTCAATACAAGGCTGTAGGTCCAGGCCAAAGTCGATGAAGTTCCACTCGATGCCCTCTCGTTGGTACTCTTCCTGCTCCAGGATGAACATGGTGTGATTGAACAGCTGTTGCAACTTCTCATTGGTGTAGTTGATGCACAGCTGCTCGAAGGAGTTTACCTGTGCATGTGCATAGAAAGGGAAAGCAGCTGAGCTGGTTGAGCTCATAAGGCAGGGAGCTCAGCTGCAAGAAGCCTCGACTAAGATAGTATAAAGTCCAGTATGGCTGGGAAAAGTGACCCATTCCCATACCACAGGGTACTCACCTTTTTCACCTTCACATGGTCTATGAACCATGTAAGGCATGTTCTCATCATTCCATAGATAGGGTAACTTAGGCTCAAAAACCAGGGAGATCCCTACAGAGGACCTCTTTGATACATCGCTCAGACTCTTGCTCTGAGAAATTCCCTCCAACTCATGGGAGTGGGACCCAGACACTCTGTGTACACTACATGAAATACAGTAAAGAACCTGAGCACGGTGCTTAGCTTGGAGGTAGCCCATTGGCTTAGCCCAAGTGAGCAGGAACCAATGTGACTTCTACTTCAAGATTTGGATTGAAGCTCTTGGAACTGGATGTTCCTTTTTGTAAGATTACTAAATGGAAATGTGGAGCCCTGGCCTTTCAACCCCATAAAGTGAGAGGTGTTGGAGATGGAACCAGTGAGGTGGAAAACAGAGCAATCCTGCCTACTGCATCCAATTTTGCTGACCAGTCAACTTACACAATCCAAATAGTGGATTTATGTCTCTTACACATGCAAGTGTAGCCTTAACCAAAAGCTTCCTAGCTATAGTGTTTATTTGTGTGCCTTTCTACAAAGTAGCAGTATCTCAAAGCCCTATCCCAGATGACCAAGACCACAGATATACCTCAAAGATTTCAAACCCAGCAATATCCAGAATGCCCAGGAAGGAGGCCCCCTGACGATGGGTCTTATCCAAGGCTTTGTTCACACGGCTGAGAATCCATCGGAAAAGGCGCTCATAGGTGGCCTTGGCTAAGGCCTCAATGGCAAAGTCAGCCTGCAGGGGCAATGAAGGAAACATGGGTATTGGCAGCAGGAAAGTGGCAGGAAGAGTGGTCAGATTTAAGGAGTGACTAGACAGATAATTAAATGCCACCCAAGAGAACCCTGTGGAGCTTGTTCCATTCAAGGATCAATTAGAGGCTGTTAGCCCTGCCTCTTGAAAATATACAGTCATTTATTTCCACAGGTCAGGTTCTCTAAGGTCAGTGATGTGTGAGGACTCTGCTTTTGGTTAGCAGTGTCCTAAAAAGTTAGCATAGGACTGCAGATATTTTAGTATTGGATAGATGGAAGATATACAGGTGAATGGGTAGATGGATGAGTAGAGGGATATGTGGCTGGGTAGAGGAATGGTAGATGGATGGCTAATAGATGAGTAGGTTGGTAGAGGGGTAGCTAATTGGTAAATAGATGTCTGGGTGGATGACGGATGGTAGATAGTGAATGGATAGTTGTTAGTCAGATTATTGTTTGGATGGACAGGTAGATGAAGAGTGATTGGGTAGATGGTGAATGGGTGAGTTGGTAGCTAGGTGGGTGGATAGATGGACATGTGGGCAGATGGATGACTGGGTAGATGTAGTGTATTATAGGTTGGATGATAAATGGATAGAAGGCTTAAAGCATTAACAGCCACAGCATCATTACCTGTTCTTTGGTCTGAGCTTTCTGCACCACATCCCGTCCAACTTTTATACGTGGGGTCAGGATGGCTCTGGTGAAATCTGTCACATTAATCCCCACAAGGTGGCAAACTTTCTGAGCAGCTGCATAAGTGTGAGAAAAGAAGTGTTTTAGCTATGCCACCAAAGAGAACAGGTGCCCCTGTGACCAAGTGATGTCATCTCTACTGTTCAATTTCCTTTGAAAACAAAGAAATGTTCATGCACCTGTGTGGTGGTGCACACCTGTCATGCCCACCCTTGGGAGATGGAGGCAGGAACATCATAAGTACAAGGTCACCTCTGCCCACACAGTGAGTTTGAGCCTTGCATGGGCTATGTGAGATCCTGCCTCAAAAAACAACAGGGAAAGAAACAGAAACAACTTTGAACAAAAGAAGAACATGGGAAACAAAAATTATTCATATGTCTATTCTAGTCATAAACATGTGGTTCATTATATTACTGTACATATTTCTGCATTTAAAAACTTATTTTCAAAAACACACAGAACCACAGCCCCAGCTGCTTTCTACACACAAAGATTTGTCTATCACACAGGGAAATGGGGGTGCAGATAATACTAAAGTTTAGGGTTCCTCCATTGCTTCACAAGCTATCCGTTAATGTATTTGAGTTCTTGTGGCAAATTGGATCCTATTCACTTACCACATTTGGGGGTGGTGGGTTATTACACAATATATGTCCAATAGGGTAGTCTCTGTGACGCTGTAAAGCGATATAATATATGGTCTGTGGTGACTCCAAAAGTAGAAACCTGATATTTAGCTACTTCTAAGAATAATGAGAGCCAGGCGATTCTCTCAGAAACAGAAATTTTGAGTATTTTCAAGAAAGATGCTAGAATCAGTGGTGGAAAATCCAGAGAGGAACCAGGGTTCTGACTTCAACAAGAATTTCAGAGAAATAACACTTTATAGTAGGATCTCTTCTTAAAGGTTTTAGTTTTATTTGTGCATATGTGTGTGTGTAGGCACATGTGCATGTGGGTACTAAAAAGAGTGGTGGATATCTGGAGAGATGAAGTTAACAGGAAGGTGTGAAATTCCTGACTGATGTGCTGAGAATCACACTTGGGTCCTTTAGAAAAGAAATAAGTGCTCTAACCTCTGAGCCGCCTGTCCTGCCCCATGGGAACATTCTTGTGGTGGCTTGTTATGAGATCTGGATTCAGTTGGACCACCTGTGCTTTATCTGAGTCCTTCATTTGCAAGGAGCTTGAGTCCTGACTGCTTACAAGACTGTACCATAAGAAGAGCAGAGCTGGCTTTCTTTCTGTTGTGTCTTAAGGCCTGGCAGAGTGCAACTACTCTTAGAAATGCTTACTCAATACACAAACCATTGGAGGGTTCAGAAGAGGTGACCCAGGAAGGCCCATTGGGCTGGAAACACTGAGCTTCTGACTTTGTGCTATAGGATCTGCAGCCATGAAACATTCGAAGGAAGAGGCAGAGATAGAAGAAAGCCCCCATAGTCATGGGGCATTGGCCCAAGATCTGAGTGAATGTCTGGAACTGAGATGGTGCCAGCTCTGTGCATGCTGATGCGTCCCTTTATAGAGACCTCTGATAAAGTTTAGGTAGCATAAGGAGCTAACAAGAGCAATTAGGAATAAGTCAGGCAGCCATCATGAAGCATACCTGCCATCTTGGTACTTGGAGGCTGAGACTGGAGAACTGGGAGGTCCAGACCAGCCTGAACGATCCACTGAGGCCTTGTCTCCAAAAGAACTACTACTAATAAAGTAACAATTACAGTACAATAAATGACATTATAACAGTGTATTATAATAAAAGTCACACGAAGGTGGCTTTCCTCTGTCAAACTCTTTCCTTGTGTTGTCTTGTACTTTTAGATCACAACTGATTGGCATGTGTAGCCATAGATAAGGGGGATGTCTATATCATCAGTGCCTAAATGTGACCTGACTCCCTATTCCAAAAGCTATCACCAATGGGAAAAGTGACGAGTACCTGTGTTATCAGGCATGGATGCCTGGTCTGTGTTTCGCTCCTTCTTGAAGACAATGTTTCCAAGCTGAAGGACGGATGATACTACCTTCAAGATGGCTGAAGTAGGGAGAGAAGAGTGGATTAGTCGGTAACAGCCCAAAGCATTTTGAAAACCATCAATCTAACCATCACTGGACACCCAGACTCAACCAGTGTCATCCTTCTGTAGACCAAGTTCTGAGTTCTTGTGTCTGGACAAGATTGTCTGACTCCCTGACTTGCAGAAGATGCTTAGATGTGGGAGCTGAGTGTTGTCAGGAAGTTGCTGAAAAAAAACTTGGGATTTCTTTATGCAGCAAGGACTTGTAAAGCTCCAGCCATGAACCAAATGTAGCTCACTGACTGTTGTAGATGGGAGAATGAATGGATGGAGGATGGATGTATAGAGGATTCATAGAGTGGCAGAGGATGAATACCTCAGTGGAGATGGAAAGATGAATGAATGGATAGATTAAAGATAAATGGATAGAGTAAATGGGTAGACAGATGGAGACTGGTGGGTAAAAAGTGCCTGGGGGAGTGGCCAATAGACCTAATTGAACTGTGGAATCAGTCACCAAGAAGTTATCATGTCCCAGTAACAAAGCCTAGAAACTCCATCTTTCTTTGGTCCCCAGGCCAAAACATAGATTTTAGCTTCTTCACAGCAGATGGCCTCACACCACAAGGCCCAGACATAGTCAAGAGGAGGAAGATCCAGTTGCTAACTGCCAACCTACCTCTATCCCCCACTCCTCTTCACTGTGAAGCTGTTACAAACAGGGCACTGCTAAGGGTGTTCTCTTTTATACTAACACCAACAAAAGGAACCTTGTGAAGTAGGAAGTGCTGGCCTCTAGGTCCTCAAAAATACAAGTCTAAGCTAAGTATTTCCAAAATGCCTGCTGAGTGAGGATGAGCCATCTAAGTCCAGCTCAGCCTTGCTGAGTTCAGAAGAAATTTTTGGGCAGAAGGATGTTTAGTAGCACCCCCACAACTCACCAGTAGATGGCAGAAGTGCCCACCTCTAGAGCTGGAAATACTGGTTAAGGTTTATCTTTTGGACATTGATTGTTGGCACATTTTCCTACTTTCAGACAGATCCCACTGCTTAGCTCAAGCTAACTTTAGGACCAATCCTCCTGCCTCGCGCTGCCAGGTGCTGTTTATAGGCATGCACCACCATTTGTGTCCTATCTGCTCCATCATTGATTTAAGTCTTTCTTGGTATTTTCTTTTCATTTTTTTCTCCTTTTCTTTTTTTTCCTGAAACAGGCTTTTTCTGTATATCCCTGGCAATCTTGGAACTTTCTTTGTAGACCACACTAGCCACTCGGAGATCTGCCTGCCTTTGCATCCCAAGTGCTGAGATCAAAGACCTGCACCACTACCACCTGGCTTTATTCTGTTTTCGTTTGTTGGCATTGTTGTTGTTGTTGTTTTGGTTTTTTTTAAATCAGGTTTTCTCTGTGTAGCCTTGGCTGGCCTGGAACTCACATAGAGTCTTCTGGCTCTGTTATGGTTCTGGGATTAAAGGTGTGTAGCTCCATGTGTAGTTTGCTTGTTTCTTTTTGTCTCTGTGACATGTCTATACCACTGTCTGCTTAAGCTCACTATATAGCCCAGGCTGACTTCTAGCTCACAACCCTCCCAAGTGCTGAGATTACAGGCGTGTACCACTATGCCTGACCATTTAACCTTGCTTTCCACCAGGTTCCTGAAATAAATTATTCAAGAAGTTTAAAGACCCAAACTTCTATTCCTATAGGCAAGATCAGGGTCCCAAGTGAGCTCCAGCAGCAGTTTCCTATTTGTTCTTGGGTAGACCTTTTTGCTTCTCTGCCTCAGTTTCCTTGAGGATGACATTGGTAGAGAGCTTTCGTAGCATGCAGGGAGCCCTGGCTTGATTCCCTGCACCACATAAAGCAGATGGGATGGTTCATACCTGTTATCCCAGCACTCAGGAGGGAGAGGTAGCGAGATCAGGTGTTCAAGATCATCTTTGGCAACATAGTAAGTTCTGGGCTACCCTGGGCTACATGAGACACTGTCTCAAAAGGTTAAAGTCTTGCTTTGTTCTCTATTACTTTCTCTTTTCATCTCTTATGAGCACTTATACAGATGTCGTCATTTTAACAAAACACTATTTAAATGGCCCCACCACTCCTCATTTACAGGGGCAGATAACAACGTTTATTAATCACCATTTCACTTTATTCCTGTTTTTTCCTTTCATTCACTATTTGAATAAAACACATTGAGCATTTTGGCATCTTGGTATCTTAAAGAAAATGACAGCCTAATGGGGACTATGGTGTTGAACAATGGAGGACCAGACACCAGCTTTTAAGAGAAATTCTGAGTCCCTGGAGCCTAGAACCTGCAACAAGCTGAATTGATTGATTTGATTTTGGGCCATCCTCCATAGACTTCTCTCTCCAGCTCGTGGTCCCCAGTTAATGGTGCTCTCTTGAAAGCCTCTAAGTAGGGTCTGGCCTGTGGGAGTAGGCTGGTAGGGGCAGTTCCTTCCCACTCTGCTTTCTGCCTGCTGTGATTTAAGGAGCTCTGCTACATATCCCCACTGCCATGGTCTGTACAGTTCCGCCATGCCTTCCCTCCATGATGGAATAAGACCCTAGGGACCATAAGCCAAGATAAATTCTCCCCCTCTTACGTTGTTCCTGTCTGGTGTGTCACCAGGGTAACAGAAGTAACTAACACAGAGTGAATCACTTTTTCTGTTTAAGCCAATTTGCCAATTTGGGACAATTGCAATCAAAAGAGCTTTACTTTAGCCACTTGCCTAATAAATCACATGTGGAAGAATTCACTTTTCTTTTTCTTGGTTTTCTCTCCCTCTCTGCCTCCTTTCAGGAGGTAGGGAACCTAGAGAGTAGTCATGCATCCTGACAAGATGAGGGCCAGTAAGGAATTCCCCAGCATCACAAATCCAGGTTACTAGATATAAAGTATGAAACTCACCTAGCTGTTCCTCTTCACTGAAGCCCATGATGGACATGGCCTCTAGTGTCTCCTGGAACATCTCATCATCTTGTGCAGCTGGGATGGGCACAAAGCCATTGGATAAAAATGTGTAGCTGTTGAAGCTCTCCAAAAGTAGGTCATCTACAAGGAAGGAAGAAAGTGAGCTGAGCGTGGAGACCTGCTTCCACCTTCAGTCCAACACAGATCCTAGCAACAGCTGGGCCATTGTCATCTCTCTGCCTTTCTCAAGGTTTGGGCAGTTACAACTCTTCCCATATGTTATCATGCCATCCAGTGCTGGTCTCATGCAGTGGTGTTTGTTGTGTACTGTACCAGGGTACCAGGCAGCTAAAATCCAGCTTTGTCTGTACTATTTACTCAACCATCGCCCTTATCATGGGGTTGCTTCAGCTCAGTGAGGAATGTGTCTGGTCCAAGTTTCCCAAAACCTTTGACTCCAAAAACAAGGTTAAAGAATTAGATCTTTGGGGGTTGGGGATTTAGCTCAGCGGTAGAGCGCTTGCCTATCGAGCGCAAGGCCCTGGGTTTGGTCCCCAGCTCCGGAAAAAAAAAAAAGAAAAAAAAAATTGGATCTTTTCTTTTACTTATATACACACATACACACACATACACATGCATGCACATTCGTGCACACATACACACACGCACAAGCACACACACGTACACACAAGCACACATGCATACATACATATACATAAACACACACATATGCACACACATGCACGCATACATGCATGCACACATACACATACATATATATAAACACACACATATGCACACACATGCATGCACACATACATACACACACACACACACACACACGCGCGCGCGCGCACATAAGCACACATGCACACATAGTTTTTTGTGGTTTGAAATAGGTTCTTACTATGTAACCCATGTTGGTCCTGATTACCTTCTCAGTGCTGGAGTCATTGACATGTACCACCATGCCCATCAGACCTGCATGTTATGTTTAAACCTAAAATCACACATACACACACATTTTTCAAATTTATTTTAAAAATAAATTACTATCTAAGGCAATAGAGAGTAAACTAAGACAATAATAAATTAACGTATCCTAAACAGTATATTATGTTCTGCCTTGTGTATAACAAGATATTTCAGGACATCAAATTTAGGTCTGATATACTGAATTCCTATTCTGATACATACTTAGCTCTCACTTTTTATCTCACAAGCCTTTTATCAGAGGTTAACAAATCTGGCCCATTGGTTGCCTTTGTAAATAAAGTTTTATTAAAATGGGGCTGCCTCAATTTCCTTGTGAGCTCTCTTACTGTAATAGTGACCTTAATATTTCAGAGGCAGAGGCAAGGAGATTGCTATGAGTTTAAGACTACTCTGGGCTACTCAGTGAGATACCGGTTCAAAGCAAAACAAAACAAAAGAAATGCAATTGGCCCTAGACTCTGCCCTGGTCTGTGACCCAGCTGCCACTGGCCTATCGCCAGAGAGTATGTAGCAAAATGCAGCTGGGACTCCAAAGGGGAGAAGAGTAAACAGCTTCTGCAAGCTATCCCAGGGCCTCCCACTGTCAGTTGCTTATTTGCTGAAGTAGCACCTACCCAGCACCCTGTATCCTCTCACATCAAGTGTTCCAGAAGGCAGTTTCAAGAACAATGAGCTGAGGGGCGACAGCCCCTAGTGGCTGCGATGTGCAAAATACCTGGTAACAGCTGGGCTGATCATAGCCTTTCATAGCTTCCTTTCTTTTTTCTTCACTTTCTCTCCTATCTTCCTTTCCTTCTTCGCTTTTTCTTCCCCTTCTTTTTTCCTTTCTCCCTTTCTTTTTTCAGGGTCTCATTCCATAGCCCATGCTAGCCTTGACCTTGCTATCCTGCTTCCTTCCCCCAGTGCTAAGATGACAGGTGTGCGTCACACCTGTCCTTTTGTTAATCTTCTTAACCAAAATATTTAACTTTGGGGCAAAAAACTGATGGAAACCAAGTTTGTGCTGTTATCATCAGTTTTCTAAATTAACCCTAATTACAGAACGTAGATTCCGTATTCACTGATGGATGTGTCCCTTTTGTGGCTATAATTTTGATGTTCCTTTAAGAGTTGGATTTCTTGGGGCTGAAGAGATAGCTCAGCAGTAAAGACTGCTCTTCCAGAGGTCCCGAGTTCAATTCCCAGCAACCACATGGTGGCTCACAATTACATCTGTAATGGGATCTGATGCTCTCTTTCAGTCTGGTGTATCTACAGTGTACTCTTATATACATAAAATAAATTAATTTTTTTAAAATGTTTGATTCCTCAACTGTGAGGCTTATATGACAGATCCCCTCCTCCTCCTCAGAAGCAGTCTAGACAGGAAACCATTGAAGAGAACGGAAGTGTGGTTCTTCACAGCTGATGGCTTCTGGGAGCTTGGCCATGCTCCAGTTAGTATGTGTGCAGCATAAACTGGACTTGGTAAGGGGTGCATTGTTGAAATTCTCAAATAATCAATAAAAATATTATGTTGGAAAAAACAACGTGATTCCTGTACAGCCAGAGCAGCTTGCTTCTTACCAGAAATATAAAGAGCACATGAAAAACATTAAGATAGAAGACAGCAAACTTCAGCACTGCTTCCCGTTCTTGTAAATTAAGATTTTATTGAAACATATATTGTCTGTTGGTTTATGCATTGCTGCAGCTGTTTTTGTACATTGGCAGAGTTGACCAGAATCTATGTGCCCTGCAGAGCAGTGGACAGTAACAATTTGGCCTTTAAAAGAAAAAGTCTGTTTGGCTGGGGTGTAGCTCAATTTATAGGACAAGATGTGCCTGATGTTTGTAAAGGACAGGGCTCCATCCCCAGAGTCAAAAGAAAGAACTCAGGAAAGGAGTGGTTACAGCACTTGGGAGGTGCAGTAAGAAGATGAGGAGTTCAAAGGCAGCCTTGGCTACATGTTGAGTTTGAGGCTAGCCTGGATCATATGAGACCCTGTCTGAAAACAAAACAACAAGACTTGTATAGTGGAAAGTCTTGAATTAACTGCCCCTCCAAATTGCTTCTAAACTCAAAATATAGGGCTGGGTTTTGGAGCTCATACCCAACAAGTTCAGTACTTGAGCAGTTAAGGCAGAAAGAATTACAAATTCAAGACTAAATTGGAATACACGGCAATTTCTAGGCCACCCAGACTACAAAGTAAGAGCTGATCTCAAAGCCAACAACCTGAAGGTATTTTCTAAGACAGGGTCTCACTATGTAGCCATAGCTGGCCTGGAACTCACTATGTAGACCTGGCTAGCTTCAAACCCATAAGACCTCCTGGTCTCTGCTTCTTGAGTGTTAGGATTTTTCTAATGACAAGTTAGAAACTTGTTGGCAAGTTTTCTAAATAGCATCTAGGTCATTGTCACCTGCTTCCTGCTTCCTTTAAAGACACAGATTGTAATTGGACCTAAACAGTTAATGCTCTAATGTATGACTAATAGTCATCTACCATATCAAACACAGAGTTGGTGAGGATAACATAATAAACAAACACTCATTCACTGCAGGAGGTGAGAGACTGTATGCCTGCCTCCCCCAACATCAAGTATTTCCCAGTTGGTGACCCTTGAACCCATCACAGGACAGACTCACTTCTCATCTTTTCCTTGGCTCCAGCGATCAGATAGTAGAAGATGTGGAACGTTCTCTCGTCCCTAGCCTGTCGAATAGCCCGAGACTTTTCCAGAAGATCTGGTTGGCAAGAAGTTAAGGGCTCTGGGGCCAGCTTAGGGACTCAGCTCACAGCTCAGAAAGTTCCCCAAACCCACCTTCCTAAGCCAGCTGTTACAGTGTTCCAGGACCTGGGAGGCTCCCTTTAAAGTTGCAAGGGACCCAAGAGCTGGCAGATTAGTGGGCCTATGTAGGGCAACTGATCTCAGATGAATGCTTGAAGGACAAAGAGTTTGGCAGATGTTGAGGATTTACATGTAACCCTACCCCACACTACCTCCTGTTAAGCACAAGAAGGATTGTTCCAGAAGGAACTCAAGAGTCTCCAGAGAAGGAGGGGGTTCTGTGTTTTTCCTGGGCCCCCCAGCCCCCATGAAGCTCCAGCTCAGCAAAGGATACATGTTTCGATATTGGCACCCACAATGTAACCAGTGACATCAAAGTTGATGCGAATGAACTTGCCCTGCCAAGAGAAGAACAAGTCAATGTGGGCCAGGCTCAGCACAGACCCTACACACCACAGGCAAGTGAGGAAGTGTCAGGGGCCCCGTGGAGGCAGGAGAGACTCTGAAAGGACTCAGAACTTCACAGTCCACAACAACCAGCATCTGAGCTTGGACACCCCCCTCCCGAAGCCTCCCAAACCCATGCAGGAAACATCATCTCAAGAAACAACTAAGTCCTTCATGGCTGTCTCTAAGTGGTAGAGAAACTGAGGTTGACATAGGTTAAGTGGCCTGGCAGGATGTTGCTCTTCAGTCAGTCACAGGCTTTTCTACACCAAGGTCTGGCCTGAGCAGTGAGAGACTGAAATGTTGTTTGTTCATGTGTGTGTGATGGTAGCAAGGGTGGGGGGGTGAGTGGGTGGGGACTTGAGGTACACACTACCAGTCTAACTAGCCTGGAACTCTCTAGGCAAGTTAGGCTAGTTGATCAGGCAGTTCCAGGGATTGCCCTGTCTCTGCTTCCCCAGTGTTGTGACTGTAAGCACATGTCACCATGTCTTGCTTTTTCTTCTTACAGGTTCAGGACCTTGGGTTTACAGCAGTCCTCACTGGCTGCTGCTCCCCAAAGCAGGTCTTCTTTCTGTGTCTGGAGCCACATCGGATTATTCATTGTGATTTTTGGTACCTAAGTCTGTGTGCTTAATAAAAAACCAACTCAACAAATGAAAATGGGAGGGAACGATCTATAAAAAGTGTTCACCAGAATGAGTCTGTGTAGTTGGTGCATAGTCGATATTTGGTAGTGGACAGATGTATGTACTATAGAGAAGTTCATGCTTTGTTGAATGTGTGGATGAGTATTAACATTGTCTAGGTGCTCAGCAAATGTTAGATAAATCACAAATGTTAAATGTTGGGTGAGGACTGGAAGACAGGGAGTATATATAGCTATCCTCTATTGCCTCTAGTCCTTTAGTCAGAACTCTCCTTATACTCTGTGTTCTTAGGGGATATATGACACTGGGTGGCCACTCAGTCCCAGAAAAGCCCATATGGCTCTGCTACTTACAAAGCGGGAGGAGTTGTCATTCTTGACAGTTTTTGCATTGCCGAAAGCCTCCAGGATTGGGTTTGCCTGTAGAAGCTGCTTTTCCAGCTCCCCCTAAAATTCATTCATATCTAGTTATGGGGGAACACAGTACAAGGCCTGACACAAAATCTGTCCTTCAGCCTCAGACTCTCTCCTGTCCTCAGCCCCTCTAAGACCCCAACAGTCACATCCAGATATACAAGATTTGTTCAGAAGAGCTTTCTGACAGAGAAGATATCCCACTCCTTCCAGAGACAAAGGTCATTTCATAGTACTATGCTGGGATGCCCCTAGGAGTATGCAGTGTACAGTCTTCCTGCTGTCTATGGTAATACCACAGTTCAGATTTGCTGTGCTGCTTTCTTCAAGCTAAACCATTACAACCCTCCCAACTGCTTTAGTGATTTTTATGAAACTTGCAACATTTCATTGGCCAGACTGGCCACTCCTGATATTTCCTATGGAAGATAATTTGGAGGCTCCAAATCCATCAGAAATTCTTTTAAGCAGCTGCAGAATGAAGCCTCGAAGCTTCATGAGTGCTGCGTAGCAGATTAAATGCAGCTGAGACTGAGTGCAGCCCATCAAGCCCCTCTACAGGGCCCCTGTGTGCAAATGCAGTAACATGATTAATAGTGACATAGAAAGGGCCAACAAAGTAAGCCATGCCAGGAGAGCAAAGAGATGCCAAGCCACAGAAGGCAGCAACTACTGCTGGCCTGGGCATCCCCCTGCAATGCAGCCTGCAAATTAAGATGCAGAAGACCTTGTCTTCATGGAAACTCCAGTCCTAGTCCACTGAGGTAACTGACAAAAAGAGGCATCCACTTTTCTTACCTTAGTTGGAAGAAACTTAGAGTAATGGGATCCAAAGGTATCCCCTTACCCCCTGCCTCTAATCTCCCTCTTCTAGAAAGGGTCTTCTAGTGGGGCACATTAAACAGTTCTCTGGGGAGATTTTTGAACATAGAGATGTCATCTGATGCATAATGAGACTGTGGCCCAGAGCTATTAAGTGACTGGGCAAAGGTTACACAGCTCATGTCAAGTAACATCCTGCTTCTTGTATGAGACAAAGTACTGTGGCCCAGTATCTACCTATAACAGACTAGGTGACATGGAACACTCTGGAGGGTCTCTTTTAGGCTGGGATCCATGTGCCAGCTCTGCGTCAGAATTCAGTTGACATACACAGAGATCCATGCAGGGTAGGTTGTGGGTAGCATAGCCGGGGCCTTACCAAGCCGCCAAAGCTAGTGCATCACAAACCCAAGAAAGTTTCAAATATCTCAGGTGAGGCAACTGGCATGCAGGAGAAGAGACAAGCACAACACACACGTGCACAAAGACACACAGGTGTAGGGGACAGAGCTGGGGCAGGAAGCCAGGGAGGGTAAATTTACTGACCAAGCCAGGGCTACTCTGGAGCCTGATGGTCCTACAATGCTCAAGAGATGGGATAGGGGTACTGATGGTGGGTACTGTGGGAAGTGATGAGGAAGTTTACACTGAACTAAAGCAATCTATCCAGACTAGAGTACAGCTCCAGGGATTCTGGCATAAGCCCTGAACAGCTAACACCCCCCACTCTGCACTCTGGTATCACCCCCAGCCCCCACCCATGCACACCATGATATTTTGGTGCCTCTACTAGTCTGTGGCCAGGAACTCATGAGTCTGCCCTGTTTCCACATCTACTAGGAACCCGTGGGTGCAACAAAAGATGCATGCAGGTCTTAATTCACTCGGTGCCTCCCGTCACACCAGGAAAACTCTGTTACTCACGTAGGCAAAAGATGGGCCTTGCTGCAGTGGGACAGCACAGTACGAAACAGAGGTCAGTGCTTCTGCTTTCACATCCAAGGCCCGCCCCATAGTGGGAGCCCTGGGCTAGGCTCCTTCTCATCGATTCCATGGTGACTAGCTCCAGCCCACAGTGATTGATTAGCTCCTTCCCTTATACTCTGCTGTTCTCTCTAGACTCTCCTTCTTTCTTCTTTCTATGACCCCTCCTCCCTTACTCCCTTACTTCCTTTTGAGACACTGTACCAGGCTAGCCTTAGACCCTGAGTGCTGGGTTCACAGGTTTACACCATCACAACTGGCCATTAGCCACTTTCTTAGACACCCAAATATCTCATACTTTCTTATTGCTAGGGCCTCAATGTCTTCCTTCCTTCCATCCTTCTTTCCTTCCTTCCTTCTTTCTTCCCTCCCTGGCTTCCTCATTTTCTTCCTCCCTCCCTTTTTTCCTTCCTCTCCTTCCTCTCCTCTCTCCCTCCCTCCCTCCCTTCCACCCTTCCTTTCTTCTTTTGATAGGGTTTTATATATCCCAGGCTGGTCTCAGACCTACTAAATACCTGAGGATGAACTTAAAGTTATAATTCTCCTGCCTTTACTTCCCAAGTGTTTGGACTATAGGTGTGCACTACTGCTTTTGGTTTATGGGATGCTGGGGACAAGCACTAGGCAAGCATTCTACCAATCCCTCCATCTCCCCTCACCCACCACACTGACCTCTAATCTTATGGGGAAAGAAATATGCCTGCATATACAGGGAGAGAGTGTCCAGCCCTTACAAAGCTGAATCATTGTAACTATTATGTCATTTTCACTACATGGGAACAGGCTAGGTGAGGAAGAAGCAGAATTCTCTCTGATATATACAAGCTTAGGCTATTGGTCCCTACACAACCCTGACAGACTGATCTATAGTCTTGGTTTGTTTAAGGGGAACAGGTTCCAAGGCTATCTCCAACACCCACCCCAGGTCCCTGAAAGCTCCAGGTTTACTGGCCACTGTGCAAGTCTGCTACCCCTAAAGACAGGAAACAAGATGCAGGGTGGCAGAAGCCTTTCTCATCATGTCCTGTCCTCAGCATCCACAGAGTGGAACTGACAGGATCTTTGGTCCCACAGAGGACTGATGAGAGAGAGGAAGGGAAGCAAGAGAAGGTTCTAGAACTTTTCTTGTAAACCCTCCTCCCACTGGGCCAGTGGGATGTTTTTGTTGTTGTTCTCATTGTGCCTGTCCTTTGTTTGTACTAGCAGGTATAATAATGTAACCACATGTCCCTGTAGAACCTCATCCTTGTATCTGGCTCACAGCAAGAAGGTCAGCCAATAGTGGATCAGTGACCCATGCTGAGTGACGTCAGCACTCTTGTCCCCTTGGGGTGGGACATGGGGGTCATTCCAATTTGGGACTGAGTCCTACCCCCTAGGAACATTTAACAGTATTTGGAGCATATTTGCTGGCTCCAAATATATTGTGATATATAGGAACAGAGACAAGTGTCCAAGAGCATTGGAGTTCATAGAACAGTCCCTATACAGAAAATTGGGTCAAAGTTACGACAGAGTCACTTTGGTACATGGCAGATCCCAGTGGAGGAGGCTAAGTCTGCAGACTTCTCAGACTGTGTATCTATGACAGGGGGAGAGGGTCCCCAGAGTCAGCCCACTTTACCCAGAGGGACCAACCCAGCAAAAACAGAATGAGTTCTCTCACTCAGGGGTTCTGTTCACTCTGAGTATGCTGAAGCCTGGGTGGCCTTGGTGGCAGCACTTGTCACTTACCGTGATGCTGCTGTCTTTCTTGCCTTTGTGGGAGGATGCCACCACAGCCAAGTACTGTATGACTTTCTTTGTGTTCTCTGTCTTTCCAGCTCCAGACTCACCTCTGAAAAACATGAGAACAGTGACTCTCATGGTCATCACTGCCACTTCCCAGGTAAGGAAACTGAAGCTCCTCCTGGAAGGGGCATTAACTAGCTATGTGCAGTGCACATATGTTTGGGCGAAAGTTTGTGCACATATGTATGGAGGTAGAGGTCAACCTCTGTTCTCACGCACCTTTAACAAAGAAAAAAAAAAGCAGATCTCTTTTTGGCTGGAACTCACCAATTAGGCTAAGCTGGCTGAGCAGTGAACTCCAAGGATCTGCTTGTCTGTGTCTCTCCATTGCTGAGGTTACAAACTCATTACTCTGCCCAACTGTTTTTTTTTTTAACATGGGTCCTGAGGCTCTACCTGAGATCCTCATGCTTTCACAACGAATACCTTACCCACTGAGCCATCTCTCCAGCCCTGAGCTTGGGTTTCTTACCAGTGCAAATGAACCTAAATAGGCCCAGGTCCACAAGCCAGGATATTCCTTTAGAAGGAACTTCTCTACTCTGCAGGGAAGAGCCCAGAAGAGGGGAGGACAACCTGAGTTCTGCTATGAAGGATCAAACTCCAGTCTATCTGCATTGTCTACTGAGAGGCATAGTCAGCAAACAGGACCCAGAAGACCTGGACAAGAAAGATACTTCTAAAGAGGAACGTGTACTTTTCAAATAAGCAGAGTCTAAAGCATAAACTCTAGAGAAGAGAATCTTATCCCACGAGTCCCAGAGCAGAAGCAAGCCCCTTCATCCTCAGCAGAATTCTTGGAATATCAGGCAGCTAGCTGATAATCTCAGATGAGTAGCTAATGGTTTCCTAGGGTGAAGAAATTTATGCTTAAGTACATGTAGCTGATAGCTTCTGTGGAGGCTTGAATAAGTTTAGCCCCCATAGACTCATGTGTGTGAATGCTTGGCCCATGAGCAATAGCACTATTTATTAGGAGGTGTGGCCTTGTTGGAGGAAGTGTGTCACTGTGAGGGAGGGCTTTGATGTCCTATGCTTAAGCTCCCACCCAGTGTGGAATCTAGTCTCCTCCTAGCTGCCTTTGGATCAAGATGTTGAATTCTTGGCTCATCCAGCACCAAGTCTGCAGAGATGCTGCCATGTTTCCTGCCATGATGATAATGGATTGAACCTCTGAAACTGTAAGCCAGCCCCAACTAAATGTTGTCCTTTATAAGAGTTGCCTTGGTCATGATGTCTCTTCAGAACAATAAAACTCAAACTAAGACAGCTTTCCACTGGTGAAATGCTATTGACCTAAGACTCTTTTTAGAGCATGTTGTCTTGGGTCACCAAAGATCACTGCAGAGGGGCTTCTCTACGCTCCAGCTCCAGTACCACCTCTGGTTCTCCATGTCTGCTGAGAAAAAAAGGGCAGGTCTCTGCTAACTTTGCTTCCACATCATCTTCCACCAGAATTGCTTGTTATTTTTCCTTTCTTTGTTTGAATGTTCTCAGATGTACACCATAGTATAAATTGCACCATAGTATAAATTACTTCAGTTGAACTAATGTCAAAACAGTGGATAGACTTCCCTTCCACCTGAAGGAGAAAGATCCTGGTCAGGCCAAAGAAAGAAGGCCCTGAGTTCTGAATACAGCCTCACAGTTGGCACACCAGCATCCTACCCCATTTCTACCGTCTCATCCTTTGTCATCTGACTTTTGGTCTCTGCTCCTGACAACAGTGGGGACATCAGCAGCCACAGACTCGGGGAACACTTCTCTCCCTTCTGGTCTTCTAGGCTCAACTATTTCCAAGGTTCGCTAATAAAAATAAATTGTCTTAGGGGGCCTTGCCAACAAATACACCCAAGTACCAGGCTCCAGGCATCTGAAGTCCACAGACTCTGTGTGGTTCCAGAGACATGCCTATCTCTGGTTTCCTGACCCTGGAACTCTGGGTGACAGTGCTGTCCCCATCCAAGTCCCTGCCATGTTCTAAGGAACTTGTCCCCAGCTTCCTACTCCTGGCTTAGCTAGACAGGACCTCCTGGGTTGTGTTCTCTTTCTTGGCATGTATGACATGCATAGTCTCTGGAGATTACTCTGAGAAGATTCCTGTACTTAATAGAAAGTTCTGAAAATTCTTAATGACTTCTCATCATGGAAGTGTCCATTTTCATTTGAATAATATTATTTTATGTCCATTGCTATCTTGCCTGCCTGTATGTCTATGTAAGGGTGACAGATCCTCTGGAACTGGAGTCACAGGCACACGTAAACTGCCATTTGGGTTCTGGGAATTGAACCCAGGTACTCTGGAAGAGCAGTCAATGCTCTTAACCCAGAGTCACCTCTCTAGCCCTTCATTTAAATAATTTTATCACTATGTGGTAGTCCTGCCTCTCTGAGTCAGCCAATTGGCTGTATGCTCACAGTTCCTCCTAAGTCCCACCCCTACTGCAAGCTAGCTGTGTCCTTTGGTATCAGTGTCCAATACCAACTCCTATACATCCTGCAAAGCATCATCCATTTTGAATATTATATGTGACTCAAGGTATTTGTTCCCTATAGCCCTTATTAGCTGAATGGCACAGGGAGCTCCTGGATCAGACAGCTTACATTCAAGTATGTGCTCAACCAGTCACCTTCATGGGCTCTGGTAAGTTACTTAACCTCCTGTGCCTGTTTATTACCTAAAAAATAGGTATATGTCAGGTATTCCATATGACTACTACAGGGACAAACAAGAGAATGTGACACTCAGAATAGTGACTGACACACAACCATTGTTGCTTTTCCTCTCACAGCCACTTCCTCCTTGTATCTATATGCTCTGTCAGGACCATGATCTCCATCATTGGTCCTAGTGTTAACCCATAAACCTACCACATTTCCCCTTGTTTAGGGGCGGAGTGGGAGAGCTGCCTCTGTCCAAGGCTGAACAGCAAGCATTTCAGGCTTTGTGGGTGTTCTCCTTAGTTTCTGTCAACTTGACACAAATGTAGACATACCTGGGAAGAAGGACTCTGAATTGAGAAAACCTCCTCCTTAAATAGTGATTGATATGTGAGTGCCACCCCAGGACAGGTGAGTAAGGTGAATAAGGAAGCAGGTTGAGTAAGCCATGAGGGGTGCTAATCCATGGGCTCTGCCTGCTTCCTTCCCTGTCTTGGGTTCCTGCCCTGAGTTTCTTTGTTGATAGATGTAAACTAAATAACCCCCTTTCCCCTGTGTTGCTTTTGGTCATGGTATTTCATCACAGTAAAAAGAAAAGAAAGTGGGTCATGGAGTCTCCTCATACCTACTTGGCATGACCACTCTAGTGTGGAAGCCAGTGTGTAAACAACTAGGTTACAGATATGTTTCAATAAAACTCTATGTACAAATACACACAAGGACCCCTGGGATCCTGGATGAACATGTTTATTGATTTTTATATCCCTGAGACGAACAATCCCTAGTCTGTCTGTCTGTCTGTCTGTCTGTCTGTCTCTCTCTCTCTCTCTCTCTCTCTCTCTCACACACACACACACACACACACACACACACACACACACACACAATAAATGTAAAAAAAAAAAAAAGAAGTGAAGAACCTTCCATGTCCTCCAACCACTATGATATTCTGTCCAAGCATTTGGCATTTGGGGTTGGGTAGCTATGAACCAAACTCTCTGAAATCGTGAGCACAACATCAATAAATCTTTAGTTATGCCTGACATTGTGTCCCAGTGCTGATGAGCTGGTTCGGCATGTAAAGGTACCTGCTGCCAATCCCAATGACTTGCATTTGATCCCAGGATCTTCATGGTTGGAGATCAATGACTACTGAAAGTTGTTCTCTGACCTCTACGTGTACCATGGCACTTGTGTACCTTACACACTGTCTTAATTGGGGTTTTCCTTCTGTGAACAGACACCATGACAAAGGCAACTCTTAGAAGGACAACTTCAATTGGAGCTGGCTTACAGGTTCAGAGAGCCAGACCAGTATCATCAAGGTGTGAGCATGGCAGCATCCAGGCACGCATGGTACAGGAGGAGCTGAGAGGTCTACATCTTCATCTGCAGGCCTCTAAGAGAAGACTGACTTCCAGGCAACTAGGTTGAGGGTCTTAAAGCCCATGCCCACAAGGATATACCTATGCCAACAAGGCCACACCTAATAGTGCCATTCCCTGGGCTAAGCATATACAAACCATCATACACACTTGCATGATACATTTTTAAAAAGGTAATCAAAAATAGAACAGCGCCAGCATCCTTAGGCATTCAAGTATGCTGGTTTCCATCACATGTACCCTGTCCCAGGGACAAGATTAGGCAATTACAATGATGAACACATCAAAGATCCCATCCTGGATATCTTTGGCTTCAGTCGACAACAAAAGAAAAATAGTATCACTTACGTGCACAGAATGGACTGGTCTTCACGATCTGCAAATAGAGAAAAAAAACAGAGTGTGAATTACATTGAGCCCTGAATCCAAGGGTCTGGACCTGGCTCAAACAAGGCTGTATTCTCAAGTTCCCACATGCTAGCCAGACTGGGAAGTGGCCAGGGGCCAGCTGTACTGGATACCCAGGACATAGGAGGCCAAAGCAAATTCACAAGGACAACAGCAGTCCCTGAGATGTCTCTCGAAAGAGTTTTGAGCATGATGCACTCGGGGGAAGGAGTGCAGGCCTCCAGCCACACCAGCTCTGGGGGTCTCCAAGAGCTCACCCCTCCTGATTAGGTAATAGACTGGGCACACTCTGGGTGTAGGCTAACCAGGTACCCTGTGGCTGTAGGTCTCTCTGCTCTGAGGTCTGAAGTAAGTGCTCTAGCTTGCTGTGTCAGCTCCATCAGCTGTGATGTATTATCGTGAACAACCTTGGGTTGTGACCAGCACTCATCTCTCTTCTGAGGAGAGCAATGCTGCTTTTTTTAGATCTGTCCCTACACCACTCCCATCATTCTAGAAAGCTGTGCTAGATATTTTATGTCACTGCGACACAAACTAGAGTCATCTGAAAGGAGGAAATCTCAATTTACAATATACTTCCATAACATCCGGATGTAAAACATTTTCTTAATTAATGATGTGGGGAAGCTCAGCCCATTGTGGGTGAGGCCATTCCTGGGCTTGTGGTCCTGGGCTCTAAAAGAAGCAGGCTGAGCAAACCACAGGGAGCAAGCCAGTAAGCTGCACCCTCCATGGCCTCTGCATCAGCTCCTGCTTCCAGGATCCTGCCCTGTTAAAGAGTTTCTGCCCTGACTTCAGTGACATGGAAGTATAAGCAAATAAACACTTTCCTCCCCCAAGTTGTTTTGATTATGGTGTTTTGTCACAGCAATAATTGCTCTAACTGAAATAGAAGCCTTGGGGTGGTTCCTTTTGTTCCAAGGGAAGAGTTAAGAATATGCCCAGAGCTAGGTTGACTGGATCATCTGACTTAGAATTAGTACTTGGTTATAGATAGAGTACCACAGAGGCCTCTCTTGCTTCCCTCCAGGCACTTGGTGTCTACTATTCAACCTCCTCTGACCCATGCCACTGTTTCCACAATCTGCAAGCTCCTAGGTAGTCTCTTTCTCTCTGGAAGGTGACAGTTCAGTGCCTGATGGTACCAGAGACATCATCCCCCCCATACAGAGTACATCATAAGAGCAAGGGTCAATCAGGCATCATTGACAGCTTTCTACTCAGGAAGTGCCCCAGAGGGCCAGCCAGGAACCTCTGAGGAACATGGGAACAGTGACCAACATTCCAACCAGCAGCCAAGAGCAGAGATACCAGAGTGCCACATCCAATGGGCAATGCCAGAGGTGGCACCATCTATTCTTAGTTCCATGCCTTCAGCCTCAGTTCACCGCAGAATACTGTACCTCTACTGCCCAGCACGTGGTTGGGAGCACTGTTATCTATTTTTAATAATTTATAGGATAGATGGACACAGATCAAAGGAGAAACAGGAGAATGGATAGATGGATAATGGAATCAGGAAATCAGGAATTAAAGGTCATCCTTGGCTATACAGTAAGTAGCTAAGGCTACACAGTGAGACCCTATCTTGAAAGAAAGGAAGGAAGAAGAAAAGGAAAAAAGGAAGGAAGGAAGGAAGGAAGGAAGGAAGGAAGGAAGGAGGAAGAGAAAAGAAACCCAATACATACTAACTGTTTGAGGTGAGGGCTAGAGGAACAAGTGCCCTGTGACTAGAACACAGGCAGCAAAACTGTCTCTGCAGCCTGAGGCCCCGACAGGGTCTCACATAGCTCAGGTTAACTTCAAACTCACTATGTAGGCTAGGATGACTCTGAATGTCTGATGCCTTGGCCTCTACCTTCTCAGTTCTATGATTCCGGGTCTCTAGCACTCACCGTTGATGCAGCTCTGGGGACGGATGCCTCATGTCGGTTAAGCAGGCACTTTGTTCTCTAAGCTGTATTCCCAGCCCTGGCTTCCATTATTTTAAGGAAAGGCTTGGACACTGGCAGATCATGGGTTCTGTTCTTTCATCTGACTTGGGGAGGGCACCAGGCTTTTTTTTTTTTTTTCAGCAACCTGGCAAGAGCTGGTTCCTGAGCAGCAGAGATTTATAGGGTCAGAGGCTCCCAGGCCTCCCAGGAGGAGGAGCAGGCTCTGTGCTGAGGGCCATTGGCAGCTCCCTGGCCCAGGATGTTCCCATCAGAAACACAATCATGGGAAGAACAACTCTGGGCAAAATAAGTATTTCTCTAGGTCAGTTGTCAACCTGACCCAGGGGAGTTTGCCTAAACTTTCCATGGCTGGGACTTTCTGCTTCCTCACTGAGCCCAGTCTTGGAGAGAGCCAGGGGATGAGCCAGGCTTTGTGGATAAAAGGTCGTGTGGTCAACCTGAAGACCTAAATAACAACTTGGGATCCACCTGGTGGAAGGAGAGAACTGACTTCCACAAACTATAGTTGGACCTCCACATGTGTGCACATGCCACTGCACACATGCAAAACCAATAAATGTAATTTATCATTTTTTTAAAAAAGAGAGAGCAAGGCCTTCTGCCCCAGCACACATCTCCTTGTCTATTCAGGTCCTTCTGTTATTCATGGCTGTGAAATTAACATCACATGAACGAGCTCACTAAGGATATTCACATCACATGAGCACCTTCTCTATCTAATTCCAGAATATTCTGTCACTCCCAAGTAAAACCCTATACCTATTAGGCCATCCCTGTCCACCAGGGAATTGTCCCACTAACCCTTGGCAACTGTATGCCCTAGCTGCATCTGTGTGCACATGTTCACCTGTCCTGGGTATTTCACAGGGAGGATTATCTGAATTATAGTATATATTACTGTTTTATTCGTGTTCACAGTCAAGTAATCTTCCATTGTATAATAGACCACATCTTATTCATCCATGGATAGACATTTGGGTGGTTGCTACTTTAGGACTTTTGTGAATTGTACTGCTGTGGAGTTGCACATATAGGTTTTTCTTTGAGTACTTGTTATATTATCTGAGAGCCAATGCCTTGGTGATACTGTCTCTGACTCCACACCTCTCTATGGCTGAGACAGGCTGAGAATCCACACCTATCTACTGGACACCTTGCCTGTTGTGCTGCTCTGGATAGTGGCACAAGTCGCACACTGTTTAACTCTAGGGGAGATTCTTGGGAGATTTGTATTTTCATGAAAACAACTTATCTGAAGATTGAAGAAAGTATATTGAGAAAGGCATGTCTTTCCTTATATCTGTAAAGGCTTCATGTTCTCCCTGGTTCCCTTAGACCAAAGATTCTCTGTATTGTAGCAATTAACTTCCCCACAGTCATTATTTAACTTGTTAGCTTTTCAATATATTTTTGGAAGAATATATATATATATATATAACATACAGTTTTGTTCTTGTTTTCTTTTCCAAGTTGGTAAAAAAAATATACAAACAAAAGACTGTGCAGTATTATGTTCACATTCACCTCAGAGAAGGAAAGGAAATATCCATCAACCAACAAATGGACTTGAAAATGTTGTATGCTCATTCAGCCATGAAAAGGAAAAAGTGCTGACACCTGCTACAACAGTTGTGTACATGCAACAGAGCACTCATACAATAGATAGAAAGATAGATAGATAGATAGATAGATAGATAGATAGATAGAGACTTTTTAAAAAGACAATTAAATTTGTACTTCCTTCTATGTCTGTTTTTAAAACAATTATGTAGCCCTGACCTCAAATTCACAATCATCCTGTTTTTGCCTCCTGGGAACTGGGATTTCAGGCATTGCTATCATACTTGGCTTATACCATCATGGGTAAGCTCTGCTGTGCACCAGGGCCTGGAAACATAAGCCAACAAGAGCCACTGTTCTTGTTTCTGTGTCACAAATGGTGAAGTATGGGAGTTGTGGTGGATTGAATGAAAATGGCCCCCATAGACTCATATGTCTGAATGCTTAGTCTCCAGTTAGAACTGTTTGAGAAGGATTAGGAGGCGAGGCCTTTTGGATGTGGCCTCACTGGAGGTGATAGAGCCTTGTTTGAGGAGGTGTGTCATGATGGATGGGATCTGAGGTTTCTCTGAGTACCTCTCTCTGCCTGCAGATCAGGATGTAAAGCTCTCAGCTACTCCAATGTCATGCCTGCCTGTTTTCCATCATGATGATCATGAACTGACCATCTGAAACTGTAAGCCAGGCCCCTGTTGTTTTGCCTTATTTTTTAAAATTATTTTATATTATCTTATGTCCATTGGTGTTTGCCTGTATGTATGTGTGGGGGTGTCAGATCTTAGAGTTACAGACAGTGTGAGCTGCCATGTGGGGGCTGGGATTTGAACCTTGGTCCTCTGGAAGAGCAGTCAGTGATTTTAACTGCTGAGCCATCTTTTCAGTTGCCAAGTGCCGTGTTTTATCAGAGTTGCTTTGGCATGCTCTCTTCACAACAAAAGAATACTAAGACAGGAGTCAAACATGTAAGAAAATGTCTGAGGGCTGTAGCCACACTTGTAACCAGGGCATGCACCAGTCCACAGACCTCTGTATACCTCTGTGGCTTCCCAGGCTTCCCAGAGTAACAATAAGCCTTTCATGCTATGCCTGTAATGAACTATGTGCAGGAGGGGTGGTGGTAGGCAGAAAACCCCAAGCTGACCAGAGCAGATCAGAGGCAGGAAGAATGTACCCTGTGCACCTATGGGTAGTGACAGCCTTCCTGTGGCTCAGCTTCTAGCTTGGGTCCTGGGACTCACCTCCACCACTTATCTACCCCTATCTACCCTTCCTACCTGGCATGGGGACTTATCTTTGGAAATTTGGGTCTTGTGATGTGCTTGAGGGGTAGGATAATGGGCCCAGGGTCACATTGAGGCACAGCAGGCAAGAACTCCTTGGAGGTGTCCAGCCTCTCAGAGTCTCATGGGCTGGCTATTTTGGTTGATTCCTCCGGGAGTTCTTGCTGCTGGCTGCTGAGACTACCTGTAGGCTACCCATAAGAGGAAAAAGGAAAGTGGAGCTGGGAATGCATCCCAGACTCCACGCCTCTCTTCCTTCTGGTACCAGCCAGCTGTAGATATGACAGAGTGGGAGCAGGGGCAGGGACAGGGGCAGGGAGGATCCCAAGCCCAAAGCAAACAACTCCCTACTTTATATCCCCCAAGAAGTTAGCTTCCAGAAGGTTCTACACACTGTGTGAGGCTAATGCAAAGTTGTCAATCCTGGGTCCTCTTCTGACACCAGGGCAGATGTCAGCTAAGGCTCAGGCATGGCTCAGAGTGATCCTCATATAACCTGGAACAGACCACAAAGACATTGAGAAACAAAGAGATGGCCAATGGCTAGGCAGGTAGACTGAGGCAGAACTTGGAGATTAACTCAGGCTAGGAACTGGGAGAGAAGAAGGGTGGGATCTCCATGACAGGGAAGAAGAAAAATTTACTGGCCTGTGTGTGCCTTTCATTCTTGAATCCAGAGGGCTCTGACAAGTGGCTTGAAGATCCCTATGACACAGCTCAGAGCTGTGAGTACTGTATTAACTGTCAGTAGCATGTTGGTGTGTGCTTTTATTTATATACATACATACATACATACATACATACATACATACATACATACATGCACATGCATGTGGAGATCAAAGGTCAACCTCAGGTGCTACCTCTCTCAGGGTTTCTCACAAGCTCTCACGAACTCACTGATCAAGCTAGACTGGTGAGAATCCACCTGTTTCCACCTCTTCAGTTCTGGAATTACAAGCAGGTGCTGCCACACTCAGGTTTTTCACACTGGGTTCTGGGAATCAAACTTAGACCCCCACTTTACCTACTGAGCTATCCCAGTCCTCTATCTTCACCACTGAAAACAAGGATCTGGGGCCAGATGTAGCCATATATGCCTGTAATTCTAGTTCCTGAGAGGCCAGAGCAGGGAGACTTCACATTCCAGGGCATTCTGGGCTGCATAGTATAACTCTGTCATGAATGCATGCATGAGTGAGTGAATGAATGAAGACTGAATGAAACTAGTAACCCAGAGAAATGTTAATGGGCAGTAATGACTGAATCAGGAAGGTAGAGAACATAGCCATGATCAACCTCCTTCTAATTATTAGAAGGTACCATGGTCTGAGCAAATGTGTCTCCCTCCAAATCTCCACCCTTGATTTCTCTCCCTTTGGCGAGGTGATAAGTCTGCAGATGGGAGGCAAGTCTCACATATGTCTTCTAGATATTATCTGAATTTTTAAAGATTTTGTTTCTTTAGTCATGGAAGCCTAGGGAGTTTCCACCCAAAGCAGATGCTCATAGGACCAGAAGAGTGCATTGGATCTCTTGAAGCTGTAGTTACAAGAATTTGTGAGCTGCCTAACCTAGGTACTGGAAACTAAACTTAAGTTCTCTGGAATAGCAGTAGGTGTTCTTAACTACTGGGCCATCTCTCCAGCCCATCTGGAGGTCATTCCATGTGTTTTATGTGTTTGTTTGTAAACAGAACATTTCTATGTAGCTCTGGCTGCCTTGGAGCTCTGTCTGTAGATCAGGCTAGCCTCAAAGTCTCAGAGCTCTGCCTGCCTCTGCCTCTCCAGAGTTTGGATTTTACTCATGCACTGTTTTGCTTGCCTTATGGGATGTTTTAAATAACTTTGCTCATAAACAAAATTTCACAACCTAGAATTTACACTTCCTAGAATTTGCAATGAAATTATCCCAGATCTTGGATCATTGTAGTTTTTAGATTTTAGAATTAGGGATGTTTGACCTGTAGTGTCTTAGGCTTAGAAAGGATTTTGATTGTTAAGTACCAGCCACTGTTTTGAAAACATAAGATGTAATAGTTCATCTAATGCTCATGTTAGCCCTAGAAGGTGCATTGATTGTCTGAGACAGGATCTCATTTTGTAGCCCCCGCTAACCTCAAACTCAGTGTGTAGCCCAGGATAGTCTCAAACTTGCAATCATCCTGTGTCTGTGTCCTATGGCCTGGTGTACCACACTGATCAAGACCCAGTTGTCTATCTCTTTTTACAGAGGAAAAGCAGAGGTAGAGGATGTTTTAGAATCATTCACAGTCACATAGCATGGCATGACCCTAGAATTCATGCTATGACTGACATGTTACTGCTTCTTCTGAGGAGGTTTGAGGAAAAGCAGCTCCTCTAGAAAGTACTAAGTAAGAAACATAAGTGTATCTTTCACTAAAGCTAAGCTGATGGTGACAGAAATTAGAACAGCAGTGACCTTAGCAGGTAGGAGGCATGCACTGAAGAGGTACTGGCTGGAAAAAGTCATGGGAACTTTCTAGAATACTTCATTCATATCTTCATCTCAATGGTAATTATTCTACTGTATCAGGAATAAGAATTAATTTCAGTGGGACTCTTAAATTAACACTTTCCCTATTATTTCATTTATGTATCTGCCATTTTATCCCAATAGGAATGCTCATTCAAAATAGCAGTCACTTGGGTTGAGAATCCTAAAATCCAAAATCTGAAACATTTTTTAGTCCAAACATGAAACCACAATGGGAAAATTCCATTTGACAAAACGTTACTTCATAAACAAAATTGTTTGAAACATTGTCAAAAATTACCTTAGAACTGTGTAAAATAGAGATAAAAACATAAACATTGTTTAGATTTGAGTTTCAACCCCACAAATGCTCATCATGCATATATGGTCAGGGCTCTGGAACAGCCACGGGGATGGCAGAAGTCAGAGAGGACGATGCCCATATTTGCTCAAGCCCTGAGTTCCCTGCCCCTCTCCTTGCTGCAGACTGATGTTCTTTTTGCTTTTTGCCCTTTTTTAGTCAAGGCTTTGCCTGCCAAACTCCACATTCCTGCTGGGGACTTAGGCAGGTGGGGGTGGGTACTGAGGCCTGAGGTGGTTCTGGGGGCCTGGCAGCTCACCTTGTAGCATGCTTCTGTAGGCCGTATCAGCAATGGCATAGATGTGAGGCGGCATCTCATGCCTCTTCTTGCCCTTGTACATGTCCACAATCTTTTCTGAGTAGATGGGTAGGTGCTTGTAGGGGTTGACCACCACACAGAAGAGGCCCGAGTAGGTCTGCAAGAGAGAACCAGGCTCAGTTTCCTTATGATGGGTGGGGGAACTCCCACACCCACAATCAGCAGCCTCATATCATGGTGTGGAAACTAAGGGTTTCCTCAGCAGCTAAGCAAAGAGCCTTGTATTCAGGACACACACACACACACACACACACACACACACGAAAGAAAAAAGCAAGATTGGGTTCCCAAACAACCTGTGGTTAAGACTTAACCAGTTCTGAACTCACTTCTAAGCTCCCAAGCTACCTCTGCCTTCTACCTCACTAAGCCTGGGGGATAACTTGTATGTCTCTGTGCACATGTTTATATGTAGGGTATACATGCACATTTTGAAGACACGTGGAGAACAGGGATCAGCATGGGGCATCTTCTCCAATTGTCTACTCTTTGTTGTTTAAGATGGGCTCCCTCACTGAATCTGGAACTCACCAGGCTAGGTGGGTAAGCATAAACTCCAAGAATTCCCATCTCTCACTCCCCAGCACTGGAATGCCAGGAGTGTGGCTCATTACACCCAGCTTCTCCCTGTGGGTGCTGGGAAATCAACTCAGGTTCTCATGCTCGAGCAGCAAGTACCTTAGCAACTGGGCCATCTCCCCAGCTCTCCTAAAATTCCTTTTGTTATTTATCTCATTTTTATTTGATTAAAAGATAGAATGCTACTTAAAGAATACCAATGGGTGGTGGTGGCACCTACCTTTAATCCTAGCATAGAGGCAAACAGATCTCTGAGAACATACCAGGTTGTCTACAGAGTGAGTTCAAGGACAGCCAGGGCTACAAAAAGAAACTGTGTCTCAAAAAACAACACAAGCCAAAATAATACCAATAACAATGTAGTTTTTAATTTGTAACAAAAACAGCAATGAAAAGTATAACACAAGACCCTGAAGAGGAGGGGGTGGACAGCAGGATGGTCCTAACCTTATGTAGAAGGAGGAAATGTGCTATTATTTTATTGAAGAGGCCTCAGAAGTAATTTTTTGGTTTGTTTTGGTTATTTTGAGACAGAGTTTCTCTGTTTAGCCCTGGCTATTCTGGAACTTTCTTTGTAGACCAGGTTAGTCTGGAATGTACAGAGATCTGCCAGCCTCTGCCTCCTGAATGCTAGGATTAAAGGTGTGCACCACCATGCCCAGCCGCATAGTCATAATTTAATAATTTAGGAATGTAAATGCTGAGAAGTGAGACATGCATATCACAAACTAGAGATGTCACTGAAATAAAGTAACATAGGGAACCAACTCCCAGTGGAGAGGAGTTGACATACTGCATGTTCAAAGGTGTAAAGGGAACAAAGGTTGGTAATGTGGCTCAGTGAGTAGAGTACTTGTCTAGAATGCACAAAGCCCTGGGTTCCATCCCAAGTACCACATAAACTAGCTATTGTAGTGCACATTTGTAATCCCAGGACTCAGAGCATCAGGAGTTCAAAGTCATCCTCAGCTACAAAGCAAGTGTGTGGCCAACCTGGGCTGCATGAAATCCTGTCTTAAAAAAAGGGATGGTGGTGGAGAAACAAGGCCATGCCCTCTGCTCCTGACAGCTGCAGAGTTCAGGGTTGAAGAGAAGGACTCTCGGGGCCACTGAACCCCAAATATCCAAGCTTGATAGGCTACCAGTGAGGGAAGAGAGGATAACAGGAGACACATCAAGCAACCGGAACAGGAACAAGAGAACCCCTAAACAGTGTTGGGGTGACCGTAGGGACTGCTGGGGTGCTAAATCTTAAAGGACAATGACGGCAATCCAGATGAAAAGAGAGAAAGCTCGGAGGCAGAGGGGGAGGCAGAAAAGTGGGATGTGGGCTAGGTACAGGCAGCTAGAACAGTCAGAGGAAGAGCTATCTTTCAAGGTCAGCAGGGGCCAGGAGAAGCTCCAGCTTGGTGGGAGATCTGCCTGGTGTTTCCCAGGTCATTCTCTGACCTGAAAGGGCCAACTACAGTCACCCACACCACCTGAGCTCCTATTGTCTTTTTCAGCCCCAAATCTTGGCATATAGTAGGTAATAATTAACCCAATCAGTAGTTAAGGATACTGGGGACTTCAATTTGAACCCTCACCTTGCTATCTTCTAGCTGGGAGCCTCTGGACAAATCTGGAGCCTCTATATATGCTGTTCCCACTGCATGGAATTCCTTTCCCCTGGTCTTTCCAGACCCATTTCCATCTCAGCTGTCAGGGCTCAGCTTCAATGTTACTCTCCCAGACTGAACTTTATACTAGTGCATCTCTAGTACCCAGCACAGCACCCAGCACAGGGTAAACACTTATCCAGTAAATATTTGCTGAGTAAAATCTGTAAAAGAAAGAAGTCCTCCTGATTCCACGTCTGAAAAGGGAAAAAAAACGAGGACCTTACACCCCTAGATAAGGGCTAAGCAAAAGGTTTGTGGTAGACAAACCAGAAGCACCTGAAAGGGCCTGGACTGAAAAGGTTTGGGGTTGGTGCAGGCAAGAGAGGAAGAGAAAGGAACTAGGAGCTAAGAGGCCAGGGCTGAGTCAGGAGACCACAAGAAGCCAAGAGACCACAAGGCAAAGAAAGGGGCCATGTAGCCAAAATAGCTGTGTACTAGAATGACTCTTTAATGGGTACATGAAAGATGCTGGGAGAACCTGGGCTCAGTATCAGCTTTGATATGTTAAATAGGCCCCTTGGTCAGCCATTTTTCCTGAGTTTGAGACTTAATAACCTCCAGTTTCCCAGGGAGAGAAGTACTGTCCTCCTGCCTGCTTACTTTTCCTTTGGAACCACATAGCACATACTTAATCCATGCTTCAGGCAGATCCGAGTCTGCTCAGCTGGCAAATCCTCTGGAGGAAACCAGGGTCTCATGCCCAGGATAGTCCCTCTCCTGATGCTTGAATTTAGAAGTCCCAAGATCCCTCCTCCTGTTCTAGCAAGGCATCTCAAGGCCCAGTGCCACCAGCAGGTCCCAGCTGGAGTAGGATCTCCCTTTTTTGACCGTATTAGGAAGCAGGCCTGGTTGTTCACTCATGCTTTATATGGTCAGCTCAGAGCACCAAGCAGGAGCTGCTCCCAAGACCTTGGCCTCAGGAAGAGGATTGGTAGTAATGAGGAAGAAGTTGAGTGAAAGCCACATGCCAGGGGCAATCTCAGCTTTGCCTCACAACCCACTAGATGTGTACATGACCCAACCCTGAGACCCCTCTCTCCTCTAGAGAATAATCACAACCCTGCATTCTCTACAAGGCTGTCTATGGCATCCGGCACTTTTTGTGCTGGAGACTGACAAACCATGAAGGATGTACTTCTGCTGTGACTAGGGGGCCAGTGACAACCAAAGTGCCTGACAGTGGGGGATAGCCTTGCTGGTATGGTTCATGGCTGTAGCAGGAGATTCTGCTCTGCTGTGAAAAGTACATGTTAAGATGGGAGAGAAAGAGAGGTGGAGTGGGGGGAAGACAGGGACAGGGACAGGGAGAGAAAGAGAGAAAGAACATAAGAATAGAACATGGCCCAAGCTGCCACTTAAAGGAAGCAGAAAGTATTTTGAATTTATATATGTATAAAATATTGTCTGGGGTTTGGTGAGAAAGAAAGGAGCACTGGGAAAGCTGAGGTAGGAGGACCTCAAGTTTAGCTTGAGCTAAATAGTGATATTCTCATCTCTGAGCAAACGGTGGGCTAGTCTCTCTGAGGTGCAGTGGGTGGGCGGTGGGGGGCTAGTCTCTGAGGAGTGGTGGGTGGGGGGTGGCGGATGGGGGTGGAAGGCAATGGAAAGGCTGGGAAGGATAAGGGCTGGGATAAAAGGGGAAGTTCTGCATCCCCTAGCTATTCAATAGGCCTTGATCTAACTAGGTACTGACACAGAGAGGTGGAAGGCCACAGCACAGCTGAGCAAAGGGAATGAGCTGCACAAGGAACAGGGAGGGAGTGATGTGATGTTAGGTCTCAGACCTGCACAATGACCCTGTCAGCCACATTTGTCCTTAAGACAAAAGGGAGGGAGGGACTCCTACCTCTTGAGACATATGACTTTCTTTTGGGAGTGTATGCATTGTATGTGAATCAGTACATGTGTGCACATATGTGCATGTGTGTAGGAGCCAAAGGTCAACATAGAGTATCTTCCACTATCATTTAGTGGCATCTCACTGATTCTGGCATTCACTGACTGCCTAGGCTGGCACCCAGAGATGTCCTGGAACCCATCTGTCTCTACCCAGTGCTAGGATTAGAGAGGTACACCACCACCTGGCTTTTTACATGGGCACTGAGTTTCTAAACTCAGGTCCTCATGTGTGCTCAGCAAGCACTTTCTCTACTAAGCTACCTGCCAAGCCTCAATATATTTTATAAAAATAATTTTTGAGCAGACAGCCGTGCTTTATCTTTGAAGTAGTAAGATTATAAGAAATAATTTATGAGGTTTCCCAAGAGGTAGCCTGCAGCTCTACTCTTTCTTTCTGTACTCTGAGGCCCTGTAGAGTGACTGATTCCACAGTGTCCCTGTTCAGGAAAGTCCCTGGCATATGACAGACCCAAAGTTGAGCCTTCTCCTCTCCCCTAGCTATCTCCACCCCAACTCTAGCACGATGCCTGGAACACTGCTAACTGCTAATGTCCTTTGTAATAAATTATAGACAGAGATGTCTTAGCCAATGACAGTGCAGGAAGAGCCTGAGACCAGGGATCCGAGCTGTGTGCCAGGTGTGTCCTAAACGCTGAAGCAACTACGAACCTGTGGTCAAAAGAGGAAGCAAGCCCTCTGTCTTAGACAGAACCTTCTAGATGTCAGACGGCAAAAGGTCTGCCACAACTTTCTGAAAGGCTCTTTGTTTAAGATGAGTCCAGTGGAAGGAGTCTATCATTAAGGGAAAAAATATCAGCTGGCTAGCCTCCTGAGTCAAGGGTTCAGAATTCTCTGACACACTCAGTCAACAGAAACCCTATGTTATGTTGTTGTAGGCTGGAGTTCACTTCTGGCTCCCAAACTTGTACAGCTTTAATTTTCACGGTGGGCAGAAGTTTCTGTGAAGTGATTCATTTGAGCAGAATGATACTAGGTAGCAGTGGGCACGTAGTCCTGAGGCCAAGAGGATTGATCTAATCCAGAGAAGCAGGGCAGGGATCTGAAGCCTCCATACACTTTAATCTGCTTCTAATGATCTCTGGTCTTGGGAACTTCCCAAGCCCCTATAGTTCCTGATTTCCACCATGTCATAGAATTGTTAGGTGAAATGAGCACATAGGCCCATCTCTGTCCCCACACATGCACTGCATCTTGAGGGGAGATTAGAGTCCTAGAAAGCAGTGCTCTCTTCAGCAAGTACTACTACTTTTCCTAATTTGGAAAAAAATTATCTGCAGAGCATTTTACACCCCCATGGGGTAGGGGGAAGTCCTTCTTATCATTTTCAAAAGGCAAACTGTTAACAGGAGTGTGTGTCTAACTTGCAGCCCACGGGCCCTGTAAGTCCCAGAATAAACTTGGCTAAACACATCTATAAGTGACTATACTGTGCCACATTGTTAAAGGCTGGATACCTTGAAGGGTTGAAAAACGATGCTGTGGCCATAGAGCATCCTTTTTCAGAGGATATGCAAGGAACCCAACAAGCCACCAGTAACAGCCAATCACAGCAGACACAAAAGCAAGAACAAGAACCCTGGCATTCTCAAGGGTCCAACGGCCAGGAAGTATCTCTGATCTCTTTCTAGAAAGAGCCTCAGTACATAAGATTGACATCGCTCCTCATGGTTCAGAGAAGGGAAGACCATGCTGGGGAAAAAGGAAACCTTCGAAAGGACTCAGCAGCACCTGCCGACATGGCCTCTGCTCCAGGAACACTGGGAGCATCTGTGTCCTTTGTGTTCTGAGGAGCTGGTCCAATCCACAAGGAACCTGTGTCCTCTAGTTAAACCATCCTCAGGTAGGTCAGGCTGAGAAACAGAACTCGATGGTGAGAATGCGTTCAAATTATGCCATCTAGTATAGCAGCTGCACATCTAGTATAGCATACTCATGACGTGTGGCCAAGATATAGCTGAAGAAATGACCTCATAAATAATCACGTTTAAAGCAAACAAACAAAAGCAAATAAACAAACAGACTCACATCTCAATTAGTCAAGAGGCAAGTATTCAGAGGTAGCCATGTTGGAAAGTATGACTCCAAGTCATACTTGGAGTGGACCCACAGAGTCTTAGGTCCAACGTGGTTATTTCTATGTGGCATAGAGGCCCTCCAGAAAACCTATTTAGATCCTTATGTGACCTATTCTCCAGGAACAGGAAGGCACCAGCCTCTCTGAGGAGCTTTTCCTAATACTGAGATGGAGGAAGGGCCAGGAATGACATCAACACTCATTGTACCCTGTCATGTGCTCGAAAGCTGAGTGGATGATGGTGTAGATTCTGAGTATGCCTATTTTACAAACAAGAGGGCTGAAGAATACAATAGCCTGTTCTACACCTTGAACCAGGCAGGGCAGGATAGAGCTGTGATTCAGGTCTGCGTGACTCCACCTTGAAGTGTGACCCCAACTTGTAGTCAGATATGCAGAATTTTGACCTACAACCTAAACACAATTTTGTTTGTGTATATGTGGTGCATGTTTGTGTGTGTGAGATTTATGCATGAAGATGTATGTTCACACCAGAGGTTGATAATGGATGTCGTCCTCATTCATTGCCTTATTTTTTGAGACTAAATGCAGAATTCATCAGTTCAGCTAGCCTACTCTCTGTATCTCCTAGGACAGGGGTTATAGGACATGTTGTCATGTCCTTTCTAATTGGGTGCTAGGGATCCAAACTCAGGTCCTCTTATATACATAAGAAGCACGTTTTTTGGAGACAGGGTCTCACTATGTAGCCCGGGCTAGCCTTGAACTCTTCATCTTCCACATCAACATCCTGAATGCTGCGATTACAAACATGCACCATACCAGGTCACACAAACACATTTCTAATCACCGTTTCTTCCACAAGGAGGCTGAAAGAAGTTCATCACCCCAAGATACTCACATAGATGAGGCCTGAGAAGTACCGTTCCCTCAGGTTGTGCAGCACAGAAGCCTCATTGAGGCATGTCAGCTCGGCCATGTCTTCCACCTTGGAGAACTTGGGTGGGTTCATTTTTTGGATGTCATCTTTGCCCACTGTGACCTTCTTTCCGTTTTCCACCAGCTCTACAACCACCTCATCACCCTTCTCCTCCTTGATGCTGGCTGCTTCGAAGCCCTGCTTCTCTGAAGGGACCCATACTAGCTTCTTGGCTACCCAGTCGGCCTGGGCCATTGGGCTGTTTATGAAGTTTTTATCCACAAAGAGGAACTTCTCATCATCACTGAGCTGCCCTTTCTGTGCCATTGTGCTTGGTGGTCCCCTGTGGAGTGAAAAGACAGGGACAGAGTAAAACCAAAGACAAGTAGGCCCTCACCTCACTCTCTGCATCTTGGGATGTAGAGTACAAACACAAAAGAATAAGAATGGTCCTTGCAGGGCTGGAGAGATGGCTCAGAGGTTAAGAGCACTGTCTGCTCTCCCAGAGGTCATGAGTTCAATTCCCAGTAACCACATGGTGGCTCACAGCCATCTGTAATGAGATCTGGTGCCCTCTTCTGATGTGTCTGAAGACAGCTACAGTGTACTTATATATAATAAATAAATACAAAAAATTAAAAAAAAAAAGAATGGTCCTTGCAGTTTGGCTTATATTATCAAAGAGGGCAGTAACCCTGAGATCCTTCAGGTAAGGAATGACATGAGAGACTCAGAATGAAACCCAGGCAATCCAAAGTAATGGGTGCATTTGTGGGACAAAGTATAAAACAGACAGTTTCTTACAGTGAACTACTACTTGGTACTTAAGACGTTCGTCTGCAAACTTTGACACAGGGAGATGCCTAGATCTTTTTTTTTTTTTTTTTGATGTTGTTTTGTTAGGTTTTGCTTTTTGTTTTTTCAAAATAGGCTTTCTTGTCTGTCCTGGAGCTCACTCTAATTCACAGAGATCTACTTGCCTCTGCCTCCCAGGAGCTGGGACTACAGGCGTGTACCACCACCACCCAGTTAGAAGATACCCAAATCTTAAATGCCTATTATAAAATAAATGGTGGTGCCTCTGATGTTTGAACACAGAACCACCATATGATCCAGGATCTGTTCTTAGGATAAATGAATGCATCAGTGCATCTAAAGATGTGGTCATAAATACTCCTAGCAAGCTTATAATAGCCCCAAAGTAGAAATACCACCCATGACTATGTTGAGATGAATGGATAGATAGTGTGGTAGATCCATAAGTAGAGCAGTATTGAGCCATAAAAAGGAACCAAAGTGCTGCAATGCTGAAAGGCCACATACAGCATAGTGACATTTATAAGAAATGTCCAGAATAGGCAAGTCATGAAAACAATGTAAATTAGCAACTGGGGAAGAACTACAAGGTTACAGCTAACAGATACAGTTATTTGGGGGATGATAAAAATATTCTTGAGTCTGTACTAGTGGATGCGTAAATCTAAGAACACACTAAAAATAACTGGATTGAAAACGCCCCATGGGAAAGGGGCAAAGAATGAAGTGTTTAGCAGTAGACAGTGTGTTTAGCTTTACAAAGCTCCAGGTAATCCCCAGTATTAAAATCAATAGAGTGCATGGGGGTTGTTTCCGGATGAAGCTCTGCCGCAGGGAGCGCTGCGGGGATCAGGTGTCGAGAGATCTCTGTTCAAAGGCAATTGGGAAAAAGTACAGGTAGTAGCCCGCTTTTCTGTTTGTAAATATTTGAAACCTGGACTGGGGGATAGTAATGGAGTATAATATAAGATATAGCATATATGTATGTGTCCATGTGTCCATGTGTGAATATGAATGCATTCATATGTGTGACTGTGCATTTATGCATGGTTGTATACTATGCATATGTTTGTACACACTTTTGTATATATATATATATATATGTGTGTGTGTGTTTTAATGTGTATGCCAGTATAGATATCTGTTCATGTATGCACAAGTGTGTGCATATGTTTGTTTATAAATATGTTCATGTGAGGGAGCTCACATGTGTGCATATATGTATGGAGGCCAGGTCTTGATGACAGATCATCTCCATCTTATTTTTGAGACAGGGTCTCACTGAGCTTGGAGCTCACCAATTAAACTAGACTGACTGACCAGCAAGTTCTTGGTATTCTCCTGTCTCTGTTTCCCCAGTGCTGGGGTTATGGGTGCATGCCGCCATGCCTGGCTCTTTATGTGGGTTTTACAGATCTGAACTCAGGTTTTCATGTTTTCTTTGCAACTGAGCTTTTTCCTCAGCCACCAGACCCTTTATTTTAAGACTACTAGCTGGAGAGTGATGGATCAGGCTGACACCACCTAACCCCACAACTAATCAGACCTACACACAGAGAAAAGATAGTTTTGAAATAAAAAAAAAAAAGCAGCTTTCAGAAGCACTCAGGCTTGGGGGCTCACATCTGTAACCCCAACACTTGGGAGAAGGAGGTGGAATAATTCCTGTGAGTTCTAAACCAGCTTAGGTCACAGTTAAGACCTGCCTTAAAAACCAAACAACAAAAACAAGCCTTCAGATGGGATTCAAAAGCAATAGTACTGCCACCAATAAACTAAAATAGGGAGTGAGGCCAGCAAGAAGTTCTCAGTGGGAAAAAGGGCTGCAAAGCCTTATAACCCGAGTTCTACCCTTGGGACCCACAGGGTAGAAGGAGAGAACTTCCACAAGTTATTCTCTAATCTCTCTCTCTCTCTCTCTCTCTCTCTCTCTCTCTCTCTCTTTCTCTCTCTCTCACACACACACACACACACACACACACACACACACACACACACACACACACACACACACACACACACACACACACACACACACACACACACACACACACACACACACACACACACACACACACACATACACACACACACACACACACACACACACACACACACACACACACACACACACACACACACACACACACACACACACACACACACACACACACACACATACACACACACACACACACACACACACACATACACACACACACACACACACACACACATATACACACACACACACACACACACACACCACACACACACACACACACACACACACACACACACACACACACACACACACACACACACACACACACACACACACACACACACACACACACACACACACACACACACACACACACACACACACACACACACACACACACACACACACATACACACACACACACACACACACACACACACACACACACACACACACACACACACACACACACACACATACACACACACACACACACATACACACACACACACACACACACACACAGATACACTTGCACACCATATATACCTGCACAGCAAACAAAGTTTAAAGTTTATTTTGCCTATATTAAAATGCTTGCCCTCAAGAAGGCAGTAGTATAAAAAAATTCAAGGTCATCCTTCGCTACACAACAACTTTGAGGATGCTTGGGATACACAAGACCTTGTTCCAAACAGAAAACAAACAAACAAAAAGCCTAAAATTAAAAACTTAGTAAAATTGAATGCACTTGTTCCATAACATAGAATGTTACTTAAAAGGACCTTCCACCCAAAAAAAACTTTCAAAATTTTAATTTATTTATTTTATGTTTATGTGTTTTCTGTGCATGTATGTCTGTGTACTTATGTACCTGCCTGAGAAGGCTTGAAGAGGGCGTTAGATCCCTAGAATTAAAATTACAGATGGTTGTGAGCCACCATGTGGGGTACAGGGAATCAAACTCATGTCCTCTGGAAGACCAACCAGTGCTCTTAACCAACCCCTCCAGCCCCAACCTCAAAAAATTTAAGAATTGAAAATTGAATGTTGATTTCTTGATGAGATCCTCTGTAACCTGGGTTGGCTTCAAACTCACAATCATCATGCCTTAGCTTCTTCCTGAGTGCCTGGCTTATAAGCACATAACACCACTTTACCTTAGATAATTTCTTAAATTCTATGGTAAGAAGCCAGGCATAGTAACTAGGAGGTAGAGGCAAGAACATTAGGAATTCAAAGTCATCCTAAGCTATATGGGGAGTTCAAAGCCACCCTGGGGCTACATGAGATCTTTTCGTTGTTGTGTGGGAGGCTGGGTTGGTGTTTGTTTGTTAGTGTTTGTTTGTTTGTTTTTTAAATAAAAAGATAAAGCGAGGAGCTGTTGAGAGAAGGCTCGGGGAGCAAAGGGGGTTGGCACAAAAACTGATGACTTGAGTTTAATCCTCAGGGCCCATATGATGAAAAGAGCAAACCATCTTCTGCAAGTTGTGTCTGACTTTTATACATGCACCACTGCATGTGTGAGCCCATGCACATATATCATGTTTGAGCCCACACATATATACACCCATGAAATAAAAGTTAATTTTTCATTTATTTTTTTTTTTAAAAGGAAAATAAAGGCCGGAAAGATGGCTCAGTGGTTAAGAGCACTGACTGCTTTTCCAGAGGTCCTGAGTTCAATTCCCATCACACGGTAGCTCACAACCATCTGTAATGGAATCTAAGGCCCTCTTCTGGTGGATCTGAAGTCAGCTACAGTGTACTCAAATACGTAAAATAAATAAATCTTTTTTTAGAGGAAAACAAAATAAAACATACTTTAGGCACATAGTTAAGAAGTGTAAAGTATATTTTACATTTTCTGTAATAGATGACGACCCATTTCAAATGGTCTTTGGTCACTCAGAGGCCTAGTGTTTGTGTCATTCCTCCTGGACAGCAAGCTGCCTCTTTTTAAATTGCAATTAAGTTAGAAAGCATCACGAAAGGTTCAACAGAAAAATGAAAAGACGTGGAGATTAGCTTTTCCAGGAACCTCATCTAAAACGGGGCTTAAAAGCACAAACAAGATCAAGTGCAAAGTTTGTATCTCTGGCCAAAAAAGGAGTGAGGTCATCTGGCTGCTCCCTGAGGCTTTGCTGCCCTTGACAACAGTTATGACAGTTGTGAAGCACAAGACTGCTTTGGTCAAAGCCAAGCAAGCTGAAACTTTGGTTCCACACTGAATGCTTTGGAACCCTGGTGCCCAGGAATGTTTGGGTTTGGGGAATGGTGAGAATAGGATCAAGGATACTTTTTAAACCCAGCTGATAATGACAAAGACAGCAGATAAGGCTCAGCTGACAATAACAGCTGTCCAGACCTGAGTTTGAATTCCAGTAGCTGACATAAAAAGCTAGCCTTGCCATGTATACTATTACAACCTAGTATTGGAGAAGGATTAGGGACATCAAAGCTTGATGGCAATTGAGTGAGAAATCCTGTTTCAGGGCTAAAGCATGTACACTCATGTACACACATGCATGCACCACCACATGAATGTCACACACACTACATCTTTTTTGCCCATCACTAAGATGCAGAGCCTAGACAGGACATTCCAGTTCTTGGCAGATTTTACAACCAGAAAACCACTCTGCTCCTATGAACCTGCAGGGAAGGAGGAGTTCCCAGAACAATACTGGACACACACTTGCCTTGGAAAGAATTCAGAGTCCCACAAATTAATGATACTAGCAGTGGTTGTAATAGTTGCTAAACCATATGAGGTAATAATTACTCTCTCATTTGGGTTGGGGATTTAGCTCAGTGGTAGAGCGCTTGCCTAGGAAGCGCAAGGCCCTGGGTTCGGTCCCCAGCTCCGGAAAAAAAGAACCAAAAAAAAAAAAAAATTACTCTCTCATTTAATCCCCTAAATTAACTAACTAATAAATCAATAACAAAGCCCTAAACTAACTAACTAACTAAACAGCAAAGTCCTAGGAGGTGGCTAGGGGGTATAGCCTAGAGGCAGAACACTTACTTAGTAAGCTCCAGTCCCTGGGTTCCCATCCCCCTACCATAAAACACAGTAACAATGCAAACAATACTTTTAAGACTAGAGAATATAGTTTAGAGGCAGGGAACCTAATATACTCTAGGCCCTGGATTCTATCCCCAGCATTGCAAAACAACCCAGGAGAGATGTTACCATTCCGTTACCAATGAGGAAACCAAGGCACACAGAGGCAAAGCAGTTTGTTGGTCCTTTTAGCAGGTCTTGTGGCTTCTGAAGGAAGCTGCAAGGTTTTTTTATCGTCTGTTTTTGCTCTTTCTTTTTTTAGAATTTAGAGGAGGCAGGCAGAGAACTCAAGGACAGAAAAAATTACAGGCATACAGAGGACACATTCTGCTTCTGTCTGGCAGTTTGGAAGTTCAGGGAAACTCCGTTTACTGTCAGAAGAATTTGCCTCACCTCTGTTCAGAGCCTGAAATTTTCAAAAGATGGGGACAGTGACAATACAGCAAGAAATATCAGGACAGGTATTGCGTAAAACACAGGAAGAAGGAAAAACAGTAAAACTGCTCACATGTGTACTCCCATGATGAAGGAGATGATGGGTTTGAGTATTGGGTTACAAAGAGAGACCCTGATACAAAACAATCACATAGGTTGGGATATGGCACAGTGGCAGAGTTCTTACTTAGCATGCACAAGACCCTAGTTCAAATTTCAATACCAAAAAGAAATGATGGCTAGAACCAAAATCACAATGCCATTAAAGACCCACAAGACAGACTGAAGTAACATTTGGTTTTCTAACTCCTGGTCCTGTTCTGACTCCTGATTTACAGTGGATTTTCTCAGCCCCTGTACTATTGGCCTTGGCGCTGGCTGGTTCTCTGGTGCTGTTCAGTGTGAGTTCAGCCCACTCTATGCCAGTATCCACCATTTCCTAGTCATGACATCAAAAGGAGGTCCAGACACTGCCAGATATCACTCCCAGAGGGAAAACTGTCCCCAGTTTGAAACCAAAGCTTTTTGAGATAAGATCTTGTGTAGCCCAGGCTGGTCTCGTATTATTATGTAGCTTGGAATAACTTTGAAGTTCTCCTGAGTGCTGGGATCATAGATGTACTCTACCACATCCAGGTTCTGGAGTGCTGGAGGTCAAACTTGGGGCTTTGTGAATGCTAGCCAGACACTCTACTATCTGAACTTTATTCCCACCCCTAAATTCATTCCTTTTAGTTGGCCAATATTCGAGGTACTGAAGATCGAACTCAGGACGTGTACATGCTCAATATGTGTTCTCCCATTGAGCTGTATCCACCAGGCTCTGGTACAGGCTGGTCTCAAAGTAGTAGTCTTCTGTAGTGTAGTTGTTACCACCATGCCCATCTCCATAATAAGTTCTTGGAGCCAAAGCTGCAGCTCAGTAAGCAATCCAAAAAGGCCCCAATAATGTTAGTTCTAGTTCGATGCCACATCTGGGTCTGGAAAGTCACTTGACATACCAGGAGAGGGAAAAGCATGCTATACACACTAGTTCCTCAAACTCATGCTGCACCAGGAGCCCTTTGGGGCTCAAATCTGTTCTTAATCACATAGCCCTCTACAGTCTCCTATAGCCCATGCTAACCCTGAACTCACTACATAATCAAAAATGGACTTGAACTCTTGGTCCTCCCGCCAAATGCTAGGGGCTACAAGTGTTTCCTACGATGCCTGGCTGTGTACTGAGGGTGGAACACATGTACAAAACACGGTGGGCAAGCATCCTATTAACTAAGCTGCATCTGCTCAGGGGCCCCCTACTGGGCATCAAAGTAGGAGTGGCCCACATTTATGATCTTGAATATCTTATGAGGATTCTGTGAAGTGGACATCACTTACATTACTATTTTTCTGTTATCACAACTAAGGTCATAAAAGAAAAAAAAGTTTGACCTTTTTTGTTAGATTGTTGGATCTAACAATCCTTTTGCTCTCAGCAGTAAATCTCTTCTTCACTCCCTGCCCCAATGCCATAAACCTCCCTACCACCCCCACTTCCCCAACGTCTCCAGGGTACCTCCTCAGAAGAAAGAGAATAAGAACTTGTCCCATCACAATAACCTGGTAACACTGCCACACACACACTGGAAATCCCAATGGCTTTTCAAGCTGCTTTAGAAGGAAGCTCTTTCCAATGGCTAAAGTAAAACGATTGTGTCTCTCCCACTAAAAGGATTTGGAGATTAAGGGAGAAGGTCATGGGCTGGTGAGTCAGCAAAGTGCTTGCCATACAGACACTTGAAGATCTGCGCTAGATCTTCAAAAACTGTGTTTTAAAAGAGGGGAAAAGGGCTGGAGAGATGGCTCAGCATTAAGAGTACTGACTGCTCTCCCAGAGGTCCTGAGTTCAATTCCCAGCAACCACATGGTGGCTCACAACCATCTGTTATGGGATCTGATGCCCTCTTCTGGTGTGTCTGAAGACAGCGACAGTGTACTCACATCCATGAAATAAATAAATAAATAAATAAATAAATAAATAAATAAATCTTTTTAAAAAAATAAAAGAGAGAGAGAGAGAGAGGAGAGAGAGAGAGAGAGAGAGAGAGAGAGAGAGAGAGAGAGAGAGCTGTATGTTGTGACGTTAGAGTGGAGGGGAAAGGGATCCTAGGGGCTCAAGAGCTAGCCAATTTAGCCTACTTGGCAAGTTCCAGGCTGGTGAGGGTTCCTGTCTCCAAAAGCAAGTTGGAAGGACCTGAGAAAAAATAGCTAGTCTTCATGGCTTCTATTTAGATGCACCCATACACATGAACACCCTCCCTTCCTTGCCCGTCTTTCCTCCCTTCCTTGCCCGTCTTTCCTCCCTTCCTTGCCCGTCTTTCCTCCCTTCCTTCTGCTGTCTTTCTCCCTATTCCACACAACTGAGGTCACCCCTGTTCAGGGCCTTTGGGCCCTCAGAGCCCCACTATGTTTTGCATCTTACAACTCAGGTAGAACAATGTTTAAAATAGGTGCTAAGACACAGGTCTGGCTGGTCCAGGCAGGTATCTACAGTTTCTTTCAAAGACCATTTAGAGACAGATGCTGATTCCCAATGTGCTATCTATTCACCTCTTTGCTAGGAACTCATGTGATTACGGGAAGAGAGTTTACAAGCGAAGAATACGGATACAAGCTAAACATTCTTAACCCCAAAAGTTCAAAGGCTCACAGCTTTTTGAGGGCCAATATTGTGTGAGTGGACAAGTTTGTATTTGACTTCATGTAGCAGGTCACAGTGAAAATGTAGAATTAAAAACATCGAATACAACGACTGACTATACAACCATCTGTATAAAGCAAAGGTGAAATATCAAGATTTGTGCTCACAGATGGGTGTGATGGCTCTTGCCTTTGGTCTTAGCATGTGGGAAGCAGAGGCAGGAGGATCTCTATAGTTCAAGCACAACCTGGTCTACAGAGAGCTCCAGGATGGCCAAGAACAAAAAGAAAGAAGGAAAGAAAAAAAAAAAAACCCAGAAGACAGGCAACAAAAGAATTAGTGCTCAGATATGTCCAAAAATATCCTTTTCTAAAGTCTTTGTGACACAGATGCTTAGACCTGCTCCTGTCAATCACTTGGTATTTTGCACATCAGTTGTATGAACTTGATGTAAGCATGCCCAAAACTGTATCAGTCATCTGTACCTTTTGAATTATAACCTTAAGAACATGCTCAGTAAAATACTGCTTAAACTGAGCATGCCCAAAACATGTGTCCTAAATTGGTTTCATATATAAAGCTGTATAAACTCCGCAAATAAAATCCCCATGTTTCAAAAAAAAAAAAAAAAAAAAAGAATTAGTGCTCAGAGTTGGGGCTCATTTCCAGGATATATCATTATTTATATGCAAATATCCCAAAATCAAAAAGAATTTAAAAGAAAAGAAAACTCTGGAACATTTCTGGTCCTAGGCATTTCTGATAGGCAACAGTTAACTAATACACAGGTACTTCCCCAAGCGCCATTTATACATGGCATCATGCACCAAGTATATTTTATTAAATACGTAACAGAATACTATGTAGCAGATAAAAAGTAACATACAATGATATAAAGATATAGAAAAGATAGTGAAGATTTGTGATAAGGTGAAAAATGTTTTGTAAAATGCCAGGGTTTGAGTAAAAGGGAAATTTGACTTTAAAAAATTTAGAATTCTATTTAAGAATGTTTGTTAGGGGTTGGGGATTTAGCTCAGTGGTAGAGCACTTGCCTAGCAAGCGTAAGGCCCTGGGTTCAGTCCCCAGCTCCAAGAAAAAAAAAAAAAAAGAAAGAAAGAATGAAAGAATGTTTGTTAGTAGTGCATATGCAGACAGGCAAAATGGAGGGAAATAAAAAGGGAGAAAATGCTAATCTGGAGCCAGTGGGATGGCAAGAATGACCTTTGGTGACCTCAGACACTTCTGAGGTTCTCTGTCACTGACTGCATGCTTCATTAGGGGAGGGGCAGGAAGGGACAGTTATTCTTTGATCAGCTTGAAGAGTGCTTTGTCTACCACCATCCATAGATGCTGAAGTCCCTTCCATGAAAAGCTGTAGTGTTTGCATAGCATCTTGAGCAACTTCCCCTTGCAGGTTGGCAAACATAGTTCTTATGCTGCTTGACTCAGGGACAGTGACAAGAAAGAAGGTCTGTATGTGTTCAGTTTGGATGCTGTTAAAAATGAACTTCCAGTTTACAGTGGGCTGAATTCATCTGTAGGGACCCATACAACAGAAAGAAAGTTCAAATGGGCCTGAGTGGAACAGGCCAGGTCCCTACCCTGTTGGCCATTCTGATGAGGATAATTCCCTGAAGGGCAGGTGCATCATGGTTGCCTGACCTCCCCTTGCTACAGTGCTGAGCCTTCAAATTCCTTCTCACTTCAAATTCTTGCTTGCCTTTCTCCGACTCTGTGCCTCCTGGTCCTTGAAGCCTATAGATCAATGTAACTAAAAGGTCACTAGTGACAGAAAGAGAACCAGGGAGCAAAGAATCCACTGTGAGATTTACACTAAAGGAAAATTAGGGGTGAGTTTCTGCTTTAGGGAAAGGCCACCGTTTGGGTTTTCTGGTTTCTTGATATCAGCTGTGTCACACAGAACATGCTCTTAAACGTCCCTAGTCATACTACTATAAATTACCATCTGCTGAACTTTGCTGGTGCCAGCCTTGTGTCAGACCCTTCACATGGGTTATCTATTGAAAGCTCCCAAAAGGGCATTAGGCTCTGGAGTTAGAAGAAGCTTAGTTTGTAAGAGCCCCCATCTTTTATAGATAGAACAAAGTTTTCAAAGCCCACATTTATGAAATGGAGTGAAGGCTATTAGTATTGGTTCCAAGGGCTACTGTGAAGACTCCAATTAATGAGTCTTCCTCTTTTGTTGCAGTCATGGAGATCAAACCCTAGCTAAGTGATCTTCTACTTCTCAGAAGACTAAGCAAGTGCTACAGAAACATTAACACGCTGGCTGTTCTCAACAGTCCCATTCTGCAGATGGGAAAGTGATCAGGAAAATGACAACAGCATCAACAAATTGTAAAAGATAGGATTCCTAGGTAGCCCAGGCTGACTTTGGGTTCATTAATCAGCTGTGCTTCCTGGTTTACCTCTCAGATGCTGGAATTGAAGTTATGTACCATTAGGCTGGGTTTTGATTTTGATTTTTTATTTTTTCCAAGATAGTGTTTCCCACTGTAGTCCAGGATGGCCTGAACTTGCTATACAGTCCAGGTTAGCCTCAAACTCTCTTGCTTTAGCCTCCCAAGTGCTAGTATTTTAGACACAAGCCACCATACCTGGCAAAATAATGTGGTTAAGACCTTCTGATTCTGAGTATTTGAAACGGGATATAGTTTTCTAAAAGGATCGTCTTTATCCTGTTTCAAAATTATTCAATGGTTTATTAGATGTAAACACCACCCGTTCTTATTAGATATGTGGAATATAATTTCCACCAAAAAAATACAAATAGAACTTCCAAACAAGAAAAGAGAGGAAAAAAAGAACTTCACTGTCCATCTCTACAGGGAAAGACAGAGAAGTACCCAGAACTCAAGCCAGTCAGGCTGCATCGAAAGGCTGGGTGATTGGCCAAGGGGGACTGGGGATGGCCTCATAGAAAACACTACCATACAAGGGCATGTCTGCCTCCAGCCCAGCCTCCCACAGAAAAGTAATGATAAATCCATAGTGACTACCTTGTACGGAAGAGGCTCTATTTCAGATCTGATAATAAAAGTCCAGGTTTCTCCAGGGTGGCTTGGCCCAGGCATGTTTGAGATCACGCCAGCCTCCTGGAACCCTACCACATCCACAGGGAAACAACAACAACATCAACAAAATTTAAAAGACAGTCTCTGTCATTTTAAATTGGTAAAAGATCAGTTTCAATCTTCTTCAAAAAGTGATGGAAGCTGGAAACACTGAATCCATCAGAAACAGGAGTCCAACAAATTTTGGTTTTGGGAAAGACAGAGATGTCAAGACAAGGTGAGGTGTATATGATGATTAAAAGAACTCAATTCCATCTAAATGCTGTTAAAGTACCTGGCTTGTTAAGTGTGCCATCAACAACATCATAGAAGAGAAAGTGTTTCTTGTTATGAGAGACTTTCAGACCTGTCTTTCTCTGAGTCTAAAATAGCATCTTGAAGTAAACTGAACTAGAGAAGAACCTTCACCAGAGGAAACAGAACGAAGCAGAGTAGTTTACCAAATACAACCGGACTTCCCTTCTTTCCCAGCAAGCTCGGCAGCTTCTCAGTTCCTAGTAGTAGAACCAAAGCAGCCTTGTCCTGGCTTTCAAAAAAAATTTCTTCTGTTCTCTGACAGACATAACTTTGAAGGGTGCTTTCTGGACATGGCAAGACCTCTCCAATTCTGAACTGGAATAGCAGAAATTTCTCCTGCTAGCTCCTCTCCCTGACCTGAGAGTAACCTTCCCACTGAGGAGCCCCAAAACCCATCGTCTGCTCACTCAGTGTGGGGGATGCAAATGGAGCCTCAGCACCCACCTGGGCATCTGGGGCCCTAACCAACCTGGAATAGAGCTCCTTTGTTAATTCGCAGAATCTGTGGTCTCGAAGGTAACAGAGTGAAAGAAACGGACCTTATCTTACAATAAGCAGTCTTGTCTACCAGTAACTATCAACAGCACAATCCACTAAGCAGATGGAAAACAAGTACACACAGCCTGTGCTCAGAGTTATTAACACATTCACCCATGCTTCTGAGTTACTTTGTGCGATGGTCAGTGGATTATCTATCCCATGACCTCCTACTATTCTCAATACTGGTATTTGAACTCAGGACCCACAGTGTTCCACCACAGCTCACTTGTCCACTGTGTCACTAGTTAGTTTTTAAGTAGGCCATTTTGTTTGCTTTTTAGACTGTAGTCTTAAAATACCTGGAATTGGGCCCAGTGGCCAGAACCTTTAATTACCTACCCCACTTTCCCAGGTGGTTCTGTTCATAGGCAACCTGAGGATGCTGGTTTGGTGTGGAGAATGGGAGTAATCACGGGAGGTCTAGGGTGGTCCTGTACCGGGCTTCTTCCCACTGTCCTTATAAGAGATGACAATCTGGACCCCTTGGGGTCCCCACTCCCTGGAGGATGTTTTAGAAGCTGCTCAAGCTCACCGCCCAGGCTTGCCCCTAAGGGATCAACTCTACTTACAGATCTGCTACTGGGGTGGACTAGCAGGAGAACACCGGATGGAGAGCTCGGATCTGACACTGATCCCAGGCTGGGATGGTCCAAATCTCTCTGTATGCTTCGGACATCTGGCTTTATAGAGTCAGCGCTACCCGAGGGTGGGAAGGGGAGGTGACTGCCGGGCGGGGTGGGAGGGTCCTCTGCCCTTCCCAGCGCCCCCTGCAGGTGAGGAACAGAGCCTCTGGGAACCACCTAGCGCAGGCGCAGGGGGGCTGCTGGCAAGTTGACCCACAGCCTCAGGCCTCGCTCCCTGCAGCCACCCAGATCCTGCGTCCTTAGAGAAAAGGGATTCGGTGTTCAGAGTCTGTAGGGAAACTTGAGAATTTCTTCCCCTAGGTCCATTCCAGCTGGATTTTAACCTCTTTCTGTTCATACATACTGGAGACTTGATGCCACCCTCTCTCCCTCATCCCCTCTTCATTCGCCTGCCACTTCCTAAGATTCGAAGCCGGTTGTGCTTAGCAACCGGGGGCGGGGCGGGGGGGGGGAAGGGGACTTAAAAAAAAAAACAAACAAGTCGGCACAGTCACTGCATATCCTCTGTGACTGCTGGGAAACTTGTTTTTCCAACTTGTTCTCTGCAGCTCCTTTCACCCTACAACCGGGGTGCCTGGGACCAATAACATGGTTTCTCTGAGCATCGTTGAAAAGCGGATTGCTACTGGGAAGAGTGCGTTATGGCACTTGGAGGATGCATGCTAAGACTCTAAGAGAATGTGGGGGACCTGCTGTCAGCTGTCCCCCTTACCACTCGGTGTTCTCAATCTCTGTCCCTTAGCCCTGTACGGATCTTGGCCCCTGTCTCTTTCGTCTGACCTGACACTCTTTTCATCACACTCTTAGCTTTGATTTCCCTGTGATGATTACGTCCCTAAAGTCTCTGTCTCTCTTCTCTTTTTGTCTGTCTGTCTGTCTCTCTGTCTCTGTCTCTGTGTGTCTCTCTGTCTCTGTCTCTGCTCTCCGCACCCCCCCCACCACCCCATCCCCGCTTTCTTTCCTCCCTCTCTCCCTCCCTCCCTCCCTCTCTCCATGCACTCACACTCAGGCCATAAAAGGAAGTCGAGGCAGAGTTGGCCTCATGCCAGGCCGGGGACGCCTCGCTCCCCGCGCACGGACCCTCGAGGTCCTGAGCTGGTCCTCCCTCCTGGGCCTGGGCGGGAAACAACCCAAAAAGGCCAGGCGCAATTCTCGAAACAAGAATTCCCAGCTTGGCATACCAGCAGGGCTCTGGCTCCCCCTGACTAAATATGGTCCCGTGCAGCCTCCCGCTGAGCCCATGGAGCGTTATGGGGACCCCAGTACGAACAAGAGCTCCAGACCCACGTGCAGCTGGTTCTCCCAACCGGAGGATGACCCTGGCCAAACCTGTCCCAGCCCCATTTTGCAGGCCAGAAGACTGAGTACCCTGAGGGTCCTCAGCAAGCTCAGTACTGTTTAATATCTCAATATTCACTCCAGAGAGCAATAGGGGAATTGGCCACAGGACGACAGAAGGCCTCTGAGCACAGTTGTTTGAATGGGAGTCTACTGAGCCTCTTTATAACAGCAGGACCATGGGCAAGTACCGGCTCTTAGTTACCCTGCCTGTAAAAAGGGGCGAATACCAGCTCCTTCCTATTTTTTTTTTGTAACAGTCCTTGAAGTGGTGTGAGATTAACACACTGCAGTTTTGTGGACTCAGGAAGCCTAGGAAACCAGCACCAAGCTGACTTTGGGATATGAAAAGCCACACAGCCCCCCTGTTGACTTTGCATACAGTGATCTATATCTCAACCCCAGTAGACCCCTTCCATATTCTTCTAGGACCAAGCTCACCTGCTTCTCAGACTTGAAAACATCTGAATCCTGATCCTCCCCATCCCCAACCTCATCCCAGCCTCCTCACAGGGTGGCACAGAGCAGAGCCAAGGACAGCAGCTTGGCTGGCTCTCTGTAGAGGTGGGGGAGGAGCCCTCTGCATGATGGATGAGGCCGCTTCCCCAAAGCCTCTTCTCAGCTGCACGTAAAAGGAATGGAAACCGGCTTGGCATTGAGCCCAGGAGGAATGAAGGAGGGAAGCCCAGGGCCCACCTGCACCTACCCTAGTCTGAAACCAGCCCAGAGCTGGCCATCCTAGTGTTAGGAAGGAAGGGCACTCCCATAGCAGGCTTCAGTGAAGTCAATTCCAAGGAGCACAGCTGATTTTTAAAGAATTACATCAACTTTGAAACAAAAATAATTTCATTATAAGGAGAGACTGGGCCAATAAGATGGCACTATGGATAAAGCACTTGCTGCCCAAGACTGCCTTGAGTTCCATTCTTAGGACCTACATGGTGGAAGGACAAAACTAACCGACTGGAACACATCATTCTCTGGCTTTCACATGTAGCAGTGGGGCGCCCCACTCCCTAATCAATTAGTGTTAACCTTTTTGTAAAATGGAAACTGTGATGTGCATATGGTAGATGTGCACATCTGTCAGTCACAAATGTCAGTTCTTAGGAGCTGTCTACCACAGGGTCTCACTGTGTATAGCTGGTTGGCCTAGAACTCTCTGTAAACAAGGCTGACTGCAAGCATGCCGTACACATGCTGGGATTCGATGTGTGCACATCTGACATTGATTTTGTTATTTTTACTTTGTTTTTGAGACAGTCTCTCAGGCTTGGAGGCATAGGTGAGGCTTACTGGCCAGTGCAGTCTGGGTGTCTTTATGTGAGTCCTAGAGATGGAATTCAGGCCCTCATTCTCGCATCACCTCAGTCAAGAAAAGGGAAACTTTACTGCTTTCTTTACATCTAATGCCCAGAATAATGCTGTGAAGTAGGTTCCCCAGCACATACTGCTGAGGACCCAGGTTTGAAAGAGTTAACAGAGGAACTGAGTTTCCAACCTGGGCTGGCTGAGTCCATACACAACATGGGTAGGTTATGGTGTGTCTGTGTCTGTGTGTGTACACGTGTTCTTTAGTGTGTGTGGGGGTCAACACTGAGTGTGTTCAGTTGCTCCTCCATTTTATTTTGTGAGCATCTCTCACTGAACCTGGAGTTTGTTGATTCTGCTAGGCTGCTAGACTAGAGAGCCAGGCAGCAATCCCAGGGATCCTCCTCTGCCTTCCCAGTGTTGAATTCTCGGTGTGATTACTGAGCCATATTCCCAGATCAACTTATTGTTTACCCCAGTCTTGAGTGTTGCCCACTAGGCAAGCGAGCACAGAGGCCCAAGTCTGATCTCAGCTCTGCTAAGTACTAGCCGGGAACCTCTGGGGTTACCCATGTCCTTATGTGCCATTGTCTTAGGATAGGCTCTCTGTCTTCTCCGCCTTGCTGAGTTGTTAATGACAGTGCCAGCCTTGCATAAACCATCCATGCTCTCCCGGCATGCTTGAGCAGTACCCAGGGACAGTATGTTCATTTAAGTCACTCGGTAAATATCTGTCCACTGTTCAGGTATCTGAAGTCTTCAAAAGGACTCTAGAACAGGGCAGAGGTTTCTGTTTTGTTTTTTTGTGGTTGGAAAGGTCACTTATTTTAAGAAGAGAAGAAAAGTCACTTTACAAAAGCTCCTTTGACTGAGTGATGTCAAATAAATAAATTGTTTTTCTGTGATTAGATGATGAAGGGGAAATTTCTCTTTGGAGCCTTTTTTTTTTTTTTTTTTTTCTTTCTTTCTTTTTTTTTTTTTTTTTTAAATAAAGTCTCACTGTGTAGCCCTGGCTGGTTCTGGTTTTGGAACTATTGCCTCTGCCTCATAAGTGTTGGGATAATGAAGTCTTTTTTTTTTTTAAAGCAAACAGCTTTAAATAGCTATTGGCTTCTAAAGGCATGTGCTAAATATTTAATTATTTAAAAATATATCAGCTGGCCTGAGGAGATGGCTCAGTGGGGAAGAGTGCTCACTGCACAAATGAGAACCCCAGTTGGAAGACCCCAATTTCCATGTAAAAAAGTGGAGCATGGCCACACATACTGTGCTGTGTGAGATAGAGACAGGAAGGCCACTGGGGCTTGCTGGCTACCAGCCTAGCTCCAACAAGTTCAGTGAGGGACCCTGTCTCAAGGGAATAAAGCAGTGAGAGGACATCTGGCATTTTCATCTGGCCTCAAATGCATGTGCATACACAGACACAGAGACACACATCCCCTCAGCCCAGGTTGATGTGTTTTAAGATCTGCCTCATCATGAAGAATAATCTTTCCTCACAAGCACAGATCAGTGGGAACTGTTACAAGCACAAACACTCGTCACCACTGAGTTTCAAGGTAGGAGATTACACCTGTTGTGCTGTTTCCTCTTCACTCTTGTCCAATTCTAGTCTTCTTGTAACTATAGATAAGTTCCATAGGAATTGATCAGGAGCCTTAATATTTTTATAAAACTAAACATATTCTGTGTGGTGGCTTGAATGAGAATGTCCCCATAGGCACACAGTAGAACTGGGAAGGTTTAGGAGCTGTAGCCTTGTTGGAGCTGTGGTCTTTTGGAGGAAGTATGTCACTTCGGTAGGCTCTTAGTTTCTAAAACTCATGCCATTCCAACTAGTGTTCTCTGCCTCATGCTTGTGGATCAGCATGTGAGCTCCCAGATCCAGCTCCATTACCATGTTTGCCTATCTGCTACCATATTGCCACCAGGATGGTCATAGATTCCAGATGGGCTCTGAAACGGTAAGGCCCCAATAAATCCTTTCTTATATAAGTTAGTAATATCTTGGTAATAATACTTTGCCATAGCAATAGAAAAGTAACTAAGACACTCTATCAGGAATTTACCCAAAGGAGATGAACTGATCTCCATGCAGTTCTGTACAGGGGCATTTATAGCAGTGTATTTTTAAAGACATCATCTCACCAAGTAGCCCAGACCTTTAAAAGTGAACATCAAAACTCCAGCTGAGCAGCTTTACTAACTGCAGGCACCTGGAGGCAGTCGGGCCATTTTTCTAATAGGTGTACAGATAACTTATAAAAAGTCAGAACTCTGCACTTTCTAGAAAGCTAACAAACCACAAAGATATGGGAGAGGGAGACCCTTCATGGCACACTGCCAATCCTAGAAGGCTGAAATAGTTCAAGTCACACGATGTCCTGGGAAAGGTGGGCAGTGTGTCATGCTGCCACCGTGAACTCCCATCACCATGCTTTGTCAGGTGACAGACATGCAGCTTTAACAACTGCAGCTCTCAAACAGATTCAGACAGTGAGAGAAGACAGGACCTGTGGGAGGAGAGTGAGGGTACTTAGTGCTTCACACTTCTCTTGTTAGTCAGGCAATTGAAAAGTTTTCACATCAGACAGACTGTGTGTGTGTGTGTGTGTGTGTGTGTGTGTGTGTGTGTGTGTGTGTGTGTGTGTGTGTGTGTTGAAGAACATGACTTTTTTCTTTTTGAGACAAGGCATCACTATATAGCCCTAGCAGGCCTGCAATTTGCTATGTAGACCAGGCTGGACTCAAACTCCAAAATCTACTGTGTCTGCTTCCAGAGTACTGACACAAAAGTATAGGCTACCATACCAAAATTTCACTTTTTGAGACAAGTTCCCTCACTGAACCCAGAGATCATGAAAATGGCTGGATAAATTGGCCAACAATGTTGGAGGGTCATCCTGTTGCCACCTTCCCAGCTCTATGACAGTAGGAACCTACAGCTGTGCCCAGTTTCTTAGGTGCTTGGGTGTCTAGGGATTTGATCATATTTGCATGGCAAGCACTTTCCCAGACTGAGCCACCTCCAGGAAATTTGGTCTTACTTTTATTTGAAATATTCCACCCAGACCACAGTCCTCATATGGTGGTTGCCACAAACATTGAATGCCAAGTATCTGGAAAGCAGTGTCCCAGATGCCTTTAAAGGCACATTCTTAACCATCAGTCCTCCAGACACTTGGCTTTTGCTAAAGGAGCACTCAGGTTTACATAATCAGTCAGGCATGCAAATCATATACAAATGTGTTCTTGCACATAATTATAGAGCTACCTGTTTACTCTACAGAAACATATACACTAGGCTTAAACTTGTCATCTTGAGAAGCCAGCCCTAGGCTTGATAGGCATTTTTTCTTTGCCCAAGTTTTGAAAAATCAAGTCTCCTATAGCCATCTGGTCCTATTCCCATCCTATGTTTTGTGTGAATTCAAGTTTTCCCATAAACTTCTCTTGCATTTCTAGTAGGTAACTTCCCCCAATCTCAAGACTAACACAGTGAGATATCAATACTGTTTGTGGGGATAGTCTTCTGGGCCTGTTTTTCCTTTCTTGGTAGTCTTTTTAATCTCAGCTTAGCCGTGGTGCATACCTTTAATTACAGCTCTCTGACAGAGGCACAGAGATCTAAGAGTTTTAGATCATCTGGTATATACAGTGACAACTTATCTTGAAAACAAATAATGTTCCAGTCTACAAACCTTTTTTAAGAAGCCATAGGAAGTAAATCAGCTGACAGTGTTCATAAATCCTAGATGAAGAGACAGCTATAGTAGACTGTCTCAACTCTTTGTTTTGTTGTTGTTTAAGAGATCCTTACGGGGGTTGGGGATTTAGCTCAGCGGTAGAGCGCTTGCCTAGAAAGCGCAAGGCCCTGGGTTCGGTCCCTAAATACAAAAAAAAAAAAAAAAAAAAAAAAAAAAAAAAAAAAAAAAAAAGAAGAGATCCTTATGGTTTCTTTTATGTTTAATTATGTATATTTATGTATGTATAGGAACATGTGAGAGCAGAAGCTCAGAGAGGTCAGTAGAGGGCATCAGATCCTCTGAAGGAGCAAAAGTGTTAAGCACTAAGCCATCTCTTCAGCCCCTTGATTCTTTCTTTGGACACAGGGTCTGGCTACAGATTAGGGCTAGCTTAGAACTACTAATCTTCCTGCCTAAACCTCAGGTACTTAACTGGATTACAGGCATTCACCACAACCTGGCTCTTCCTCAGCTTTTAAAAATACAAAATGTTTCTTTATTTGGATAATTTAAAAAAAAACAAAAATGGTAACACATTTTAAAAATAGATGGTTTCTATTCAAATAAGCTCTTCATACATACCTGGTTCCCCAGGTTGTGGCATCCTGTAAGAACAATAGGTATCAAGTGCACACACGTACCAGTCCTGCCTTCGCAGTCCCCACCTGCCCAGTGATCCTGCTCCAGTCAGCCCCTCTTCAGATGACAATCTACACAGAACTGAGCTGAGATGCAGTAAATGATTATTGAGAGTAAAACATGGCCTACGCATAGACAGGTTAGAATCAAGACTCAGGAATGCATAAGGCTACATTTGACAATTTGTACCTTCCACTTTGATGATTTTACATCCATATCCAAAATTATAACACCAGCATTTTCCCTTCATCTGGCCCTACATAACTGCAATTCCTAAGATAGCACAGCTTCCATAGCTGACACTTCTGAACATTACCCAAGCCCTCTGGGAAAAGCTGATATTTATATTTGAACAGGGAACACAATAGAATTTATAACTCTAGTCAGTGCAGATTTAAAAATGGAAATGGGGATGTGTGCAGCCTTAAACATTGGTTCCTGAATGAGTGAGTCCACAGTGCTAGAAGCTGAGAGACTACTCTGAACCTAGGCTGTGAGGAGTACCCTGAGTCTAGAAACCTGCACCTGTTTCCAATGCTGAGATCCCAGCACATACTTTAATTTTACATTCTTTATATAATAAACTCTTTGTTTACTTAAAGCAAAATAAAAGTAATTATTTCCCCCCTCACCTTTTCATTAAATCCCCTAATAGAGCTAAACTGTTCTTGGGGAATCAAGTATTGTTATCTAGTTTAAAGATCAGCATTAGACGGTGTCTTAGGGTTCCTTGTTGTTATAAAGACCATGACCATAAGCAACTTGGGCAGGAGAGGGTTTATTTCAGCTTACAATTCAACATCACAGTTCATCACTGAGAGAAAACAGGGCAGAAGCTAATGCTGGGGTCACAGAGGAGTGCTATGTATTGACTTGCTCCCCACGGCTTGCTCAGTCTTACTGAACCCAGGATTGCCTCCCCAAGGGTGACACCACCCACAGTGGGGTGGATCCTTCCACATTGATCATTAATTTAAAAAAAAATGTACTATAGGTTTGCCCATAAGCCAATCTGATGGAGTGATTTTCTCAATTTAGAGTCCCTCTTCCCAAATGAATCTAGCTTGTATCAAGTTGACATAAAACTAGCCAGGGCAGGCTGGGGATTTAGCCCAGGGGTAGAGCGCTTACCTAGGAAGCGCAAGGCCCTGGGTTCGGTCCCCAGCTCCGAAAAAAAAAAAAAAAAAAAAACTAGCCAGGGCAGACAGTAATTCAGATTTAAAAAAAAAAAAAAAATCAAACTTTGTAGGAATTAAGTTCTGGTTTTAATGCCCCTTTAAATATTTTTTCAAAAACATGAATGACTTTCCCTATAGGTCCATATAATTCTAGCTAGAAAAAGTTTAATGATTAGAGCATATGGACAAAGAGCTGTTCTTGTGTTTTCTTTTTTCGGTGCTAGGACTGAACCCAGGCCCTTGCACATGGGAGGTGAGTGCTTTACCAGTGGCACGTCAACAGCACTTAGAGCTGGCCTTAAAAAAAACAAACTATGCAAAGTACTAAAAAGACCTTTCAGATTTCACAAATGAGAACTTTAAAAATACATCCTGAAAACAATAAATTCCCCCAGTGGCATCCAGCAAACTAGATGACAGATCAGTATTCTACAGATGCAGTAAACCACGAGTGGCTGAATGTTTGTAGACATTCAAACATTTACAGACAGTGGTGGTCTAATTGATGGCATTGGGAATAAGTTAGTTACTCCACACACAGCCGAGGTGAAAAGCCTGGTGTACACATCATCTAATGACTGCTTGTGCAGCAGCATGAAGCTCTTCAGTCATGGTTCTTGGCCCTGTGTCCTTCTTCAGGTGGTCATCTAGGGAAAATATGCAGGTGTTAATATTCACTCCAAATCAAAACAGGCAGACAGGCAAGCATACCTGTACACATTATAAGGCATTATACTAGCAATTTATGAGTTTTTCTTATAACATGTATTGACATGCATGTGGAAGTCAGAGCACAACTTGAGGGAATCAGTTGAAGTCAGGTCATTATAGGCTTGGCAGCAAACCTGTTGAAATATCTTATTGACTCTACTTTGTGAATTCTCATTTCCTAAACATCATTGAGGACATAATAAATATTTATTATTAGAGACTAACTGTAATAATTCAAATGTTTCTTCATTTGGAGGGCAGAGGAGCAACAGAGTCTCACTATTTAGCCCAGGCTGGCCTTCTGCCTCAGTTTGAGTGCTGATGTCACAGGCTTCCAGCACATACTCAGCTTGATTTTCCTTTTTTCTTTTTTTCTGAGTGAAGTGCAGCATAGAACTTTGTGAGCCACTATCTCAGATATAAGGAATGAGCTCAGAGAAAGGACAAGTGTACAATCAGCATTGGAGGACCAATAAAACCACCATGACTGCCTGTTAGCTGAGCCTTCCTGTGGAACACAAAAAAAGAGGGGTAGTTTGTATCTTTCTATCAAAGCTATAACACTATCCAGGAAACAGTGAAAAGTGCTTTTAAAGCCTGCAAGATGGCTCAGGGAGTAAAGATGTTTGCCACAAAGTTTGACCCCAACTTCGATCCCTAAAATTTACATGGAAGGACAGAACTGACTCCTATAGTCCACAAATGCACAAATACATGTAAGTATAATAAAAATGATAACTAAATAAAATCCAAAGATAAATTGGGCATGGGGAGATATACCTTTAATGCCATCACTAGGGAAGGAACCCACAATGAGATCTACCTGTCTCTGCTCCACCAATGCTGGGGCTATAGGTGCACATGCCATGCTGGCTCACAGCACTTGATGCTCTTTTAGAGAACCCACGTTCAGTTCCCACCACACACATGGCAGCTCACAATGCTCTGTAAGTCTAGTCTCTGGAAATCTGATGCCATCTTCTGGCTTCCTTCCAGACATGTATATGGTACACAGACATACATGCAGGTAAATACCACCCCCTACCACTGCCACAAAAAACAAATATAAAACTTTATTAAAAAAAAAACAAAAAACAAGATGTCAGCAAACCACAGAACTAAGAACAGGACCCCCGTTGAAGGAATCAGAGAAAGAACTGAAAGAGCTTGAAGGGGCTCGAGACCCCATATGAACAACAATACCAACCAACCAGAGCTTCCAGGGACTAAGCCACTACCCAAAGACTATACATGGACTGACCCTGGGCTCCAACCGCATAGGTAGCAATGAATATCCTAGTAAGAGCACCAGTGGAAGGGGAAGCCCTGGGTCCTGCCAAAGACTGAACCCCCAGTGAACAGATTGTTGGGGGGAGGGCGGGTAATGGGGGGAGGATGGGGAGGGGAACACCCATATAGAAGGGGAGGGGGAGGGGTTAGGGGGATGTTGGCCTGGAAACCGGGAAAGGTAATAACAATTGAAATGTAAATAAGAAACACCCAATTTAATAAAGATGGAGAAAAAACAACAACAACAAAAAAAGGATGTCTGAGTCATATGCCTCTAATCCCAGCTGAAGGAATGGAGGCAAGAGGATTGCCACCAGTGAGGCCAGCCTAGGGTACATGATAAGACCCTATACCTTCCTGTATCTTTAAAAAAAAAAAAAGAAAGAAAGAAAGCACAAACATAAAATTCAAAATGAAAGCCTATAAATTTATTTTTCTCTCTGTGTGTATATATGCATGTGCACACACATGTATACACAGGTCATAGCAGGTGTACATGGAAATCAAAGGACAACTTTTAGAAGTTGGTTCCTCCCATCTGTTGTGAGGGTCCTGAGGCTGTTGGGTTGCTGGGTTTGGCAGCAAGTATCTACATCCACTGAGCCAGCTTGTTGGCCCAAATGGTGTTATTTCTGCACTTTAAAGTATACTGATCATAAAAGCCTTAACTTTTATTTAGAACAAAATCCACCCTGCCTCAAAGATCACATCTGCTCAGTGCAGGAGTTAAGTGAAAGGCTATCCTGCTAAAGGTGGGTGCCTATGCAATTCTTTCCAGCATTTCACACCTTCCACTAAAGCTAGAAGAGCTGCCAGGCAGGAGTCATGCAGCTTTTGTAGTAGGTGGACCCAGAGAACCATGTACCAGATGATGACTTATGACTGAGGCTTTTCTCAAGGCATTACAAAGAGGTCACTGTGTGTCAAGAAAAATATATGATGATCAAGAAAATAACTTGTAAGCCAGGCATAGAGATCCAAGCCTTTAATCCCAACACTAGGGAGGCAGAACCAGGTGGATCTCTCAATTCGAGGCTAGCCTGGTCTACATAGCTAGCTAGTACTGGGCTAGCCAGGACTATAGAGAACCTCTGTCACAAACAAACAAACAAACAAAAACAAGAATAAAGTATCTGTAAAATCACTGTCCCTGTCTCTTAGCTCCACAGCCACCCTCATTCATAAACTTTCTCTAGGCTTTCTACAGAGGCGGTGCCCAAACCCATTTTACTGAGTGGCCTCATACTGCTTGTAGCACTGAGCATATAAGGGGGATTCTCTCCCCAGCTTGCCTGCTTCCTCCTTTCCTCCTCCTCTTCCTTTCTCCCTGCAGTGGAAGGTTATCAGAGCTAATCTGAAAACCTTTACCTTAGAAGAACTGACCCTGGATTATGATCAATTTTCTCATTTTCAGCATTCTACTGCCGTTACACTAATATTAAAGAGATTCTAACACAGTACAAAAGTTAGATCCCGGGTTGGGGATTTAGCTCAGTGGTAGAGCGCTTGCCTAGGAAGCGCAAAGGCCCTGTTCGGTCCCCAGCTCCGAAAAAAAAAAAAAAAAAAAAAACCAAAAGTTAGATCCCAAAACACTATTTTTTCTTCATAACACTAAAGAGTCTTGTGGTTGCTGTGTTAACGAGTATTTATGGTTCATCACCATCCACCAGGCACAGGAACTTAGGACTGTCATGCATTCTTCCTAAGTGTACAAACTAGTAAAGCCTTTGTAGGGAACTAAATAATATGAAATTATATATACTTAAATATCCCATGCTGTCTGTGAACCAGCAATTCTGCCTTAGGTACTGCCACAGGAGAGATGATGTTATATACAGACAAAGATACAACCTTACACAATTATAAAACCGAAACCTTAGCCTTAGTTCATCAATAAAAAAAAAAAAAAACAAAAAACAAAAAACAGCTGTGGCAATACCACACTGTAGAGACCCAGACCCACTGATCCATAAGCACATTCTAAGGTAACACATATTTGGATCCTTGAACACATAGAATTAGTCCCGAATGACTAGTAAAAGGCCAATAGGAGCATCTTCCAGAGGTGGGTCTGAGGAGTCAAGAAGGTCAGGGCAAAGAAGGCTAAAGGCAACTGTACATTCCTTGAGACTTTCAGAGGTTTCTGCATGCATTAGCAGGGTTAGTGGGTTAGTATTCTACACTAGTGTCAGAGCCTTAGCGATTTCTGGCATGAACTTGGAAAGTTCCTACACTCGTGCTCTGGTGTGTCTGAACAGTGGCCTTGTGCTAAACTTTGGCCTGCACTGAGTCACTTTTCTCCCAGTCTTCGCTCTCTAGAAAGTTAGTACAAGTTAGTAGAACATTAGTTTAACCCAGTCAGCTCAGCATTCCAACAAAAAGAGAATAAAACAAGTCACAAATATCTTGAGGGCTTATCCTAAAGCACAAGTATGTTGCTTTCAGAACTTAAGAAGCAGCAAGTAACTCAAAAGAGGCAGCATTGGTTGTAGCAGCTTAGAAAAACTATACAGAGCAATCTGCATGTTGGACATTTCTTAGGAATTTACTTCAAATCCCATATCAGCTGCCTGAACCCCACTTGTAAACACCCTTCTGAGAAAAAAACACCAAGTCTGCTACATGGGGAAACACCCAGCTCACACGAGCAAACTCAGGACCTGCTGCCAACATAACCAAATCAACATAAAGCTCATTTCACTTTCTCATTTCTACTTTATTTACTTAACTTCAGCTTTGTGTTATTCCTGCCTCAGTCTTCACTGCCTGGATCACAAGCCTGAGTCGTCAGGCTTTGCTCTGAAAGCTCATTTTAAAGGTGAGAAGGACATGGCTGTTCACACATTTAATCCTGGTACTGTCAGGTTGAGGAAAGAAGACTGATGGTAAACTCAAGGTCAATCTGAACAAGAGTGAGAGCCTATCTCAAAAGCATTTTGGAAAAAGAAATCTATTATCTGTAGTTAACTGTCATCTACCACAGAAAGTATCCTGAAAATGTAATGGGTACAGAGACATGGCTTCTCTGTACAGTAGAAATCTTGTATTTTTCAGTCTGGGAAAGATGGGAGGAAAGGGGGTTGGGAGGAGAGGGCAAGTGACTTCTTCATTTCAAAGAAAACTGTACAGTGTGCTGAGCCAGGCTGCTCCAAAGACCATGCTGATGTGGAAATGAGGTGTCTTTCAAGACCTTGCTTTAACATTGTATCTAAGTACTTTAACCCAGTCGACATTTTCTTTCTCCAAAGCACTGGCTTTCTGGAGTTAAATAGTACAGGCTAATGCTGAACTAGACAAGCTCCAGAGAACAAACTCAAAGAAGTTAAGGAGAAGTAGTAAAAGCTCCTACCATCTGGTCTTCTGCTGGGCTTCCAGTTGACATGCTTGTTTGCAGGGTGCAGTGTTGATTCTGTCAGAAGCACATTCTGGGCTCCATCTGGAGGACCACGCAAGAAATGGGCTAAAATTCCATATAACAGAGGACTATTTCAGGAAGAAGGCAAAACCAAAATCAATTCACTTCTCATAAGTAGGAAAAGCTTAAGACATTCACTTTAAAGGTAAACTCTGACACAGAAATGGCCATCTAACTCAATAGATAGGGAAGAAAAATAGATTATCCAAGTGGCAACTGCTCATTTAATTTAAAAGTACCAATTAACTTGAATGAGATTTTTTTTTAAATCCTCTGAAAACACACTACCACCATTAAAATCATCTAAACTAAAATGGAATTTCAAATAACACACTGGAATTCAGCTTGTCAACTCCAAGGCCATCCTAAAACCTTTCTAGAACCTAAAACTGGTTCAGTACCCACTGTCCTGCCAAGGTTATGCTTAAAAACCACGTGGTCAAGACTATACATGGACTGACCCTGGGCTCCAACCTCATAGGTAGCAATGAATAGCCTAGTAGGGGCACCAGTGGAAGGGGAAGCCCTTGGTCCTGCCAAGACTGAACCCCCAGTGAACATGATTGTTGTGGGGAGAGCGGTAATGGGGGGAGGATGGAGAGGGGAACAACCATATAGAAGGGGAGAGGGAGGGGTTGGGGGGGATGTTTGCCTGGAAACCGGGAAAGGTAATAACAATTGAAATGTAAATAAGAAATACCCAATTTAATAAAGATGGAGAAAAAAATAAATTAAAAAAAAAAAACAAAACCCTCGTGGTCTGCCTTCATATCCTGCTTTTGTGGACCCTGAAGATCTGGTTCCTAAAGTTCCCTGATGTTTCTTTTCCTTAAAGGGTGTAAGCAATCCCCAGGTCACATGTTTGGTTTGCTGTTGATAATGTCGAGTCTCTAGCTGTGTACCTTGTGCATAGTGAACAGCACATAAGTTAACAGGCAAACTGGGTAGTAACCAATATCTACAAGGTCACTCTGTAGTTTCCTCTCTCCCATCACTGCACTACCAACTCATGACTGAGAAAACCACAGCTCAGGAGTGTGCTAGAGCTTCTCAGGAGTAAACAAACAACACTTACACTCATAACCAACTCCTATGTGCTCTTTCTTAAAATATGCCACCCAAAGTCCTGTTAGGTGGTCCCTTGACCCTGAAGGCTACTCTACTGACAGCACAGAAGTGTTCCCTCGCTTCCAATCTTACCCCTGAAAACAGAAGTAAATGCATTTATTTTTGAGATATCCATCTCCTGCCCAGCTGATAAAATGGTTCAAAGTATGACACTCCTATCAAGAACAGAGTCTAAACATCTTATGCTTGACTGAGCCACACTCATTTCTACCAATGGGACAAGGTGTCAAGGAGCAATTACTTGCTTTCTTGGATCACTCTCTGGGGGAGGCACAGCCTGCAAACATCCAAGCAGTCCCACACACAGGCACATATATGAGGAGCTGAGGAAGTCTAAAGCAGATCCCATGGCTTCAGTTGAACCTCCAGAAGCCTGAAACCTCTAAAGATATCTGGAAGTACAGTCAGGTAAACCCAGTTACCAATACCCAGCACACAGTGAGTTCTGGAGTAATGTGTGGGGCAGGAGCACGTGTGTTCTGCAGCAGCTCCTCCAGGCCAGAGCACCTGCAGGCTCTCAGTGAGACAGATGCCTTAGAAAACTCTCAGGACAGGCTCCATGTCTCTGCCCCTTCCAGTCAGCTTGTCTGAGACTGATAAAAAGTTTTACTTCTGACCTAGGATAGAATCTGCTTCAGATTTAGAAAAATCTACATGTCAGATATCTTAAACTGCTTTAGATGATACATAATTAGCACATTTAATGTACAATTTAATAGACAGTAAACTTTATTTCCAAAAATAAGTTTTAAAAGGCCATGTTTAAAAAAAAAAATTAAAAGGTATAGCTAGGGGTGTTGCTCAGTGGACACACACTCACCTAGCATGTGCAAAGCCCCAAGCTTGATCTCCACCCCCACACTCCCAGCCCCAGCACACACACATTCCTAAAGGGCTACAAGAAGCTCCCTCACTTTCTAGAAATAAAGCTGGTTATTAGTTTCTTTTTTTAACTTGTTCAACTGCTGCAAAATGCTACCAAAGGGCTAGGGGAAAAAAAAAATCTAATAGCTACTTGCTCCTAACATCTTCAAATAAAAAACTAATGTCTTCTTCTAGAATGACTATACCTTCTTAGCTACTGCAGTAGTCTGAATAAAAATGAACCCCTGAGACTCATATATTTGAATTGGAGTGGTGCTACTGGAGAGGGATTTAAGAGGTGTGGCCTTGTTGGAAGAAGTATGTCACTGGGGATGGGCTTTGGGGTTTCAAAAGTCAAGCTAGTATCAGTGTCTTCTCTCTTCTTCTTGCCTGTAGTTCTAAATGGAGATCTCTCAGCTACTTTTCCAGCACTATGCTTATCTATGCGGTGTCATGCTTCCCACCAAAAAGAGAATGAACTAAACCTCTGAAACTACAAGCAAGCCCCAATTACATGTTTTTCTTTCTAAGAGTTGTTGTGGTCATGGTGTCTGTTCACAGCCATAGAACACTAAGACAGCTACTCTGAGAATCTTCACACATTTCAAAAACTGTCCAAATGTTTAAACTATTACCTACTGTTTTGCTTAACACTCAAATGTAGTGATTAGTATACTCATGACCTCTAGCTCTGTAAAAGAGTGATAACACCCCCCTTAAAATTTTTTCACCAAATAAATATGGATACCCCAAGTCAGATGACAAGAAAACCATGCTGCCACATCTTCAGTGTCTACAGTGCCCCACATTGTAGCAAGTGTCAGATAAATGTTGGCAAAACAGTAAAATGCTGGAAATCCACAACACAAGAATGCAATTAAAGGGGAAGATGTGACTCTGCATGGGAAGGAAAGGAAGCAGAGACAGCCTTCAATAGACACCCAAAACTCTGAGACAAACTACAGTGACCCCCAAATAAGAGATACTAAAGTGTTGAAAAAGAGATGTATACAAACAATTCCCGCATATGTGGAAGAAAAAAACACACAGTTGTACTTTATGTGCTTGTGTCTGAATAATGCAAGTGGAAAATGTTCACTGGGTCATCTTTGGGAAGTGAGAGGTGTCAGTGGGCAGCAACTGGTGACCACCTTACACTTTTCTATATCGCCTAGATGTTTTGCAGCAAAAAACCAATACTCTCATTATGACCCCTCAAAAGACTTCTCATTCAGGCCATTGTTCCCTATCTAAGGGTTCAAACCATGTTAATGCATAAGTCAAACACTATGTTAATACAAAGTCAAATTTAGTGTAGGCAAGCAGTCAGCTCGCTGTACTCTCTCACACCTAGTGCTTCAAAGCTTTTCCTTCAGCTCCTCAGCTGACTAACACAAAGCTGAACAATCTGGATACCCCATGCAAATCAATGACCAAGTGCAGTAAGAAACAGATAAATATACAGTGCTATAATAACAGTCAACTGCTGTACTCAGCACTCATTTGAATCATTTTATTTATTAAAAATCTAGCATAATAGCCATTATAATCCTTTGTAGTCTGTTTAGATTGCTGTTAAAATCTGCCACAGTCTTGTCATGTTAGCACAAAGACAAATATAAAGAGAACATGAAACTATGGAACTAAGAAATGCTTTCTTTTTTTCTTCTCCATATCACCTGAATTGTATGCAGATAATCAGTTTTCTTGGTAGCTGAAATTCAATGCAGTGAGCACAAACTGCTCATAGCCATGAACCTGTGGATAGTTTTCTCCCTTCCAATTCCTGTGGGAACATCTAAACAGGGCCAAGAAGATAAAGGGTAAACCCACAGAAGTTTGAAGAAGAGTGATCTCAGGCTTCCAGGAGAGGGAACATTTGGTGCAAAGGCAAAGGACCATGTAATCAACTGTGTGCCACTAAGAGGTGGGTCAAGCCACTGGAGCTTGACTCGCTCATGTGCACCATGGAAATTTATTGAATGTTTTTAAACAATACAATAGCTGCCTCAGAAAGACAGAGGGCAGGATAAAATGAGTCTCCTAACTCCTAAATAGTGTGAACAGCATGGCACAGGGCACTGAGACTGGAGAGATAACCAGAGGCAGAATCAACAGTGCTGGTGAAGGACTGGCAGGGAAAACCTGTCTTTAAACTGCCTGTTGGCTCTGCCTTTAAAAACCTGAGCTGCCACAAGAAAAGCCTGTGAGGAACATGTGAGTCAGCAAAAAGAGCAAATGTAGTAGAGCATACTACATTTGGGATGCCACAGAAATATGGCCCAACCAGAAAAGTGGTCTGAGCACATCTGCCCCATACAGACCTCCCTAGAGACTCGAGAGTATGGGGTATGTGAAAAGAAATGAAAACAGAAGACAGAACCTATGGAGTCCCCATTTAAATTTAAAGGAGTCAATGAAGAAAGCGAGACTAAATAAGACTGGGGGACTCCTACAACAGTGAAGAACCACAAGAAACACTGGACAGGAAGCCACGTGGAGAAAAGAAGTCAGCATTACAACTGCAAAAACTGGACACATACTTGATGCTAGGCAATAAAAACAGGTCTGGCAATAAAAAACTATAAAGCAGTGGTGAGGTAAGAGGAAGCTGATTGGAGGGCCCTTTTAGAGAGGCGATCTGAGTTTGTTCTTACATTGAAGTGAAGAAAGCAGTGAGGAGGAAGAGTTAAATATGAAGAAGAAACAACTCAGAGAACAAAGCTTCAGAAAGAAGACAAAAAGATCTAGAGGCCAAGAGGAGTCATTTTTAGAAAGAAGGAAGGGGGAGGAGTTGGAGAGAAGGCTCAGAGCCATTAAGAGCACAAGCTGTTCTTCTGGAGGACCATATGTTGGATCATGATCACCTGTAACTCCAGCTCCAAGGCCTCTTAGGGAACCAGGCATGTATGTGGTGTATAGGCATGATTCCCTTTGAGGGAACCAGGCATGTACGTGGTGTATAGGCATGTATGTGGTGTATAGACATACGTGCAGACAAAACATCTATACACATAAACAAAAAACTTTTTAAGTTTAAAAAAGCCAGTTGGTGGTGGTGTATGCCTTTAATCCCAGCGCTCAGGAGGTAGAGGCAAATGGATGTCTGTGAGTTCGAGGCCAAGCTAGAACAGAGCTAGAGTTCCAAGACAACTGGGACTATTTAAAAAAAAAAAAAAAATCGAAAGAAAATAAAGTTTAAAAAAGAAAGAAGTAGAGAGCTGGGCCAGGGACACTGCTCAGGATAAAGGACTTGTTGTACACACTCAAGGCCCTGGTTCAATTACCACCATTGAAAGAAACAGATTGAGGGAAGTCCCCAAGGGAAGGAAGAGGGGAGGGAGGAAAAGTAAGGGAGGGAGCAGGGAAGCAGATGGTTGGCTAAGTGTTGAGTCGCCTGAAGCCACAGCAAGCTCAGCTGCACCAGAGACCTCAGATGTCTGCACTACACTTGTTCGATCTCATACAATGTGTAATATACAATAAACCTAAATAAGTTCCTGTTGGGTTAAAATAAATCATAGCCAGCACTATGACATTAGGATCTAATTACAACATGTGCAAACCTCTTTTTAAAAACTTCTTACATTGAGTTATCCTTTGATTCTTCAAAGGCATTTAGTTCACGGATGAGAAACTGTCTGTCCAATGGAACTACAGGTTGACCAGATTCTGGAGGGAAAAATTCAGGAAAACACTGAGTCTATTAATCTAAAAGGTAAATTCAATTTTGATAATAACAACCATATCTTCCAGGTGACACATTTCTCATTTCTCAGATTTTGGAAGAATGCTGACAGCACATTCAAGACAGATCTAACATACACATGAGTTTATGATGTCAATATATACCCAAACAATTAAATGTGGAACTTAATTACAGCTTAACACACACCTAGTTTTTATATCTCTAATTTGTGATTGGTAATATGGTTTCTGCAACTACAATGCTGGACTTCAGTATGTTTTCTGAGACGTCTATAGACCATAAACACATGGTAATACTAAATAACTCATTTTAAAAATATATCCATTTAGTGCTAGTGAGATGACTTAGAGGTTAAGAGTACTGGCTGCTCGTACAGAGGTCCTAAGTTCTATTCCCAGCAACCACATGATGGCTCAGGGATCTGATGCCCTCCTCTGGAATGCAAGTGTAAATGCAGACAGAGTACTCATCTTTAGAGCTCCTTCAACATAGCAGAATCATTATCCTTTATGAGAATGTATGCTTAACATCACGTGAAGAACTTTGTCTTATTTCAGCTCCCAAAAGCCACGCTTCCAGACTGAGGGGTCCTTGCCCCCAGTTGGCTTCAATCCTTGCTCTCATCTGGCTTCAATTGTTAATAAAGAATTGTCATTGGCTGGCCAGGGAGATGGGGTGGGACTTTTAGATTGCTTAGACAAGAGACTGAGAGGGGGTAAGGTGGTGGTGGTGGAGAATCATCATGTCACCATGACTAGGAGAGAGAAGGATCAGATTTAAGAGCTGCAAGAGAGAAACCATCCAGTAATGTAGATGGAAAGGGATGTGGGCCCTATTGGAGAGGGGGGCCTTCCCAGAAGGTAATAGAGCAGCAAAGATGAAATATAGATTTCAAATGTGTGTGAGTGTGTGTGTGTGTGTGTGTGTGTGTTCTTTGAGAATCCAGAGAGCTCTTGGGCTGGTGGCTGGAAGCACAACCTGCTGGGAGCCAAAGCTCCCACCACTACAAAGAACCTGCAGTAAAAGGCCCTAGTTCTTAACTTTCCTTGACAGCATAAAGCTCACCAGAATTTGTTCATGCAATGACAAGAGCCTATGGGATACTAAGTGTTCAGTCACCTGCATGACACAGCAATGAAACTACATATTCAGGCTAAATGCTTTCTAAGAATTAGGGGGAAAAAGGAGATCTTTTCCCCAGTGATGAATAACTACTTACCTGCTATGAGGACAGAGGCTGTGTATTTATATTTGTTGAATTCCAAATACTCCCTAATTAATTCATTAATTAGAAGGTTCTCATGAGACAACAATGGTCGGGGTTCATGATCATCATCCAGAGCATTGAAAACTTCAGCACGGATCCTTGCTTTTAAATGTCTTAACACTCCCCTTTTTTCCAAGGTGTCCTTTAAAACTGTTAAATAAATATAAAATATAAATGCTTCTGTTAGTATGTTGATATTTCAGATATGTGCTAAAGAATAATGTTTAAAAGGAGAATGACGGGCTGGAGAGATGGCTCAATGGTTAAGAGCACTGACTGCTCTTCTAGAGGTCCTGAGTTCAAATCCCAGCAACCACATGGTGGCTCACAACCATCTGTAATGAGATCTGATGCCCTCTTCTGGTGTGTCTGAAAACAGCTACAGTGTACTTGAATAAAAAAATATAAAAAAAAAAAAAGGGGAGAATGACACAAATACAGTTCTTGATTCAGAGACAAGCTGAACAATGACATTAGTAAAGATCCCCTCAATATATCTGTGTAAATTCAAGTTTGTCAATGCTGGATCTCTAGTTAGGGACGATAGTTTGATGGGAGAAAAGGATGAACACAATTACAGTTAGTTCCCACATGGATTTAGACAGCACTTTAATCCAGGATGATTACAGAAAACCACCTGCCCTCCACAAAAGAAGTTATGTGTCATTATCACTATTAATGCAGAGAAACTTTGAGATCCAAAGCTTTTTTTTCCCCCCAGTACTTGGGAGGCTGGGAAATCAGAACAGCTTGGGCCTCATACCTAGGCTGTATCCCAAGCTAGCTTTAAACTCCTTATGTAGGTTGAATGTGACCCTGAACTTCTAATCCTCCTGTCTCTATCTCACAGGTAGGCTATGATAGGATTATAGGTGTTCACTACCACCCCCAATGCTTGTGTTACTGAGGATTGAAACCCAGGGCCTCATGCATGACAGGTAAGGTACATCTAGCCCAACAGTAGAATTATGAAATGTCCAGCCTAATTAGAAATGTAACACAAAGGGCTGAAGAAATGACTTAGTGAGGAATGCATATTGTTCTTGCAGAGGACCTCAGTTTGCTCCCTGGCACCTACATGGGCAGCTCACAACCATCTGTAATTCCTGGGGAACTCTAGACCCTCTTCTGGCCTCCTTAGGCAACTACACTCTTGTACGCATGTAGGTACACACACACACACACACACACACACACACACACACACACACACACAGGCTGAGAAAGGAAGACAGAGAAGAGAGAGACAAATGCAAAAATAAATCTTAATGAGACTCTAATAAGGGACTATACCACTGTTAACTTAAGGAGTCAGGAGTATGCATGTGAAATGTGACCTTATGTCTTGAAAAGTTATACTGTGACAAACATCAGAAGTTGAGCTAATAGGCTTTAAGTGTACAGACTTAGTATACATGATGGGCTTGGGTTGAGCTGTCATCATCCCTTAACAGTAATATGGAACCTTCCTATTTCAAATAGTTCTTTGTGGCTAAACAGCAACTTTAGAAAACCAATATAATGCCTAGAATACAGTAAGAGCTCACTAAATATAACATATTTATAATATAGTACCTTACATTATTGATGAAAAATGTAGTTTAGGGCTGGAGAGATAGCTCAGTGGTTAAGAGCTCTGACTGCTCTTCCAGAAGTCCTGAGCTCAAATCCCAGCAACCACATGGTGGCTCACAGCCATCTGTAATGGGATCTGATGCCCTCTTCTGGTATGTCTGAAGATAGCTACAGTGTACTACTCATATACATAAAAAAATAATAATAAAAAAAATGTAATTTAACAGTGCACTTTGCTCTGTCAATGGCAAAAGCATCAAAATGCCACAGTAATTAAAATCCACAAATCAGCTTGCATACATTTAGTTACATACAGCAAAGTTTCTAATCTTTGGTAAATAGCAATAATCCTTGGCCATGTGATTACGGATACACACTCTTAGACTTTTCATTTTTCTTCTTTATTTCTAAAGCATTCCTTCAACCTTTCTGCAGGTATACTAATTACAGTTGTCAATCAATTATACTTTGTAACAGGTCCATAAAAGGAAAGCTTTATCATACTTAGGATCATAACACAATCCTTGTTCTCTAGTTCCATCTTTGGAAACTGAGAGATTCTTTTCTACTGGCGAGCATCCTGTCCCAATTACTATGAAGTACACACAGTACTTCACAAACTTAGCAGAAAATGAAAAGTAATGAAGCTGGTATTGGGAAATGTAGCATGTCCTTCATACTTGGTGGCAGATTCTTAACCCATACCTCAGTTGCCTTCTCTGAGGTAATGAATTCTACCTCTCAGAGAAAGATCTAGGTGAAATGGAAGAATGTTTTTTTTTGTTTTTTTTTTTTTGGTTCTTTTTTTCAGAGCTGGGGACCGAACCCAGGGCCTTGTGCTTCCTAGGTAAGCGCTCTACCGCTGAGCTAAATCCCCAGCCCGGAAGAATGTTTTAAATGAGTAAAAGCCCATAAAATATAAGACCGTTGATTAGTTAACAAGTTTTTATTACTTTTCTCTTAGACACAAAGCATATCAAGAACCAGAGAATGCAGAAAAACAAACATAAGGAGATCCCCTAAATTTATAGGGATAACCCCTGGGATCTTTATCATTTTACTACTTGTAGTCTTATGCTTACAATGCTGCTATTATAAAAATGTCTTCAGGAATTGGTCTTAACCCAACTTATTTCCCACAAAATTTACCTTGAAGTTCTATGGAAAGTTTACATAATATACATGTACTATGTATACTCCCACCTCCAGAAGAGCTCATTGACTCATGTGAAGTCCCTCATGGGGACTGACATGTCTGTTTTTGGAATGCTCACCAGCACAGTGTCCCTAGTACATACATATGCAGTTAATAGTTACTAAATTTTAGTCTCCAAACTATCCTACTTGGTCCTCTCCAGATTTCCATTACCATTTCCATTCGCTTAGTCTCTGAATTCTTTGAAACTCAGAACTCTTTTTTATTATACGGGAAGCAGAATGGCATGATTAAGACCTGGTGCACCACTGTACCTTATGGGGTTTCTACATGAGTCTATTTCTATCTAAATTATCTCGGGTGAAATATTCCACCTCTCAGCACCTCATGTATGAAATGGACACAGAATCAAGTACTTGTTAGATGAGTTGTGAAGTGTCTGATACAATCACACACTGAACCTTAACTAATTCCAATTACGACTCAAGCATTAAGTCTAATTCAGAGTTAACAGTATACACGTATCATTTATGTCTACTCCTTGTTTTTGTAGTCCTGGGGATGGAACCTGCACGCACCCTTCAACCAACCATTTTAGAAAAACTCTTCCGAAAAATCCTGAAGAGCAGCCGGGATGGACAACTTTGTCTCAGGTTTTTCCCAAAGGACAAAGTAGACCTATCTAGCCGCGCAAATCATTGAGAAGTGTGTCTGTTACCAAGTCGTGGCTGTGGTGTTGTCATGGTCAGCTCAGAAAACGCAGACCTTTAGGCGCTGTCGGACTGGGGGAGGGGGGGTTCCTAAGAGATGCCCAGAGGTCCTGAGGGGACCACAGATAACAGTCCCTCCAGTTCCAAGTTTGGCCCTAACAAAGCGCATGCGCAAAGGCTGCTCCCGGCGGCCCCCTGCTACCCCAGCACGACCCGGGAAAAAGACAAGTCGGGACTCCGTGAGCTCTCCTTCCGTCCCATCTCTATTATATACGGAAGGCCCGACGCTTCCCACAGGCGAGCATCCCAATGCACTCACCAGCTTTCAGCTCAGTAACAGTCGCCATTTTTCAACGGCCGCTGGTGCCACGCCTCTCCAGTGTGTATGTGCCGCTCTGCGGCGCCGTCTCCAACCAATAGGAGTACTGCTCTCACCAGGCTCTGCCCAGACCATGTCTGTGTCTGCACTCCGGTGATTGGCTAGCCGCCACAAGAGATTCCACCAATCAGCAAGCGTGTGAGGCGGGCCAACATGCGGGAAAGGGATCGGAGCCACACCCGAATCCGTGTAGAACTGGGTTTGCCTGTTGTAGCCGCTGAAGTCTTAGTGCTCACTGCTCACTGCTCACTGCTCACTGCTCACTGCTCACTGCTCACTTCACCTCAGTTTGACAGAATTTGTGGATGGTACTACGTGCTCAGCACGAGTCCCAGACTCAATCCAGAGTCAGAATTACCTGAAAGACTGGTTAGAACAGACTGCTCTGGCCCACCCTTGGGTCTTTCTGAGGCGAGGACCAAGAGTTGGTTTTGCTGTCAAGTTCCAGAATGCTATGGATGGAGATTGTTAGTCTGCAAAATACCACCTTAAGAATCGTCTTACACCTGGGTTCGGTCCCCAGCTCCGAAAAAAAGAACCAAAAAAAAAAAAAAAAAAAAAAAAAATCGTCTTACACGGCACCCACTCTAAGGTGAACACTAGGAAGGTTTTACACGCCTCAGTCAATGATGCCCGTTTTACAGAGGAGGAACTTGAGTTTTCTAAAGGAAGATCACCACCAAATGGTGGAGGAAGTGATAACCCAGCCCCTGTGTCTCTTTAAAGCCTGCTCTCTACACTAGGGTTAACACCGAGTACATTTGGAATCCTCGAGTTATTTGTGGAAATAACGGATAAAAGATTAAGATATAGCATTTCGAGAAGAGAGAACATGGGAATGATACATTAAAAACGATGTGAGGCAGTATAATGGCAGTTGTCTCTCCAGGGAAGCTCAGACACTGGACCCTTAAAATTCTGGACAGCCCAATAGTAGAAGTCTATGAGTGGATGCCAGTGAGCAAATTTTCAAGGAAATGAACTGTAAGAAATAAAAAAATATAGACTTGTTTTGCGTTGTTTTGGTTTTGTTGTTGTTGTTGGTGGTGGTGGTTTTTGTTTGTCTGCCTTATCATATAGTCCACTGGCATTCACTCTGTAGCTCAGACTGTCATTGAACTAACAACAGTCTTCCTGCCTCAGTCTCATAAAGTGATAACTGCCCCCATACTGGCACAACTTGTTTTTGTTTTTAAATTTGCCTCGGGAAGATAGATGTTTATTCTTCCTAAGGTTAGCTTTGTCTTTTTTTTTTTCTTTCTGAAGTGCATAGGATAGCTTTGAATTAGCCCTCCTTTCTTTAGCCTCCCAAGTGCTGCAATGATCACCATGCCTGGCTCCTGAGATATTTCTTAAAGTGGGTAGCAATTTTAAAGTTTGAAAGCCATTTTAAAATTTAAAGTTTGAAAGTTCTTGCTGCATAAATTTGAAGACCTGAGTAGCCTTAGAAACCTGTAACCTTAGAATGATCTTATTCAGTTAGGCTTCTCTATTTTGTGAATCCATGGTGCATGAATACCTGGTCAGCAACTCAGAAAATTAGAAGGATTAACCAAATTCTACAGGCGAGAACAGCATTACTGAATACATTGATGAGGAATTCCAGAGGCAAAGCAGAATGTGACTGATTTTTATCACTCTGCTCACCAAAAATTGATACACTGCAGTCATCTCAAATTTTTCCTTTAAAATAATGGTTTTCCGACTGAACCCCCAGTGAACTAGATTGTTGGGGGGGAGGCGGCAATGAGGAGGATGGAGGGAACACCCATAAAGAAGGGGAGGGAGGGGATGTTTGCCCGAAAGCAGGGAAAGGGAATAACACTCAAAATGTATATAAGAAATACTCAAGTTAATAAAGAAAGAAAAGAAAGAACCCCCCAAAAAACACCAAAAACAAACAAACAATGATTTCATGAAATTCGCAGGCAAATTGACAGAACTTGAAAAAAAAAATAATGGTTTTCCTGGATGTGTAGCATATCTACAGGATCAGTTACTCTGTGTGCTGACAAGATGATTGCTTGAGCCAGGCGCTCAGTCACTCAGGGCAATCATGGTGGTGTTTTCTGTGGGCATGACATGATTAACACCATCATGAAGCAGAGTGCTATGGTGATTTACAGAAGACTTCAGCCATGGCAACAAAATAAACAGTTATATCTGCTCCAGCTATAGTGAATCTTGGAAATGCTAAAATATATCAAAGGTTAAAAAAAATGACAGAGGAGTGGGACTCTGCAGTGGTGCACCTGCCTTGAATCACCCATATTCTTGTGAGGAATCCTAAACTCATTTACTCACAAAGCTGAACTCAATAAAATCTTTCTCTGGTCTTCACTATTTGGGATGAATAGATATTTTTTTACACCTCCTTAGAAAAATCACACAACAGTAACATAAAAGCTACTAGCTCTTTAAATAGAATTTAAAAATAAAACATCCATTCCCATTGAACGCTGTTGGTGAGGATGGGGAAGGCAGACACTACTGATGCTAACTGGTAAGTGAACATATTGGCACCAAGATTTCTCACCCTTTAGTTTACTTGCTCTTATTTTCAATGTATTTTATTAACAGCTAATAGAAAAGGACGTATCTATAAGAATAGTGCACAGAATCAGGAAGATTCAAATAAAAGCATCTGATGAGACTGGTAAGAGGCTCATGTGTAATGGTGCTGCTAAGCCTGACAACCTGAGCTTGGACCCTGGATTCCACCCATACGGCAGATTCTCAAATGTCGTTCTTTGACTTCCATATGTACACTGTGACATCTTCCCCGCCCCCCCAAGAATAAATATCAATGAAGAAAGACTGACAATCCTAAGTGTTGTCCAGGATACTATATGAGTGGCATGATAGGGGTTACTTTGGAACACAGCTCTACAAATGCTTATCAGTCATGTATTGCCAATGCTATATTCCCAGTACTAGGAGTTTATTCAAGACTAGTGAAAACATGTTCATGTAAAAGCCTGTTTACAACAATTGCCCCAGTTTGGAAATAGCCTGTCTTACAACTGCTGAACAGATAAATGAACCATGGCGTGTTCCATAGGGTATTGATGAAAAGGAGCTGAGATTGTGAGACATGTCTGATGCTCAAACACACATGCTCAGTGAAAGAAGCTAGAGTCAAACTACTGCATTCTATGTGGTATTTAAGAAAAGGCACACCACAGAGGCCATCAGCAATCACCAGTTGTTCAGGATTAGTTTTTCAGAATTCTCTAGGGAACTCTGGGAGAGTGATAAGTCTGCTCCGTGTCTTTAACATAATTAAACCATCGAATATGCTTACTGGAATCAATGGTGAGCTTTGATTCCAGTAATTAAAAGGGTGAGCTTTACAGAAGTGGAGATGGGAGGATCATGAGTTTTAGGCTATCCTGGGCTAATAGGAAACCTGTGTCAAAAAAAAAAAAAAAAAAAAAAAAATACCAGATCAGCGCAGGAACTGGGTTAGTGGATTTTGCTAAACCACATCAGAAGCACCTTCTTTGCCAAAAACCAGCCTTGGCTTGGAGAGGGTTTCTGAGAGAAGGGGTGACTGAGAGCAGCAAAGTCAAATCAGGGATCCAAGCTAAAAACCTGTGTTCTGCTTGATACAGCCTTTCCAGTCTGCTTCTATGTTCTTCTTTCTCTATGGAAATCGGAAATCTCTGTCTATATTCTCCTTGCTTGCTATTCTAAGAGATCTCTTTGTCCATGCCCTAGTTGCTTGTGTGTGTGTGTGTGTGTGTGTGTGTGTGTGTGTGTTCTCCAAGCAGTTCTCTCTATCCTAAAAAGTTCTCTACATAGCTCATCTCCTGCAGAGCACAGGTCCACTCTTTTATTTTACATATTATATTATTAACATATCATTTAATCATTTATTCCAGGTTTTCTTTTGATTATCTTATAAATCAGCCAACAAACTGTGATTCCTTGCCCTTTGATTCTTAGGAGACAGCAAACTTCTTTTTCCCTTAACATTGCAAAAGAATTCAGAGAACTGTCTGCCTTCATTAAGCACAGATGATAAGCTAGTTGGGTGGGACCCTGCCCTGAAATGACCATTTCTACCATGCCTGAGCCTAACTTTGTTCTGTCCTAGACTGATCCTTTCAGCATTTGTATCTGCCTGTCTTTCTTTTTGATAAGCTGGCTCATTGTGTAGCTACTCTGTTCCTTTAGATTCGTGAAACTCCTCATATAATTCATACTGCATCTTTATTTTTTGCATAGTTGAGAAATTATATTTTTTGAACTCATGTATTTAGAGCTCTTTCCCACATCCTTAAAGGCTGTCCTGCAGGTCCCAGAATTTACCATTTTTCTAAGCTGTAGTCATACACATCCTTAAGGGCTGTCCTGCAGGGTCCAGAATTTACCATTTTTTTTTTTTTTTTTGGTTCTTTTTTTTTGGAGCTGGGGACCGAACCCAGGGCCTTGCGCTTCCTAGGCAAGCGTTCTACCACTGAGCTAAATCCCCAACCCCCAGAATTTACCATTTTTCTAAGATGTAGTCATACCCTGACTTTTGGATTTGTGCTACTTCTAATTATCATGGAGTCATTAACAGGGAGGACATTCCTCGGAAGGAAAGAGTCCTTCAGTGCTAGTAAGTCCAGAAAAGATGTACAGTATTACACAAACAAGTCTTATGCCCACTGCAGCCATCAACACTCCTGGAGGCTCACACCGGGGTCCTGTTCCAGGGGCAGGAACCATGTCACTCTGTCCCCACAAGGGCCACGCTGGGCTCTGCATTTCTCCACAGAAGGATCTCCAAACACTTATCACCATCAAAATGCAAACACGAGAGTTGTGAAAGGTACCACAGGTTTAACACAGGAGATAACAAAGTATTTATTTGCCTGAATATGCTTTGGCTTCTTCTGAAAATACACACAGGAAAATATAAAACCTTGTTCCAGAGGAGGACTGAGTGACTAAGGGTCAATTGTCAGAATAGAGTTACTTGGTCCACCCATACATTTTGATTTCCTTGGGTTGCAGGAATGAGGTTTCTTGTATCTCAAGATCTTAGGCTGGCCTGAAACTTACTATGTAGCTGAGGATGACCTTGAACTTCTACCTCTGCCTCCATTCCCTAGTGTTAAGTTGATTTATATTTTTAAAGATTAGTATTTATATGTGTGTACATGATATGAGTGGTTCTCAACCTTCCTAATGCTGTGACCCTTTAATACAGTTCCTCAGGTGGTAAACCCAACCATAAAATTATGTAATTGTTACTTCATACTGTAATCTTGTTACTGTTATGAATCATAATGTAAATATCTGAGCTGCAGGATATGATATGGTGACCCTCAAAGGGGTTGCCACCCACAGTCTGAGAACCACTGGTATGCCATGGCGAATATGTGGAAATAAATCAGATAATAAATAAAGTCAGTTGTCTCCTTCCACCTTTACATAGGTTTTCTGGGGATCACACTCAGATCTCTAGGATTGTGTACCAACTATCTTTACCTTCTGAGCCATGACTGATATTTTTAACTAATCACATGCATTGCCTTGATAGAGAGCTAGCAGGATGTGCCATGCTAGCTATTGTAATGCTAAATGCGGGCCCCCAAGACCTGGGGTCTGCACATAGTCCATGAGACCCTTCCCCCGAAATTATTTCTGATTGGTAATAAAGATGCCAATAACCAATAGCTGGGCAGAAGAGACATGGGTGGCGGGTAGGTTTCATAGGCTTGGGGGGAGAGGAGGGCCATAGAAGAAGAAAAAGGTGCAGGAGAGGAGAAAGAAGAAACTGCTATAGGTTAAGGGTTAAGAGTCAAGAGAGCATGGCCATTAGGGCTGCCCAATTGGAGCAAAGAGTAGCCCAGATGGGACATAGTAAATCGTAAGTAAAATTTGGGGTTATTGATAGGAAAGTAGATTCTAACAGCATGGAGGGTAGGCAGCTGCCCAGTTACCTTTCTGCTCTATTTCTCTCTTCACTTCCTTCCCTCCCTCCCTTCCTCCCTCTCTTTCTTCCCCCCTTTTCCCTCTCCCAAATTGTCTTTTATGTCTACCTCTTCCACATCACACTCCCTCCCTTTCTCTCATTTCCTTTCAGTTCTTGGTACAGCCCTTTGTCTGGACAGTGTCTTTAGTTCTAGTTCATGGCTACACAGTCATTTCTTCCTAAACCTTCTAGGGTCAAAGTGGGCTCCTCCTCTATCTTGGGAGTGAGTAGGGTCGAGAATGGGGAAAGGCACAAATTAAAAGACAGTTTCCATGTAGATCTACATCACACTGACCCACCCCTAATGCCAAGGTTATATCAGCATTTTAGGGACAAGATCTCTCAGTGCCTGGTCCCTCTTGGAGTCAGTTGGAGCTTGGGTCAGTCATGTAGAATTCCCTTAACATGGACCCAAGGATGATGGAGGCTATGTTGAGGCTTCTTAGAAGACCACCCTGCAGTATTGATTCCAAGAGTCCTCCTTCAAGTCTTTAGCACACACGAGGCCTCCTCTGGAACTTCTCAAAGAATCTGGCACTCTATTCCAGTGACATGTCAGTTGCCTCTGATCCCCATCTGGGTCTACTCCCCAAGGTGTGTCAGGTGACTCATGGATCAGTCATGTCACAGCAGAGGGTGGCTTGCATTATACCTGGAACCAACAGACAGGCTGAACTCACCAGCACCATGCCATGGAGGGCTGCCTGGGTAGTGTGCTGCCTGCTATCTCTCTGCTCTACAGCAGGTGCCCAGGTCAGTTGCATTGAGTGACAGAAACCCTGACTATCTCACCTGTGTCTCTGAGAGCAGGTATTTGCAGAATGATTGACTGCATTCTCACTAGGCATTTTACCCCACAGATAAAACATTTTATAGAATATGAAGTCACCGACTCAAAGCAATCAGAGCACTAGGGAGGGTGACATTTATATTCAGATTTTAATGAGCCTAAAGGTCAGTTCTCCCAATGAGACCATGGAATTCACAAAGAATAAAAACATTTAAATGTTGTCAAGAAGAAAGTTTTAGAGTACAATTTAGTTTTGTTCTGCTTAGGTATTTGATTTTATTTCTTTGTTTTTAAATGTGGATATTTATGTTAATCCTTTAGAGCAAACAAAATGGGTCCTTCTGGTAAAATGATACCGAGCAAGAAATTCAATTAAAGCCTTGTTTACCAAGTGATTTAGAGATTAAGAAATTCTTGTGGTAATTTTTGTTGAAATGCAAGCTGTTAGAGGAAAACAGATTAACAAAGCTGTGGTCTGGGCTCAGAGGAGTTTAACATCCTCTCACCAAGACTTAGTGGTTTCCTTCCAGGAGTGAAGCTGCTATGAGAGGCCGGAGAGAACTGGAAAAATCCTCCTGTAGGTGGAAATTTACAAATTTGGGCAGCAGCTTTGGGAAATAGCAATTTCTTTGAAGACAAGCCAAGGTAACTTGCGCAAAGGTAACACAGTGCAGAGGCTGGGGAGATGACTCTATAGGTAAAGTGCCTGCTGATTCAAAGGCATCATCAGAATCCTGAGGGGTCCACATTCTTCCTGGTTTTAGTAACCAAGAAAATAACCTCTGTCTTTATTTGCAATGTTGGAAAAGGAGTGGCTGTTAGTTTCAGACAGCTCATAGGAAACATGTCATGTGGATCATTCCATTTCATTCTCACAGGAACCAAGGAGACTGGTGGAAAGAAAAGGATAACAAGCTTCAGGAGAGTGGGAGAACCCACTCAAGGCCACACAGTTGGACCCAAACAGTTTGATGATGCCAGCTAGGCTACACATATCTAAGCCATGTGTTAAACGATCACAGACACTCCCAGAAATCAGGCCGGGCTACCCCTGGAACCTCTTTTTCTGGATGGAGTTGATAAAGTGTGCTGTGTCCTTATGACTCTTACAAAAAAGTTCAGTTCGCACCCTCCCACTGGCAGCTGTGAGCATGCCCAACCTCCCTAATTGTTAGAACAAGAACAGCCTTGAGTTATAACTTCAGTTTTATCTAATGGCTTCCTGCCTTGTGACTCCTAGCACATAAGCCAGGCTAGATCACATGGTGCAAAGTTTGTCCTTGCTTCCCTCAAAAACTTTAAGACTCAGAAACTCCTTTTGTTCTCTAGAATTGAAGGGAAGTTACTCTCTCTTCAAAACCCCAGCCAGTGTGGTCATGGTGTGATTTCTTTCTTGATATTCTGGAAACTCTTTTCAGGACCTCCTATGACATTGTACATGTCAACATTAGTACACCCTAAGACCTCAATCAAGACTGTCTATGATAAGCTCTCCTCATAAAGCTCACAGGACAGGCAATTTCCCTTGGGCTCCTTTCTACATGCATACATTAACTGTTAGGACAAGGGACTGAGATACATATTTTACATACCAAAGCAGACCCGGCCTCCAGATTCTCCCAGCATCCCTCAGTCCCTCCCGGGCATACCCTGTTCCCAACCTTGAACTTTACAGCCCAGGGGCTGATCTGCCCTTCCCCATTGTTATATAGGGCTTTTCCCTATATAATCCAGACTCTCCCTCCCTCTCCCTCTCCCCTCCCTCCCCTCTCCCTCTCCCCTCTCATTCTCCCTCTCCCCTTCCCCTCCCCTCTCCCCCTCCCCTCTCCCTCTCCCCTCCCCTCCTCTTCCACCTCCTCCGTTGTGGTTTTTGCCCTGAAGTTATCTGTGTTTTGATGCTAATTCCACTGCCCCAAGGACAGCTTCCTAGTCACATACTCAGGAATCAGGTGACTTCACCGGAACCTTGCCATTGAATTTGTAAAGTACAGGTGAGGGGCAGGTACAGGATAGAAGGAGGCCTGTCATTGGAGGAGAAGGAAGGATGGGCGGGAGAGAAGTTTGAAGGAAGAGGAGGAGACTAGAAGAGAGAGGAGGAGACAGGAGAGGAGAGGGTGAGAAGCCATGGCAGGTGATGTTAAGATTCTGCTCTGTGTATTTACAGGTTGTTATTAATGTTCTCAAGGGATGGATGGTACTGGGCTTTGTATGTTTAAGTGGGCAATTATATCTTACCAATTGGGTCAAAGATTATTGTGTTGTGTGTTCTTTTATGTGAGGGTTTGAGTGTAGGAAAGTGTGTGGCTGGGATGTGTTTCCGTCAAGATATCTAGCAGATATCTTGGGGCAGGGTGGTCGGACCTAGCGGGGTAAAAGACAAACATACTCTTTTCTATTTTATATATTTTTACAACAACACTCTCCTCTTCTTTCTTTTTTCTCTGCATAGGTGTCCCACTCCCACTTCCACATCTCCCCATGGCAACTTCCCTGGCTTCTTTCCTTGGGGCCAGTGAACTCTTCTACTCAAGAATAGCATCCCAATAAGCCTGCCTTTACTATATTAATCTGGTTTGAATTGGTTCATTTCATGTAAGCTATCATTAACTTCTAACAGTATAGTGATTGGAATGAACAGAATAAGGACTTTTCCATGTTAGGTAGAGTTGATTTACCCTTCTTTAAAGTTTCTTCAAACTTTCCTGACCTGTGACCCAGCAAGAATTTTCTTTTCTTGTACTGGGTGTGTAGCTCAGTGAAGAAAAACTGCTTTAGCATACAAGAGGTCCTTGGTTTGATCCTCAGCCCTCCCTAAAAATGGGGTAGTGGAGATGCCTGGGATGTCATATCTTCCACTTCACAAGTGGAAGTTGGAGGACCAGAACTTCAGCCAGCAAAGGGCCCATCTGGATGGGTTATGCAAGACTCTGTCTCTGAACAAATACATTCCTGATCCCCATGGAGCCCTGGCTTCCCACTAGAACCCAGCTGCCCAGCTGCAGAGCCCTTTTTCTCTGTACAAACTCTGTAATCATAAAAGACTGGGTGACAATCCTGATAATCCTGTGGCTTTTGGCAAAATGGTCTTTCCATTGAACTTTGATATCAGCAACTATCAAAATTTGGAGTCACGAATGAAGTGCATGCCTCTAATCCTAGCACTGGTAGGGGGCAGTCTGGAAGACTGACTTTGAGATCAGCCTACACTAGATAATAGCTAGACTGGGTCTCAGATGGAGATAGGCCCCTTGAATGGTACCTATCTCTTGGGATGATGATATGGTATCAAGTTGGTCAATGCATGAACAGCACTTAGCATGGTACCCAGGACACACAGTAAGTGACAGCATGCCTCATCCTATGCTTCTTCTCTACTGTCCCTCTCCCTGTCCCTGGAACCAAAATCTTCCTAGATTAGCAGAGTGTTAGATAATGAAAGATCTCCGTAGGGAGACCCTCCCTCAAGTATTGAGAAGTCGCGGACCCCAGACACACGAGAGACCGATCTTGAATTAACACAGAAGGTGAGGTTTATTACAGAGATCTCTGGATCAACATGTATCTCACGCAGGAGACAGGGATGTCCACCCTGAGTGGCTGGGAGAGGGGCTTTTTAAAGGGAGAGGCTGTGAGCCCCAGGGAATGAGGGGATATCAGAGAGGAATGCCAAAGATACCACAAGTTACAAGATTGTCCAATTGTTTTATGACTCCAGAAGATAAGGGGGCACCAAGGCGCCAAAAGATTTTATGGCCCCAGGAGATGAGGGGAATGCCAAAAGGTTTTATGACCCCCGTTCCTGGAACAGAGCTACTAAATCAGGAGAAGGGTCGGGTCCTCAGGTCCTCATTATTCTGAGAGCAAATCTTATCTCTTGTCCTGTCAGAGTAAATGTTTGTCAGAGTTGATGAAGCATCTGTGTCTGAAACACATCTCTGCATCTGAAACACATCTGGTTAGGCTTTGGGGCCGGCTGGTTTCCTGGAATGCTCTCTGCAAGGCACAATGGGGCTTAAACAAACATCACAGGGACAGAACAGCTACTCACACTGGTGATTAAGCGAATGTGTCAGTATCGGTTCTTCTGCAATTTCAACCATCTGTCTTCCTGAGTCCGATCTTGTTACTGTGTTTTGAGTTAATTTAAAATTTTATCTCTCAATACCAAGAATGCTGGAATGAACAGCCAGGGTATCTACTCACTTAGAGCTTACAGGCTGGCTTAGTCAGGGTTTCTACTGCTATTACAAAAAGACCATAACCGAAAGCACCTTAGGGAGAAGATTTATTTCATCCTACACTTCCAAATAACAGTCCATCACTGAGGAAAGTCAGCGCAGAACCTCAAGGCAGGATTCTAGAGGCAAGAACTGATTCAGTGGCAATGGAGGAATGCAGGGTGCTCAGCCTCTCTCTCTCTCTCTCTCTCTCTCTCTCTCTCTCTCTCTCTCCCTTTTCCTCCTTTTCCTTTTTCTTTCTTTCTTTCTTTCTTTCTTTCTTTCTTTCTTTTTTCTTTCTTTCTTCTTCTTATTAAAAATTCTTACTCTCTGTGAACCCCTATGGGCATGGGTTAGTTGATTCTATAGATTTTCTTGAGGTTTCCTTAACTCCTCTGGTTCCTTCAATACTTCTTCTCCCTCTTCCGTAAGATTCCCTGGGCTCCTAATATTTGGCTGTGGGTCTCTGCATCTGTTTTCAGATGCTGCTGGGTAAACCCTCTCAGAGGACAGTTATGCTAGGTTCCTGTCTGAAAATAGGGCAGAATAACATTAATACTATTGGGGATGGGTTCTCTCTCATGGCATGGGTCTCAAGTTGGGACAGTTATGGTTGTCAGCTGCTTTTTTATAGCACACAGGACAAACCACCTGCCTAGGAATGCATAGTGAGCTGGGTCCCCACATCAATTATCAATCAAGAAACTCCTCCATAGGCTTGCTCATGGCCAAATTGGTGTAGGAAATTTCTCAATTGGGTTTTGTTCCCTTGCTTTTTGTTTTTCTTCAAATGACTATAGCTATTTAAGTTGGTATAAAATGGTTAGCACACAGGCCAATGGGGAAGGTGGAAATGAAGCCAATATATTAAATCTAAACCAATGTATTAATAAACTTTTGAGGAATTGGAAATGTAGCTTGATTCCTTTAAGGTCCTGACTTCCTTAATCAGGAACATACATACATGCATGCATACATATATGCATCATACATATATACATACATCATATATACACACATACATACAGGCATACATGCATACAATAATCAGGGCTGGGGAGTGGGGCCCCCTGTGATTAAGAACAGTTGTTTCTCTTGTAAAAGATCGTCATTCAGTGCCTAGCACCTACACTGGGCAGCTCAAAACACCACCACCACCACCACCACCACCAACACCAACACCAACACCAACACCAACACAGAAACAAAACCAAAAACTTCTCAAGAATTCATCCAATTAAAGCCAAGTCTGCCACTGCATATGTTAGATTCAGGAAACAAATCATGTTGATTTGAATTTGTTTCTAGCCTCCAAGATTCCTCCTTCCTTCCTTCCTTCCTTCCTTCCTTCCTTCCTTCCTTCCTTCCTTTCTTTTTTTTCTAACAATGTTTTTCTCTATAACACTGGCTGTCCTAGAATGCACACTGTCGTCCAGGCTGCCCTTAAACTTAAAGATTCTCCTGCCTCTGCCTTCCAATTGCTGCGATTCAAGGGGTGCACCACCATGCCCAGCTGCAGCTAAGATTCTTATCATTGGTTGTCATTTGAGTGCCTCCAGCATGTCACTGGGCCTTTCTATGTTCTTCCTTCCTTTCCTCTTTCTGTGTGTTCAGTATTGTCTGTTTATTGATTCTCTTGAACAGATGTTAAATTAAATTTGAGGCTCAAGTATAACTGAACAGCACATTCATAAGCACTAGCCATTCCCCAGGCAAATGTGGCAAGTACTAACATGGATTCTAATGATGAGCTAAACATTAGTAGAAAATAAGTAACAGTTTCTGGAGGTATTTTATATATGATTAGGACTGGTGAGGTGGTCACTGAACCATACAACTGGAGTTTGATCCCTGGACCCACATGGTGGAAGGAGAGAAGTATCTCCTGAAAATTGTTTTCTGACCTCCACATAGAGGATGGACAGATCTTGGGCATATCTGGGCAGGTTTTGCCTAAAAGTAGGCAAGATGATCATGCCAAATCTGCACTTAATTGTGTGATTTATCTTCATTTTTTTCCCTCCTGATCCTTCTGCCTCCACCTTCAAAGTACTGGGATTAGAGGCATGTACCATGTGCATCTCATTCTATTTTTTATTCCTCCACTAAAACAAAACATAATTTTGGTTAGACCAACTGTCCTTCCCTCCTTCCTTTCTTCTCTCTCTCTCTCTCCCTCTCTCTCTCTCTCTCTCTCTCTCTCTCTCTCTCTCTCTCTCTCTCTTTCTTTCTCTCTCCTCCCTCCTTCCTTTCTTATGTTCTTCTTTCTTTCTAGAATAGTCTTTTTTGTTAAAACCAGTTCATATTGGTCATCATTGGGTGCCCAGATATTTGGTGGGTTCAGGACTTGATGTCTGCCTGTGCCCACAGTTATTTCTCTTTGCATTTCATAGCCTGCCTCAGCTTGTCTCTATGGGGTCACTGAGCAGAGCAAGGGAACAGGCCCCTCTAGACATTCAATTTTAAACACACATCTCCCTTCCTGAGAAGACAGTCCCAGTGCTATAACAACACACAGAAGGGACTTCAGCCTTCCTATCCAATGGAGCATTTATTCACAGAACTAACTGCATGTAAATATCCACTTATCACTTGCTGGAGAGATGGGCACCCCTTTTAAAAGGATTGAAAATATGACTATCAGATTTTATTTACCTGTTTGTTTATTGGGACAAGTCTTACATAGGCCAGGCTGGTCTCAAACTCCTAGTCAAGTGTGGCCTCAAATTCTTGATCCTCCTGCCCTCAATCTCCCATATGGTGGAATCACAATCATGTGCTACTATGCCCACTTTATCAATAATTTATAAATAATTCCTCCCATTCTGCGGGTTACTACTGTATTCTCTTGATAATATTCTTCAATGAACGAAAGTTTTGAATTTGGATGAGGTCCAACTTAGTTGTTAATACTTTTGGTAAGTGTGCTGGAGCAGCTCTGCACTGCCAGCACTTGGTGTGGCTGAGCAGGGTCTCTTTTGTTTCGGCTGCCATGATGATGTATTCTCTCTCAGCTTAGAGGGTAGTGACACAGTCCAGGAATTTACACTCGACTCAGTGACTGTAGTATCCACTACTTACCTAGTACTATGTCACACACAGATGTAACATTTTCCTTGAATATATTCATTTAATGTTTATCACAACCCAATGTAGCAATTACTGTTGTCATTTCTGCTTTGTACTTAGAAAAACTAGAGCAAAGAGAAGTTGAACAACTTGCCCAGTCAGAACATGATTAGTAGAGAATTAAGCCCAGAATCTTGATTATTTACCTCATTGCTATGTTACCTAGAAAATGAACCTTAGTAATTGAGGAGATGGCTCGGTGTGCATAGTGGTAATATTACAAGTATGAGAATCTGAGTTTGGATCCTCAGCACCTAGTGGGGCTTTGAATTGGTGTAGCCCCAATAGACTTGTGTGTTTGAAAACTTGGTCCATACAGAGTGGCACTACTAGGAGGTGTGGCCTTGTTAGAGGAAGTGTGACCCTGTGGGGGTGGGCTTTGAGATCAGGAACGCTTAAGCTATGCCCAATGTGGTACATAGTTACCTTCAGCTGCCTCCGGATCAAGATGGAGAACTCTGAGCTTCTTCTTCAGTATCATGTCTGCCTGGATGCTGCCATGTTTCCCACATGATGGTTGCTGTAAAATTATATAAAATGCTCTTATCCCCCCACTAGGTCTGGCACAGCAGTGGCCCAAGATACCTGATAGATATTAATCTCAATCAGCAAAGTCTCTCACCCGCTCTGCTCCATTCCATATCACACTGCCGAAGGCTTTTCTTTGAGCCTGGCAGCAATCTCTCTACCTATCTAGTTCCCAAGACAGAATGCTACCATGCCAGAAACACACATCTCAATTCCATGGCGGCCCAGTGTCTCCACCACCATAAACTCTCTTAAACTTAAATCATCATATGAAGGAACACACAACACTGATCCAATTGATAAGATATAATTGCCCACCTAAACATACAAAACCCTATACACATCCATCCTTTAAGAATATTCATAACAGCCTGTAAAGGTACAGAGTGGAATCTTAACGTCAGTCTCCATGTCCTCTTGGTGGCTTCTCTCTCCTGTCTCTCTCCATTCCAGTCTCCTCCTCTTCCCTCAAACTTTTCTCCTGCCCATTCTTCCTTCTCCTCCAATGACAGGCCTCATTCTATCTTGTACCTGTCTTCACTTGTATGACATCATCCTACATTTCACCCTTTTTTGTCTAATTAAAAAAAACTTTTCTCTCAAATATAAGCTGAGCACAACTATTATTATTTTGTAATTAAAAGCATAAAATATATGTAACACCCAGTCCAACACTTTATCAGTTAAACAAAACATTTAGTTATCTATTCCAGCTTAAGAAAGGCTTAAAATCTATGTTATATCCTGTTTAGCTTGTATACTATACTTACTTTATTAGTAATAGTCTAATAAAATATGTATTTTCAGAGTTAAACAGCCTGATAGGCTGTGAGACTATAATCAGTCTTCAACTCCTTCAGAAATCTGAGAATGGCCAAATATCTATAAATGTAGGAAGTCTAACATGGCTTCCAGAACTGAGAGGTTGAGGAGACAAATCTCTACAAACACAGTCCTCTGTCAGCAACAGAAGTCTTCAGCCTTCTTGCCCAAAATCAACTGACAGAATCTTGAAATGCAGAAACCTGAAGGGCTGATAATTTTGGCTCAGTAGAGATTATCAGTCAACAACTATTCTTAATCAAGTGTCCCTTTTTGGATAGTATCAAATGCAGATGAAACAGGCAGATTCTGCCCAGTGACTGCCTAACCACAAAGTATTACCTCACCTGGAGGTAGAGATGCTCAATTTTTTTTTGTTAAGTTTGCCAAAGGGGAACTGTTAGAAGCAGATATGTCTCAACAAAAGATAAATAACTTTAAATTTCATATTTTGTGGATTTCTGACATTTTTGAAAAACATTTATCTATGTAAGGTAATCTGTACTGTTGTCCTTATATCTTAATATATTATCTTGAAAGTCCTCTCACAAACTCAGAGCCATGAATTTGCTATTTGTTCCTTAACTCACAGGTATAATCAACTCGGAAGTTAGTAATGGCATCAAAAGAAGGACTGGCTCTCGACCTTGTACTTTTAAACTTTTTTAACAAATAAATTCTATACCAAAGCAAAGATATGCTTTTAGCTTAGTTACCAAATGAGATCATGGCTGTACAACTCAATTTAGCTAATTCCTCCCTGTTAAATTACAACCATTTCTAAATTCCTCATAAAAACAACCTTAGAATAACCCCTAAAAGTCCAAGGAATTGGTGTGACAACTCTTCTATAACTTCTTCAAGCTGTACATGGGTGTTGAGATATCCTTGAATGTAGTAGGTAGGAAGAATGAAGTAAATGTTTTAGCCAGATGTGTTTTTTGACTGGACCCAGCTTAAAGTCCTTGAGACCAGGAATCCAAGTAGGTACATTCTGTAAAATATAATTCTCAAGACAAAAGTTTAGAATAGAGATCTTTTTGTTTGATTCTCTTGAATCTAGTTTTTCAGGCAGTCGCCCTCTCTCAAATCTGATCAGTATGATTCTGTGAGGTTTCCAGAGCCTAGTCACACTTTTTAAAAACACAAAAATAAAAAGTTTTCCCCAGAATACTGTGATACTTCGTCTGTAATCAGGAAAGCATATAACCATAAAACTCAAAGTCACACCCATTATGAAGATTAAACAAATTTAAAAAAGGAAGTAAACTAAACTGTAGTGTCAAACAATGAGCCTGATAGGCTTTTCTAATCTGTCATATCAGGAAATTTACCCAAAATTCCTGTGAAGCCCATGTTAAGAGAATCTGAGCTTCCTGTTGTGGTAAATATCAAAAACAACCACAAACCCTTGCTAGCCAGCGTCAACGAGCCATATGGCCTTTAGTGGGGTTATTTATAAAACAAACACCTTTTATCAATTCAAGTACCAATAAGCAACTTATTATAAAACCAAGACTTTAGCCCAAAATATATCAATCTGTCAAGCTCTCTACCCAGAGCCACAGATTTTTATTTAACCTTAATACCCAAAATATATTGATCTGTTAAGCTCTCTACCCAGAGCCATAGAATTTTATTTAACCTTAATAACTTGTAAATACCACAATTCTCTACTTGGAGTCAGTGACTAATTTTTCCCTAAGTTCCAAACTGTGGATGAAAATCATCACATGATTTGGGTAATCTCTGTACTCTCCTTAAAACAAACTTAATCAGCTTCTAATATGCCTGTCATTAGGAAGTAGTTTGTCTAACTAGGATTTCAACACAAAATTCCCGTGGAGCCCACGTTAGAAGGAATATGAGTATCCTGACTTTCTAAATAACTTTCTTTAAAAAGCAGCTTTAGGGCTGGAGAGATGGCTCAGCGGTTAAGAGCACCGACTGCTCTTCCAGAGGTCCTGAGTTCAAATCCCAGCAACCACATGGTGGCTCACAACCATCTGTAATGTGATCTGATGCCCTCTTCTGGTGTGTCTGAAGACAGCTACAGTGTACTCATATAAATAAATAAATAAATCTAAAAAAAAAAAAAGCAGCTTTAATCTCTAACTCTCTGAGCTGTCACTATTTATCACACAGCAGGGGACCTACAGCCCAAAGCCTTTGTTTAAGGTTTCTGTGCTTGGGTGATCATGTGATTCAACATGATGCTGGCCCCCTCTTAGAAATTAAAACTTTCTCTCAACTCTTAGGATTACTAGTGGATTCTTGCCCACATGTTGGTTTGCTATCTATTGCTGTAAAATAATTTTAAAAAACTGCCTTACATTTATGACATCCTACAGATGGTAATGGACTAAACCTCTGAAACTGTAACCAGACCCAAATTAAATACTTTCCTTTATAAGAGTCGTCATGGTCGGGGTTGGGGATTTAGCTCAGTGGTAGAGCGCTTGCCTAGGAAGCGCAAGGCCCTGGGTTCGGTCCCCAGCTCCAAAAAAAAAAGAACCAAAAAAAAAAAAAAAAAAAGAGTCGTCATGGTCATGGTGTCTTTTTACTTCCTCCACCTAGGTCCCAGATTCTAAAGATTCGATAGCCTCTCAAAACAGTGCCTACCACCAGCTGTGGACCAAGTACTCAAACACAGCCTATAAGGAACATTTCACATTTAAACCATACAGATTTATTTAAATGGCAGGGTGACTCATGCCAGTAATTCCAGCACTCAGGAGGGAGGGGCAAGAGGATAACACATTCCATACCAGCCTAGGCTATAGAGAGTTCCAGACCAGTCTTAGCTGTATCAGCTACATGGTAAAATGCTGTTGCAAAATCATAAACAAAAAAACAAACAAACAAAAAACCCCAAGGGGCTGGAGAAATGGTGCAATAGTTAAGAGCACTGGTGAAGAGTTTACCTAGCTTGGGTGAGAATCTAAGTTTAAGGGGATTGGGGAGAAAGAGAGAAGAAGGGAGAAGGAGAGGAAAGGAAGGAGAGAGATTCAGGAGGAAGTTCAGCAGCTAAGAACATTTTTGCATGAAGACCTTATTTTGAATCCACACTAGAAATGTAAAAATGTGAATATGTCCATGTGTCCTTTATAGCACCAACACTGGTGGATGGAAAACAGGCAGATCTTTTGGCCAGAGCTTTCTGGCCAGCCAAAATCACTAACCCAAATAGTAAGCTTCATATTCAATGAGAGGCTTGTCTCAAGTCAATAGGGTAGAGAATAATAGAAGACATTTGTTTTCGTTTGTTTGTTTTGGGTTTTCGGGACAGGGTTTCTCTGTGTATTCTGGCTGTCCTGGAACTCACTCTGTAGACCAGGCTAGCCTTGAACTCAGGTTCACCTGCCTCTGCCCCCAAGTGCTAGCATGTGTCACCACCACCTGGCTGATATAAGACACTTGTGCTCTGGATGCCACATGTGTGTATATACAGGTATGTGCATGCATATGCATTCGTGTCTGCACCACACACACAATCTACCCACACACATATACATACACACACATATAAACAAGAGAGACAGTTGTACACATTTGAACAAATGTGAGCCCTTGGAAAGAAAGTCCCACTGAGGTATCTCAGCAATATCTATATATGTGATTTTGGTGGCTTTTAAAATTGCCTTGTTCAGAGGATGTTCTCTCTGTCCAGGTTGACAAGACTAAGGAAAAGTGTTTGGTATAGCTGTTTGTTTTCTGTTTCTCTAGCAGGTGAGACAGCGAGACCTTTTATGAGGTGCAGGTGTTCTGGTTTATAGCTACAAAAGGAACCCTGATAAAAGTGTTGAACTATTTATAGTTATGCCCAGTGTGGGTTGTTACCTGTTTCAGTAGTTTATGTTCCCAAGTGAAACATAGTATGCCTTAAGCAGTACAATCGCTGGGACACTGCCTAGTCTCCATGCTGCTAGTATCTACTTCCCACCAATACTTCTGAGTTACAAGTTACTAATTTCTGTGTTCCATTTTGGCTGCTCTTAGTCCAGAGCCTGGGGCGCTATCCTTGCTACTCTACCCCATGGCAACCTCTGTCTCTCCCCTATCCAGACTCTCCTAAAACATGCTGATTGCCCTCTTCTCCTCTTCCTGGTCCCAAGCCTGGGAATCCTAAAATCCCACCTCTGTCTGTCTTTCCCAGCTATTGGCTGCTGGCATCTTTACCAATCAGAACCAACAGGGGGGGGGTTCCCAGAAACGACGTGTGCAAACAGTTTTGGGGGGAACCTAATACATAATAGGTTCACAATACTGGCAGCTACAGAAAACAGGTTAAAGGACCATGGCATTCTCAATGAATAGGTTTACTATGAGGAAGGGATGCTGGCAAAGTTGAACTTAGAGGCTGCATAAGCTTTGTGGGTGAGGTTCTCTAGATGTTTTAACACTTAGCTGTCTCTCAGAGAAGAAAGTACCTTCTCTATGCAGGCAATCTACACAGTGGGTTTTGTTGGTTGTGTGGCAATTCTAGTCAAATTGCAAATTCTAGTCAGTGCAAAATGGAAACTAGGTCCTAGAGGTGAGAGTCTCCCCTCCCATACCCTATCAGTTCTTTCCAACTTTCTTTTCTGCCTCCTTATTGTATTAGTTTATTGTGGTGACATAGATATATGGACAATTTATCATTTTAACCAATTCAAATGTCCTTAAGTAAATTCATATTGCCACCATATGTTATACAATTTCCTGGCAGTGTGTGAGCACATACCTATTCCTCCTTAACTGGACACTGAAGATAGACCAAAGAAACTATTACACATGAATCTAGCTTAGTGAACAGTGCATGGATTAGAGTTACTTACAGGACCATGAGCAGGTAGCTATGCTACTGAAGAGGCCCTCTCCTCAAGTAACCATTAATCACCTGTATATCCCAATGAAGGCCAGAGCCTCATGACACCCTTCCCCATGTGCTACAACTGTAACTATTTGTATGTTATGGGAAGGGGTGAGGACTTGTGACAAACTCTTGCAGCTACTGAGTTCTGACTCATTCCATGATGGAATCAGTGTGTTCAGACTGATGGATGTCTTCCCTGGTGGTCACAGCTGCTCTGATTTTAAATGGACAACAGCCATTCCATGCCCAGAGAACAGAATTCCACACTATCACCTCCAGAACTTTTTCATCACGCCCTATAGTAACTTTGTTCCTATTAATGACTGCAGTCTTTTGTAGCATACCCCAACTTTCTGTCTCTGAATGTTTCCAAAAATTTGGGTTTATGGAATATATTTTCTTTTATGACTATTTTTTTTAAAGATTTATTCATTTATTATATATAAGTACACTGTAGCTGTCTTCAGACACACCAGAAGAGGGCATCAGATCTCTTTACAGATGGTTGTGAGCTACCATGTGGTTGCTGGGAATTGAACTTAGGACCTCTGGAAGACTAGTCGGGTGCTCTTAACCCCTGAGCCACTTCTCCAGCCCCTTTTATGACTATTTTAATCAAACCATCATCATAATTAAATGTATTCATATATTATGTGTGTGTATGTATGTATGCATACATGCATGTATTTGTGTATGCATGTGTTGGGGTCCAGGAATTGCCTCACAAACCACAGGGACACCCATCTCAGTCATACAGGGATAGTTTATTGAGCATATGCCCCAGAACTGATTGATAAGGGCCACAGTCCAGATACAGAACTGAACCTTGACATTAGGTTAAGATCCTACAGGATTTTTAAGCCTAAAATCCATAAACATCTGTGTCAAGTTTTTCTACCAATTGAGGGATAGGGGCTCCCTTAGGAATATGTCTTTGCTGTACATTTATCCTGTTCCTGTTGGTTGGGGTATTCAACTGTGTCAGGCAAATACAATAAAAGCTTATACACAGGTGCAGGAAGTGCCTCTGGGGGATTGATTCAGTTCCAAGCTTATTGCGGATCACTACACAAAGCAGTTCTACTGACTTCTATCATGATTGGTTTCTAAGGGCACAGAAAGAACATAAGAGAAAATGTAATTAACTTGGGCATGAGAAAGTTACCTAGTAACATCAGAAACAACATATGAAAAGGTTTCCTTATATTAATAAGAGCACAAAATGACAAGTTAGCCATATGAAGTCAGCAGACAGAAACAATTTTTCTCCTTTCACTGTGATTTCCAGAGATTGAGCTCAGCTTTGTGGGCAAGTGCTTTGAGTCACTGAGCCAACCTGCTGATACTTTTTCTCCCCCAATTGCTCTGCCACTGAGCCATAGCTCAAGTCTTCTTTTCACTATTTTGAGAAGTCACATTTGCCCAGACTGGCCTTGAACTCATTCTGGAGTCCAGGCTACCCTTGGCCTTGTGATCTTCCTTCCTTGGCCTCCCAGGCCTGCTGCTTTCTGGGTTTGTGTTAAAAAACATTTCTCTCTCATTTAAGGAATTTCTGAGCTTAAGAGGACTCTGGGGGTTGGGGATTTAGCCTCGTGGTAGAGCGCTTTTCTAGCAAGGGCAAGGCCCTGGGTTCAAACCCCAGCTCTGAAAAAAAAAAAAAAAAAAAAAAAAAGAGGACTCTGTTTGCCCTGAAGAAGTCAGGGCCATTTTTTAGAAGGAACTTAAAGACCCTGGCTTGAGTTAGGGCAAATACGTGACTAAACCCTTTGGAATCTCCCTATTGCTGTATAGCCATGACTCAGCATAAATGGTCTACTAGGGATGAATGGGAGGAACTGCCGCCTCTTCCTAGCTACACTTCTGCCTAATTCTAAGCCTGTTGGACTTAATCAAGGACAGGTGCTGAGAAGCTTCTCTCCTGCTTTCAGTCACAGGGTGGGAGCACAAGGGGCATTTGGAGAGCAAGGCAGGCTGTGGGACACACAGGAAGTTTCCTTAAGGCTGAGAAGCTTGTGTTCCTTCCTGGGAGGCATTTACAAGTGCCTCATTTACATACCCCCAACTGTAAGTTATCTTCCTTAGGACAGCCCTTATTTGTGGGAACTCTTGTTAATTTCAGGAATAAACCAATAGGACCAACCACCTTATCTTGGGCTTCCAAAACTGTGAGCTTAACAACTCCCATTCCTCATGCATGTTTTTGTGTTCACATGTATTAAGTGTGAAGTTGTGTTTATGCGTGTGGAAACTGGAAGCCATCTTTAGGTGTCTTCTGCAATGATTTTGTCCCATTACTTTTTAATAGATTTCTTTTAAATTATGGTTATATTTGTTTAGGGGAAAATGTGCATGTGAGCTTAGGTCCCTTAGAGGCCAGAAGAATTACCCTGGAGCTGGAGTTACAGGTTGTTGTGGACTGCCTGTAGTTGGTGCTGAGAACCAAACACACATGCTAAGAACAGCAATTGCTTTTGACAGCTTCTCTTACCACCACCACCACCACCATCATCATCAATGCCCTCGGCAGCGGGGAGTCAGTTACTCGTGGGGGTCCAGGGGGACCCATACCTGCGGAAGAATGGGCGAGAAAGAGGAGCGAGACTAAGCAGTGTCCTTGTCAAGGTCTGTTTATTGAGGAGTGTACAGCATTTAAAACTCTGAAGCAGGAATTGAAGCAGGAACTGAAGCTTAGGCCGGGGGTGGGGGGTGGGGGTGGGGGGTGGAGAGTGGGGGAGTACTGGGAAGTGCCCAAGGACAGAAGGTGAATCATTAAACTGCAAGATGTTCTCCTTAGACACTGAGGCAACAGTCTTCCAGGGACATGTTCTTTCTTTGAAAAGGTCAAGCCCTTCTCAGGAATCTGCTCAGGGCAGGGCTGTAGCTTTGCCTAGTCCGGCAGTCCGGTCTGGTCGCCAACATCTCCCCCTTTCTTTAACTATCAGTAGGAGGAAGGTTTGGGCTATATGGTGTGCATCCACGACCAGCACCTATAAGGAGTCTTAGGCTACACAGGTTGCCCCCACGGAAAGGAAAATTATTCAGATTTAAGGTTTAAAAATATGAAGTTAAAAGAATAAGTTTCAAAATTCAGACTCAGGACTAAACACTGTGAAAAGCAAGTCCAGGCAGCCCCGCCCTGCCGCTAGGACTAACAGACCATAAAGATAAAGAAAAGGAATGCAGGAACCAGCTGGAGTTATCAGGACTGACCCAAACCATCTGGCAGAAGGGCACCTCCCCCAGCTTACTCAGAGTCACACCTTAACCAGATGTCCTTCAAACCCTGATACGCCTCTAGCTCCTAAAAATCCTGTACGCCCAGTCAATACGCACTCTCCAGCTGTGCTGTAATCTCACTGCCATGTTTAAATGAGCCAATCACTTATAGCCGCGCCAGAAATTAGCCAATTGTGTGTAACCGCGCCAACCCCCTAGCCTTCCTATATAAACCCCCTGAGTTTGGGGCTCGGGCCCATTCCTCTGTCTCCTGTGTGAGATACGTGTTGACCCGGGATCCCGCTAAGACCCAGGATCTCGTTAATAAAGCTACCTCGTGCTTTTACATCAAGAATGGCTACTCGTGGTTCCTGGGGGCACCCCATCCCACAATTGGAGCGAGAGACACGTCCCCCGTTTTGGGGTATGCTCTTTCACCATGTCTGGCACTCTCACTAGGTTTTATTATTCTTGCCAGGGTGGAAGTAGTGGTCTGAGAGAGATCAAACATGCTTCACAGAGTGCCCAGCTCGGCCATGGCGAGCCACTCTTGCAGTTAGGACTGCACCCCAATGGCTAGGAATGATCTTATGCTTTAACACACCGTTCTGGGCTATACGTGTGTGTTTTGTGAGAGTGGGTAACCCAGATCATGGACCCGTGCTAATCCCCTCATAGGGTTACTTCACAGTGGTGAGGTGTGCGTCTGGTATGTGGCACCATATTATTCCCGTCATTGACGCTTCCACCAGTGACTGATTTTCCAGCCTGAGTTAGGCTGTATTTAGGGTGGAGAAGTCAAGGCCAGCCGTGGGCAACCCAAGGGGCGTATCACATCCCCGGTTGTCTCAGCCTCCTCACAATGGAGGCAGTAGTAATGGACTGAGACCTGCTTGGTAGCTGAATCTACCTGGGCCTTGATAAAATCAGTTAACATTCTAAGCACCCATGGACCAAAGGAGACGAGCAGCAGGAGTCCTATAAAGGGACCCAGGATACTGGGTAGAAGAGTGGTGAGCAGGGGAGAGGCAGAAAACCAATTTTTATACCAGGCTTCACTCTTTTCTCTTTCTCTTTGTCTCTTTTATAGACTTTCTCTAACTTTTTAGGCTGTTTTCTACTAATCCTGTCTTATCAGCATAAAAGCAACATTCCTCCTTGAGGTCTGCACAGAGCCCTCCCTGTTGGAGAAAGAGAAGATCTAATCCCCTTCTATTTTGTAGAACAACCTCAGCCAAGGAAGCGATTGAATCTTTAAGATAGGTTATTCCTTGTTGAAGCTCACTGATGTCCCTGTCTATGGCGGCACTGAGCTGATGATAACTCTGTTGGGAGGTGATCAGGGAGGCAACCCCCTTTCCTGTCCCCACAGCTGACAGGCCTAGGAGTACTGCAAGAGTCACAGCAGTGATGGGTTCTCTCTTTGTATGCATGGAGGTGCCTCTTTCCCAGAACTGCAGGAACTCAAGATTGGGCCAGGGAACTCGTGCAGCAGTGGTGGAGTTGGCAGACACCACATCTCTGGTGCCATTAAGAATCACCCAGGTATAGTTGAAGATCTGGTGAGGCGATGTAGCAAGGGCAGACGTGATGATGCTTCCAGGGATCCAGATGAAGGGGAACATGGTCAGCATGATCTGTAATTAAGCATAGTTAGACTTTTCCTCAGGGTTGTCCCTGGGTGGGTTAAAGGTCTTAACAAGGCACTCGGGTAGCCAACGGGTGTCCCCAGTCTTTGAATCATAAATGCAGGCTGATCCACGTCCCCAAATGAGGACTGGATCAGGGCCATACCATTGGGATGTTAACGGGTCCTTCCATAGGACTCGTGCGTAATCATAAGAAGTATGGGGGTGCCACAGGCGGTCTGCTGCAGTTTTTCCATCCTTGTCTATGACAAGGTAGTTAAGAACAAAGAGTGCATGATTTATTAAATTTTTGCGATTACCGGGGAGGGGGAATAATATTCCCGCATTTGACTGTAATTTATGGATCATATTTTTAAGGGTTTGGTGAGCTCTTTAAACTATCCCTGTCCCTGAGGATTATAGGGAATGCCCGTGACATGTTTAATTCTGAGTTGGGAACAAAAGTCTTTAAAATTAGAGCTAGTATATCCAGGTCCATTATCTGTTTTAACAATCTTAGGTTGAGGTAAAACTGTGAGGCAAGCCAGAACATGACTTATAACATGTTTGGTGGCCTCCCCTGTCTGCAGGGATGCATAGCCCTAAGCTTTATAGCCACTAAGGGTATCAATGGTGACATGAATATATTTTAATTTACCAAAGGAGGGAAGATAGGTGACATCCATTTGCCAGAGCTCTCCAGGAACCAGCCCACAGGGGTTGACCCCTAGGTGGGGGTCAGGCTGTAGGGTCACGTAGCCTTTGCAATTACAGACTATTTGGCGAGCCTCTTCACGGGTGATCTTATATTTAATCCTAAGGGTTTGCGCATTAAGGTGATGTAAGTCATGTGCTTTTTGGGCAAGTGTAAAGGGCATAGAAAAGGCCCCCTGGGCCAAGGCCACCAGCCAGGTGAGGCGATCAATGGCATCACTACCATCGGCCAAGGGGCCTGACAATCTGGTATGAGCTCAGATGTGTCCCACAAAGAAGGGGCAAGAACGCCTCTGAATATACTTTTGTAAGGTGGCAAACAGGGGTCAGCATTGGTGGTAGGCCAAATATAGGGCACTGTTTCTAACAGGGGGATAGAAAATGCAAGATATGAACTATCTGTATAAAGGTTAAAGGGTGCATTGGGCAGTGCACAAAATACTGCGAGGATAGCTTGAAGCTCTAACAGCTGAACGGAATCTAAAGGGGTAGAAAACTGTTGTATTTGACCATCAATGGAAAATGTGGCTTGTCCATTAGAGGAGCCGTCTGTAAAGACAAAGTAGACTCCCGACATAGGGTGATCACGTGTTATCTTTGGAGAGACCACTAGGACTATAATTTTGTGAAAAACTCTATCAACTTATCTGAGGGGTAAAGATTATCTATCTTCGGGCTGGGGTTTAGCTCAGTGGTAGAGCGCCACCTAGGAAGCGCAAGGCCCCTGGGTTCGGTCCCCAGCTCCAAAAAAAAAAAAAAAAAAAAAAAAAAAAAAAAAAAAAAAAGATTATCTATCTTCCCTGAAAGGCAATGCGTCTACATGTTGACTGAGCCAAGAGACCTAGGAGGGGCTATAGGGTAAGATTAAAGCATCAGGGTCCCTTCCAAAGAGCTTATGGGACTGTTCTCTTCCAAGACGTATGATTTGTGCCACCAGCAAGGGATAGGTGGGAAGGATCCTAGTTGAGGAGGTGGGTAAATGTATCCAGTAAAGAGGATATTGCTGCCAAAAAACTGCTGTTGGGGAAAAGGGGGTAGAAAGGACATCATTGGAAAATGTCAAGAAAACCAGTGAAAAATCACAAGGAGGAGCTTCTGGGTTTCTCAAGATTGTTTAACTTTATGGTCCGCTAGTTCCTGGGAGAGAGTTGCGGAACCCACTGATGTGATTACCCATTCTATAGTCCTAGGAGAAGCTTCCTGGAACATACAATCTCAGGACCTAACTGGTTTCTTTCTTCTGCTCTAAACTTAAAGTTGCCCCTCTAGACACAAAAACTTTTACCTTTTATTCCTCACTTCCTCCAGTGGCCAGTTCTAATCATAGAACTAAATTAAAACATGATATTGTTGATGTAACATCAAAATCTGAACAGCACTTACTCTTTCTCCAATGAAGGTAACCAGCTCATTTAACACACATGGACTTATAATCAGAAACAGAAGCAAAATTAAGAAGGGTCCCATAAGGGAAGATATCAGAGTAGTCATCGAAGAAGATCTACTAAACCAGCTCTTGAACCATCCCTGATGTGCTTCTTGGTCTCTCTGTCTTTTGTCTAACCTTTTTCTAAATTTACTCATGGAGTCTTTAATTATTCCTGAATGGTCTATATAGAAGCAACATTTTTCTTTTAGTGTAGTACACAGACCTCCTTTTTAAGGAATATCAGGTCTAATCTTCTTTTATTCTGAAGGACTATCTCTGAGAGGGAGGTTAGGGATTCTTGTAGGTCAGCTAAAAAGTCTTTTTATATCTAAGTCAATGGCAGTTCTGAATTCTCCATAAGCCTTGTGTTGCAGGACAACAGCAGATGTCCTTGTAGCTGCCCTTGCAGCACCTAAACTCAGCCTTAAGATAGCCCTAAGTAATTCTCAACTCTCTTTCGTGTCTTACTAAGTCTTTAGCATCAGGATTCCAATTGGGACACTCTCTGAACCTACACACAAAGGTCATGACTGCCTTTTAGAACTTCTAAACTTATACAGGTTGTGATCCCTGAGGCACAGTCCCAAGAAGTATTAGGAGTACTAACATATGCAATGTTACATCATTTGCAATAGAAATCAAGCCTATCCCCACACCTATCCCGACGGAACCCAGGGCAAACATTAAATTCTTATTTCTAAAGCACACTCCTCAAGTGAGCATTATAGATTTCTAATAGCAAGCATCTCAAGTGGGATGGTGAAAAAACAAGAAGAGAGTCCAGAAAATAGAGGTCTGCTGAAAAGGACAAAAGCATTCATTCAGTCACACAGAAAGACAATCCAAAGATTAACAGACAAAAAACCAGAAGTGCGCACAAAAACAACAAGCGGCCGCTGCAAGATTGCCACAAAACTGAACTGATTCAGATGGGAGCTTCCATGAGCTCACCAAAGACAGATGAAGGGGAGCGGATTCCACATCACTCCTCCTTCCCAACCAGAATCTTCCCATTGTCAAAGTCACAAGTAACACAAAACAAAGACCGTAAGATACACAGACAAGGACCACTCTGGAAATACAGATGGCCGGGAGGGCGGGTCTTTTTTCCAATCCAGGAGAATCACCGAATCCTCACCAGCACCCAGACGAGAATCTCCCAGGCATCTCTGCAGTCCCTTCTCACCTCCTGGGATGTCTCCCAGGGCAGCAAAATCGGTGAGCCCCTGGCACGTCTACCGCTAACACTCGAGTCTGTCCTGAGACACGAGCCTCCCTCTCAGCCCGAGATGGGAGCAACTGCAAAACCAGAACTCCCGAACTCTCGAGCAAATACAGACCCAGAGTAGCAAATACAGACCCAGAGTTTAGCCGGCACAAAACATAAAGACACAAAGACACAGATGCTATCTCCTAAATCGGAACCGCCTCAGATCCTTTTTCTTACAATAAGTCATTTAAACACTTTCCAATCTTGTCTCAACTATAGGAGCTAATTTCTGGTCCTTCACTAATAAACCAAGGACAAGTTTCTGACACAAAGACAAAAAAAATTTAACGAGATCCTTTTTCTTAACTCTTACTCCCCTTTCCCTGAGAGAAGCCTTAAGGTCTTTGATAAAGACCTCTTCCTCAGACATCTTTAGCTCATTCTCAATTAGACAGAAAACTCTTACCTGCTAATGCGTGGGAGTCCCTCACTCAAGTCTCGGGGATGACGCAACCCCTCAAGAACTCACACAAAACCATCCTTGCTGTAATCACATGATATTGACCCCTTGCACTGGGGTCGAGACTCATATCCCACGCAGTGGCAGTGGAGTTCGACCCTGAGAGGCTGGGAGAAAGGAGAAACCACAACCCCAGGGGGCAGGGGTGGTGTCATTGGAAAATCACAAGAAGCTTCCTGTCTCTCAAGATTGCTTAACTTTGTGTTCCCTTTAGTTCCTAGGAGAAGCTTCCTGCTTCTCGAGGTTGTTCTCTTAAGATTCTAATTTAACTTTATGGTTAGTTAGTTCCTTGGAGAAGCTTTCTATTATCTTTACTAGGTCAGGAATCGCATATCTAAGGGCCTTATCTTAAGTCCTTTTATCTAGTTCCAGGGAGAGCAGGCTCAAGAAATGTGACCTTTTACCTACTTACAGATAGGGGGCAGGGACTGGAATTTGAGGTATTTAGGGCTTCTTAGGGGTGAGATAGCATTTTTAAACTTCTGACTTCTTAGCTGCATTTTTTATTCTTTCACTACGTCTTTCTCTCATGAGCGGTGAGAATGCGTGGCGATGAACACCAGATCGGCACAGCTACTTTCATTTTATCTGCATCGGTTTCTGGACAAATACTGGGTCCTCAACTTCTTCTTTTTTTTTTTTTTTTTCCTTTTTTTTTATCAGAGCTGGGGATCAACCTAGGGCCTTGCGCTTCCTAGGCAAGCGCTCTACCACTGAGCTAAATCCCCAACCCCGGTCCTCAACTTCTTTTTCTGTCCAGTGAGGGTCGGTACCTCGAGCCTCACGTTGGGTGCCACTTGTCTCCCGCCAGCGGGGAGTCAGTTATTCGTGGGGGTCGAGGGGGACCCAGATCTGGGGGAGAATGGGTGAGAAAGAGGAGTGAGACCAAGCAGTGTCCTTGTCAAGGTCTGTTTATTGAGAGGAGTGTACAGCATTTAAAACTCTGAAGCAGGAATTGAAGCAGGAACTGAAGCTTAGGCGGGGGTGGTGGTGGTGGTGGTGGTGGTGGTGGTGGTGGTGGTGGGAGGTGAGGGGTGGGGAGTGGGGGAGTACTGGGAAATGCCCAAGGACAGAAGGTGAATCATTAAACCCCAAGATGTTCTCCTTAGACAATGAGGCAACAGTCTTCCAGGGACATGTTCTTTCTTTGAAAAGGTCAAGCTCTTCTCAGGAATCTGCTCAGCGCAGGGCTCTAGCTTTGCCTAGTCCGGCAGTCTGGTCCCCGTCCCCAACACATCAACACAGTGGGGTTTTGCCTGTGTCTGTGTGAGGGTGTTGGATCCCATGGAAATGGAGTTAGACAGTTGTGGGCTGCTGTGTAGGTCCTGGGAATTGAACCTGGGTCCTATGGCAGAGCATCTAATGCTCTTAACTGATGAGCCATCTGTCCAGCCCCATAACCATATCTTTGAGACAGAGTCTCTCACTGAAACTGGAGCTTGCCAGTTTAGCTAGACTCCTTGCCAGCAAGCTCTAGGAGTCTTCTTTTTTTTTTTTTTTTTTTTTTAAAGATTTATTCATTTATTATTATATAAGTACACTGTAGCTGTCTTCAGACACACCAGAAGAGGGCATCAGATCTCATTACAGATGGTTGGGAGCCACCATGTGGTTGCTGGGAATTGAACTCAGGACCTCTGGAAGAGCAGTCGGGGCTCTTAACCGCTGAGCCATCTCTCCAGCCCCTAGGAGTCTTCTTGTCTTAGTCCCCAGCATTGGGATTATAAGCAGGACTTGGTTTTTTATGTGGGTGTTGGGGATCCAAACTCAGATCATCTTGCTTACATAGGAAGCATTTTATCAACTGGGTTGTTTTCCCAGTCCTGTCCCTTTTCTCTTTATGCTATCTATCCATGACAATCTGATGCCAGAAGTGGTGGTATAAACCTTTATCCCACCATGTGGGAGGCAGAGGCAGCTGAATCTCTGAGCTGTAGACATATTGAGCTAGTTAGTGGTACAAAGTGGGACCCACCTGAATAATAGTAAGCAGTCTTTCTCAGAGGCAACTGTGTTTAGTAAGCTTTTCCACAAACTCCTATAATTACCTCTCACTAGTATGTTTCTTATTTTAATGGTAAAAAACCTTTTTTTTTTCTTATAAAGAATACTTAACCTGACAAGAGCCCCATTTCTTGAATCTCTTTGTTAAGATTAGCCAATCCATGAAAACTGTGAGAGTCAGTTCCCTGAGTAAACCTCCTACATGGGATCTGGCGGATGAAATGACTTTATGGATTCTGCCACATAGACATAACAATGTCCATCTGGGATTCTAATGCCAAGGGATGTGACATTCTTTTCTAGTTCCTTGTGCAACAGATAGGCATGTAATACTTAGACATGTACTCAGGCAAAATACACATAAAAATAGATTCTTATTTTTGAGCACTTGGTTCCTTGTTAGATTTGGAGAAGTTATGGAACCTTTAGGAGATAGAGGAAGTATGCCACTGAGGCCAGACACTAAGAGTTTATTGCCTCACTCCCTGTTGATCTTTTCTGATTCCTTTTCGTGGATGACGTGATTCTTCTCTTCTTGCTCCTGGAGCCACACTGCTACTTACTACTATGGCTTCTCTCATGATGGACTCTTACCCTCTGGAACCACAAACCAAAACAAACTCTGTCAATTGATTTCAGTAATGCAATTTCATCACAGCAACAAGAAAACAACTGAACAATAGCATAGCCCCCAACCCTTTCCACCCCTCACCCCCTCACCCACATTCCACAGAGACTGGGCTAAGCTGTGACAACTAGGAAAGGAGATAATAGAAAATTGAACCCAAGCCCATGAGACCCTAAAGTTCTCATGGTGGAGTGTTGAGCTCAGAGGGCCTCAAGAACACTGTTTTCACAGCCAGGTTGTGAGTGGGGTGCCTGGGGTGTTGTCAGAAGGAGCATCTTCAGATGACATCTGCTACAGCTGCAAATGTGTCTGCAGAGCTATCATGAGAAAAAGAATTGGAATCTTTGTGCTGCTAAGGATAGAACCCAGGGCCTTCTGCATAATTGCCAAGTACTCTATAACAGCCACATCCTTGATGCACTTGATGGTGTTTTCTTATGAAAAAATAGAGATGGGAAATTTTACCTGAACCCCTGACATGACAAGAACTCAAAATGAGTTTCATTATAGAGGGCTGCAGCCTTGTGGAAGAAGTTGGATGGGAAATCGGACTTTTAACAACAGGAAGAGCCAATCTGAACATCAGTGTTTCAGCAGCATGGAAGAGTGGGACCCCTCCCCATGCTTACTGGTTTCTTATTTTATTTTATCTTTGTTCCCCATGTGTATGTTTATGTGGGTGTGTGTTGTTTGCATGTATGCACGAGTGCACATATGCTTGAGTACCATAGCAGGATTTGTTCTCACTGTCCATGCCATTACAAGCAAGGTGTCTTTGTTCTTCATTTCCTCAAACACCAGGCTACCTAGCTCCTATATTCCTGGGAGTCTCCTGCCCCATATCTTCATAAGAATGTGTGGATAAGCAGTGTGCGCCACCATACCCAGCTTTATGTATGTGCTGGGGATTCAAACTCATGTTCTGTCACTGAACAACAGACACTTTATTTATGGCGCCATTTCCCTAGTCTCCACCCCAACTTCATCAATCCTTCACGAGCCCTCAGAGAGTGAGAGAATTAATAGTCTCTTTTGTAAGGGTGGTTTGGCAGTCTCTATTAAAACTTATACTGTGCCTATACTTCACTTGGTTTCAGCCCCAGCCATTAAAAACATTAATCCAGGGGTTGGGGATTTAGCTCAGTGGTAGAGCGCTTGCCTAGCAAGCGCAAGGCCCTGGGTTCGGTCCCCAGCTCTGAAAAAAAAAATTAAAAAACAAAACATTAATCCATTTAGTTCAGCTTTCCCCTAATGAGGTACTACTTCCCTGTATACTACTATGGGTTTAGAAAAAGAAACTAGATATGAAAGAGGCATCAGGCTTCCTGCATCCATTGCTGTCCTACTTCAAGATATAGAATCAGACTGGGTGCCCATTAGTGGATGAATAAATAAAGAAAATACAGTGTGTATACATGGTAAAATAATCATCCATAAAAAGAATGAGATCTTGTCACTTATGATCATGCATGTGCTTTTTCTTTTTCTTTTGCAACAAAACTACCTGATAGAAACAACAGAGGAGAAAGACTTATTTTTAGATTTATTTTCATTATATGAATGTATATACTGTGTACTGCATGAGTGCTTGGTGCCCACAGAAGTCAGAAAAGGGCTTCTGATCCCCTGGAACTACCATTAGATGGTTGTTAGCCACTACGTGGGAGCTGGGAATTGAACCCAGGAACTCTGGAAGAGCAGCTGATACCCTTACCCACTGAACCATCTCTCCAGCCCTGAAGGGTTTATTTTAGCTCAGGTCTTCAGAGGGCTCATTCAAAAGTGAACATAGAACAGGGGTACTATGCCTGGGATGGTCCTTTCCTGGTAACCTATTTCCTTCAGTACAGCTTCACCTCCTCAAATCTCAATTTTAGAAAAATTAATTAATTACTTAATTTACTTAGAAAATAATAAATTACTTTTATTATTATTTTTAGACATGGTCTTACTGGGTAGTGAGCCTTGGGTGGCTTGGAACTCACATGTAGATCATGCTGGCCAGGACTTCATAGAGCTTCTCCAGCCTCTGTCTCCAAAGTGCTGGGACTAGAGGCATGTGCCACCACACCCAGCCAGTTTCAATAAATATAGCACTAGTATCTAGGGACCAAGCATTCAAAATATGAGCCTGAGGGGTTATTTCTATAATCTATAACATCAGTGGACCTGGAAGGCGTTGTGTGCAGAGAATCTGATACAGACCAGTACTGCTGGTCTTACTCTTAAGCAGAAGCAGCAGGGGTTGAGGTGGGGGTGGGGTGGGGTGGAGGGAATGGAGAGTGGGGGAGTGGGTGATGGGCATGAGGGTTGGGGGTAGGGACTGGGAGCTGGCAGGCTAATTCTAGGATTGGAGCTAAGGAAACATGAGGACCTGTTTGGATCCCTAGTATGTCAAAAGTCTGCCGTAGGCTTCCTCTTTCTCCTACTCTTTCACCTTCTCTCCTGTTCTTGACTTTTCTTCTCCTCAAGCATTCATAAAACTGTTAGCCTTTTTCTCCCCTAAAATTCTACTAAGACACACAAGCTGATGGCTCAACACTCTTCATCGAAGACTGCATATTCTATGATATGATACCCCAGATGTTAAAGAATGTGCAGAACTAGAAAGACCTTCAGAATCCAGAAGTGGAGATAGAAGCCCAGACCAGAGCTCAGCCTGTCTAAGGGTAAACTACAACCAGGTTAGATCCCCAATTCCCACCCCCAGGAGCTGGTGCTAAAGATCCTTAATGCTTAGGCCAAACTGATTTTCCTTGCCCCTTGGAGATTGGAGAACTGTGATATCTTACCCTCTGACAACATAGCAATTGCTCCTTTTGGTATCGGTGGCTATACAGGATGTACATTCCAGGACTACTTTGATCAGGACTGAACTCAATGTTTACACTAATCACCACAAGGAAAATGAAGGCCATTTACATTGAAAGGTAGAAGTTTTGAGGTTGTCCCCCTAGACAAAAGTTTAGAGCAGAAGAAAGAAACTGGTTGGGCCCTGGAACTACAATTACACCAGCCGGTTTGACAACACTCTCCCAGGAACTAGCTGATCATAAAGTTAAATTAAAATCTTAGAGAGCAATCTTGAGAAATAGGAAGCTTCTCCCAGGAACTGGCGGACCATAAAGTTCAACAATCTTGAGAAACAGGAAGCTCCTCCTTGTGATTTTTTCACTGATATTCTCAACATTTTCCAATGACACCCTCCCTACAATCTTGGGTTGTGGTTTCTTCCTTTAAATTCCCCTTCTCTTAGCTACTGGACGGTCAAACTCCTCTGCCCCTGCGTGGAATATGAGTCTTGACCACAGTGCACTGGTTCCTATCGATAAAACTCGTGTAAATTACAGCAAGGACGGTCTTGTGTGAGTTCTTGGGGGGTCTTGTCATCCCAAGATTTGAGTGAGGGTCTCCCCACTCTGGAGGTCTTTCATTTGGGGGCTCGTCCAGGATCGGTGACCACCCTCATATCCGAAGACCGACTTGGAGGTGAGATAGCGTCTGTGTCTTTGTGTTGTGTCTTCATGTATCCGTGCAGGCTGAACTCTGGGTTTGTAGTTACTCTTGCGAGTACTGTGTTTGTAGTCACTCTGTCTTGGGTGGAGCAGAGGCTTACATCTCGGGAGGAGATGGGGAGTGTGAGTATTGGTAGACGTGCCAGGGGTTCACCAACTATGCTGCCCTGGGAGACGTCCCAGGAAGCAAGGAGGGACCCCAGGGATGCCTGGGAGGTTCCCATCTGAGTACTGGTGAGGATTCGGTGATTCTCCTGGATTGGAGAAACGACCCGCCCTCCCGGCCGTCTGTATTTCCAGAGTGGTCCTTGTCTGTGTGTCTTAGGTCTTTGTTTTGTGTTACTTGTGACTTTGACGATGGGACTCCTCTGAGTTTGACTTTAGACCACTGGACTAAAGTTAGGACTAGAACACACAATTTGTCAGTTAAGATTAAGAAAGGACTGTGGCAGACTTTTTGCTCCTCAGAGTGCCCGGCGATTGATGTCGGCTGATGTCTCCAGAGGGCATCTTTGACTTAACCATTATTTTTGATCTGCTCTTGTTCATCAGTCTTGTTGGGAAGGAAGAGTGATGTGGAATCTGCTCCTCTTCATCTGTCTTTGGTGAGCTCACAGAAACTCCTGTCTGAATCAGTTCAGTTTTGTGGTGATCTCGCGGTGGCCACTTGTTTTTTGTTTTTTGTCTGTTAATCTTTTGATTGTCTTTCTGTGTGACTGAATGCTATTTGTCCTCTTGGTGAACCTTTATTTTCTGGACTCTGTTCTTGTTTTCTCACCATCCCACTTGAGATGCTTGTTACTAGCTGTTACAGGTCCTCTTTATTACTGAGGAAATACAGAATCCTACTAGATGCCAGAAAGAATGTTCCAGACATGGATGGAAGGCCCTCACTTCTGCCTGTTGACTTCAATACACCTGAAGGTAGGGAATGCTACAAGTCTTTCACCAGACTCCAATGGTGGGTTTCTGAGGGGCTGGAAAACGCCCCACCAATTTGGCTAAGGTAAGAAAAAGATATAAAGAAACTTGAGGGGTTAAGCTAAGTTGCTGAGAGAGTTAGTATAAGTTGCAGAGAAAGTAAGGTTGATGTGTGGTTCACTGTCTGTGCATAACAGAGAGACTGAGGAAGAGAAAGAGTTAAAAAGACAGAAAGAAGAGGAAGCTAGAGAGCTAAAGAGAGATAAAAGGCAGGAAAAAAAACGTATACTGGCCACAGTAGTTAGAGAGACTAAGAAGACAGTACCTGGTAACAGAAGAGAATTCCTGGCTAAAGATCAGTGTGCCTATTGCAAGGAAAAAGGGCATTGGGTCAGGGACTGCCCCAGGATAGACGGAAAGCACAATCAGTGTTTGTGGATACAGGGACCCAACGCTCAGTGCTCCTATGCCCCAGTGGGCCAGTATCCATCAAAGACCTTGGGTACAAGGGGCTACCGACAACAAACAATACTTATGGACTACCCGAAGAACAGTGGACCTTGGCGTGGGCCGGGTAACCCACTAGTTCATGGCCATCCCTGACTGTCCCTATCCCTTGCTCATGAGAAATCTGCTATCCAAAATGGCTTGCATGTGCTGAAATGGCTGTGTGATGCCATGTGTATGCATATCTGCAGACTGTGTATGTGGAGCTTAAGACCTGTCTCAGTGCACCAGTATCTGATGCTGGGAGATGTGTGGCTTAGTGCCATTCTGCCTGGAACACACCACTCCTGCCAGCCGGGCACTAACAATTATTACCCAATCCAGGACTTAAAACTGTGGTAGAATGGCTGATGTTTTGCCTTTGAATGGAATGTCCCAGAGGATGGGACCACTGGTCAGATGACATGGACTAGATTCTCCAATTGGAGCAATTGGGGCAATCTGGTCACCTTGCTGCCCAATCCTCACCTGGAGCCACCACAGCACGAGCGTCAAGTTCTGGCAGAAGCCCATGGGTGGAGGAAAGACCTCTGAGACTGACCAACTGACCACTGTTGAAAACCAAGGCTACCTTGTCTACAGACAGGAACAGTTCTCTTCATGAAGGTCAGAGATGACTGGGTGCTGCTGCCTTGCTGGACAATACAAATGTCATCTGGGATGGCTGAACCTCTACCCACAAGCACAACAGCGCAGATGCCTTTTCCATCTCTTGGATGCCCTGATGAAGCCAGCAAATGTGAGTATTATTCATTGCCCAGGGCATCAGGAGGGAAGAGATTCAGTGGCATGGGGCAATAACAAATCAGATCAAGTGGCTTGAAAAATGGCTATGCAGGAGTCTATCCTGGTTACAGGCCTGCAAGAGACAGCCACTGGGAACTGAGATTGGACTAAGGGATGGCCTCACTTAGAATGTACAACAGAACAAAAGGCCCAAATTGCTTAGAAAAAAAGAAAAGACAATGGCACACTTGAGGGAAAGCTGTGCTCCCCAGAGAAACAAAAGACTCACTTTGCCAAATACACAACTGGACTCATTTAGGAGATAAGAAGCTTGTCCAAATAGTTAAGGTATATGTAATAGACTTTAAGATTTTAGCCAGAGAGGCAGTAAAAATGTGTAAGATATGTCAATAAGTGAATGCTTAGCAAGCCAACAGGGCAAAGAGACCTAGCAAGTTTAGTGAGAAGTCGAAGTAAACTTCACTGAGAAAACATGGTTAAAAGTATCTCCTAGTGCTTGTAGGTACCTCTTCAGAAATAGATAGAAGCTTTACTCCAAAGCGAGAGACAGCCTCCGTAGTTATCAAGAAGATAATGGAAGAAATCTTCCCCCTATTTGGAGTGCACAAGGTAATTGGGTCAGACAATGGCCCTGCTTTCATTGCCAAGGTAAACCAGGGTGTGACCAGGTATTTAGAGGTTGATTAGAAATTACATTGTATCTACAGACCTCAATGTTCAGGATGGTAGAGTGAATAAATAGAACTCTAAAAGAGACCCTGACCAAATGAACCATGGAGACTGGCACAGACTGGGTGGCACTCCTTCCCTCTTGCTCTCTTTAGAGCAAGAAATACCCATTCCGGATTCAGCCTTACCCACTTTGAGATCTTATATGGAACCTCAGCTCCTCTGACTGTATTAGATGATGTTATTGAACCAACATGTCATAGTAATAATGATTTATATGCCAGGCAAAAAGACCTACAGGTGATACAGAAAGAAATCTGGTCACGGGCTGGAGAGATGGCTCAGCGGTTAAGAGCACCCGACTGCTCTTCAAGAGGTCATGAGTTCAATTCCCAGCAACCACATGGTGGCTCACAACCATCTGTAAAGGGATCCAATGCCCTCTTCTGGTGTATCTGAAGACAGCTACAGTGTACTCAATATATAATAAATAAATAAATAAATAAAAAATAAAAAAAAAAAAAGAAATCTGGTCACAGCTGACAGCAGCCTGTGCCTGGGGACCCCTGAGACATCTCACCAGTTCCAGGTCAGAGACTCAGCTACATATGACGACACTGAGCCCAGACATTCGAGCCTCATTGGAAAGGACTGTATGTACCTGGTGCTGCTGACCACCCTGAACGCCGTCAAGTCTCAGCCCTCACCAGCCACGTACTAGCTGTTGTGGCTGAGAGCTGGGACCTAGAGGGACACTTAGATCTTCAAAAAGCTTCCTAGGCTTGCACATCAGGTAAGTGGATACGTCAGAGACATGACTGGGAGGTTACTATAATGAGGAGTGTGCTTAAGAAACAAGAATTTCATGTTTGCTCTGGGTTCCATCGAGATAGATCCCCCAATCGCAGGTGTGGGGGTAGGCTTGATTTCTATTACAAATGATGTAACATTGTATATGTTAGTACTCCTAATACTTCTTGGGACTGTGCCTCAGGGATCACAACCTGTATAAGTTTAGAAGTTTTAAAAGACAGTAATGGTCTTTGTGTGTAGGTTCAGATAGTGTCCAGATTAGAATCCTGATGCTAAAGACTTAGTAAGACACAAAAGAGAGTTGAGAATTACTTAGGGCTATCTTAAGGCTGAGTTTAGGTGCTGCAAGGGCAGCTACAAGGACATCTGCTGTTGCCCTGCAACACAAGGCTTATGGAGAATTCAGAACTGTTATTGACTTAGAAATAAGGGGTTGGGGATTTAGCGCAGGGGTAGAGCGCTTGCCTAGGAAGCGAAAGGTCCTGGGTTCGGTCCCCAACTCCGAAAAAAAAAAACCAAAAAAAAAAAAAAAAGAAAAAGAAATAAAAAGAACAGAAAAGACTTTAACTGACCTCCAAGAATCACTGACCTCCCTCTCAGAGGTAGTACTTCAGAGTAGGAGAAGATTAGACCTGATTTTTCTTAAAGGAGGTCTGTGTGCTATGCTAAAGGAAGACTGTTGCTTCTATGTAGACCATTCAGGAGTAATTAAAGACTCCATGAGTAAACTTAGAAAAAGGTTAGACAAAAGACAGAGAGACCAAGAAGCACATCAGGGCTGGTTTGAGAGCTGGTTTAGTAGATCTCCTTAGATAACTACTCTGATATCTTCACTTATGGGACCCTTCTTAATTTTGCTTCTGTTTCTGATTATAGGTCCATGCGTTAAATAAGCTAGTTACCTTCATTAGAAAATGAGCAAGTGCTGTTCAGATTTTGATGTTACATCAGTATTATGAGTATCAAGGTAAAAAAAAAAAATCAATATTATGAAGATACTGAAATTTTGTTCTATGACTAGAACTAGCCACTAGAAGAAGTGGGGAATGAAAGGTAGAAGTTTTAAGGTTGTCCCCCTAAGTTTAGAGCAGAAGAAAGAAACTGGTTGGGCCCTGGAACTGCAATTACACCAGCTGGTTTGACAACACTCTCCCAGGAATTAGCTGACCATAAAGTTAGATTAAAATCTTACAGAACAATTTTGAGAAATAGGAAGCTTCTCCCAGGAACTGAGGGACCATAAAGTTAAACAACCTTGAGAAACAGGAAGCTCCTCCTTGAGATTTTTCACTGGTATTCTCAACATTTTCCAATGACGCCCTCCCTGCCCCATTGGGTTGTGGTTTCTTCCTTTAAATTCCCCTCTCTTAGCTACTGGGGGGTTGAACTCCTCTGCCCCTGTGTGGGATACGAGTCTCGACCCCAGTGCACTGGTTCCTATCAATAAACCTTCTGTTTTTACATCAAGGACGGTCTTACGTGAGTTCTTGGGGGGTCGCGTCATCCCGAGACTTGAATGAGGGTCTCCCTGCTCCGGGCGTCTTTCAACATGAGCAGTGCACTCCCTGGAAGATCTCTTTGTTTCTCAACAAACACTAGTCAACTCTCACAGGACATTTTCTACCCAGACCAGTTCAACTAATTGGATCCCTGCATAGAGAGAAGCCATCAAATGTACATGATGATTTGTTCAAGACATCTGTGTCTGTGAATGCTCCTCCAAGTTGGGATCATGGATCAGCAAGAAGACCAGAACTGGTACAAAAAGCTGATCCGTGATGTGTCCCTGTGGAAAAGGACTGTTAGTGCTAATCAGAGGACTGTTGTATCTCCTTCACTTTCCAGAGCAACTGGTACATGGTCTGGACCAGGCATAGCTGGTATCTTACAGGAGCTGTCTTCCTTCTACTTCTACTTCTCTTTGCCTTTGGCCCAAGACAGGAAATCTCATGTCATTCCTGCAAGGTTAGTAACTACAGCCTAGGGAATGGTCACTGCATACAGATGTGATTTGGCCCAATGCAGGAGAACACCAAGGAGGAAGTGGTGAGGTTCTACTCTGAGGCTATGCGTAGAGTTGCACTCCATGGGCCTGGCTCCAGTGTAGCCTGCTGTAATGCTGCTCTGGGGTCTCAGTGAATTCTTTATATCCTCTATTTTCTGGGACCCCTGTCTGGCTTAGTATCCTATCTCCCAGCTTCCTCTGTGACAGGGCTTGTGGCAATCAATTTAAATAGAACAGACACTTCACATGGAAAAAGTAAAAACAGCACCAGGTTCACACTGATAATCCCAGCCCCTCAGAGATTGAGACAGGAAGGTGTCTGGGTCTCCTAAAGCATAACACCCTCAAGGTTTATCCCTGCAGCACAAGGGGCAGAATTTCCTTTGTGCAATGGAGCACATCCCAGTAGACAGAAGGGCTACATTTTGTCACCTGTTCACTATATATGGACCCTTTTGCTCAAACATAAGCTGTGCACATGTCTGTCTGTGTAACATCTCTGGTTTTGCTTCTTTTGGGTATCCCTTACTCATACCACTTGCCTCTGCCTTCTGAGTTCTAGGGTTCAACGTGTTTGGCACCCTGCCTAACCTTCCCCTTCCTTTTTCAATTTAAATGAAATTTATTTTGTGTACGTGTGTGAGTGCAGGTTCAGGTGCAAGAATACCATGGAGCACTAGTGGTGGCCAAAGAAGAATCTCAGGAATCAATTCTCTCCTTTTACCTTGTGGGCTTGGGGTCCAGGTTGTTAGGGCTGCATGCAAATACCTTTGCTGAATGAGCCATCTCACTACTGTCTCTGATTTATTTTTTGAGGCAGCATCTCTCACTGAATTTAGACTTCACAATTGGGCTAGGCTGGCTGGCTGGCGAGTTCTAGGGATCTGCCTGTCTTTATCTCCTCAGGACAACATTACAGATGTGCCCTGACACATGGGTGCTTTCTGACATGGATGCTAGAGACCAGAGCCCAGCTTCTCAGGTTTGTAAAGCAGCACTTACCCAATAAGCTGTGTCACCAGAACTGCCTGTTCTTTGTTTTGTGTCAGTGTATTATGCGGCCCTGGCTGACCTCAAACTTAAGATCCTCCTTCCTTAGCCTCCCAAGTACTGAGATTATGGGCTCTCACCACCAGTCTTGGCTGCTTCATAGTTTTCTCATGGGCTGCTTTCTTTAGCTCAGGACACAGCTCAGACCGGAATCCTGACTCTGCTTATGCTTAGCTCAAAAACTTTTTTCCAGAAAGTCTTCTACACTTTTATCTGAACAGGCCTGGCCCTCTTCAGACTCTCAAACACACTTTCCAGTTATCAAAGTGATTAAGATCTGCTGCCTTATCACCAAAACACATGAAAATACAGCTCCACTTTATGGTCTATCATCAACTATCAGTTGAACATACTCCAACTGATTGTTTGCTAGGGCCTAGCAAGACTTCTGGTATACAGCAGATGCTCAATAAATACGGGTAACAGTGCATTGAGAATTGTCACCTAAAAGAAATTATCTTTTAAAAACTCACTCACAGAGGTAAAGAAACTTACTGCCAAGACTGATGACTTGAGTTAGCTCCCTGTAATCCACATAGTTCCAAGAGAAACAACTCTCCCAGGCAGTGCTGACTTCGACAAGTACAAGTTTACATACACATCCACACACAAACACATAGAAGTAAATGCTGTTATTATACCAACCACCACCACCACCATTAAATCCTTACTCATACTGAGGAGGACACGGGCCAAAGACCCACAGAAAAATCCTGTGTCCTTCTGTCTTCCCTCACCAAGACCTTTGTTTTTGTGGGGTCTTGTATTTAGTTTTTATGCTTTTATTTGCTGTAGCTGTTTGTGTGCATGCTAATGGGAAGAGAGGTGTAGAAGTCACTGGAAAGTTTAGACTTCCAGACCTTGGCCCAGCTTTTCTCTCTGTATCTTACTTAACTAGTACTGAGGCAGTTTCACTCAGTGGTGAATGTTATTAATTTATTTTGTCCCCCAACCCCCAGCAGTCATTCACCATGTAAATGATCTTGGAGAAACTGCTTTTGCTTTCTTGTTTTGTTCTCTAACCTGACAAAATTGTATTATGTACTTCATGTGTATATTTTAGGTACATTGTTGAGCACGAAGCCTTGAGTAGCTAACTATAAATGTTAAGTAGCTTTATGCGTTTAGGCTTCAGTGTCCTTGACTCTGAGATGAAGACCATGATTGGGTTGTTGTCAGACCTACTTGGAGGACAGAGACAGGGGCCTTGTTTTGTTCTTGGCTCTGCTTCCAGGACCCAACACATTTACATATGCACATATACACACAGAAGTAAATGCTTTTACTATAACTACAGCAACAACCCAACAACCACAATCACCACTAATGAAAGACTCCCAAAGTGGGGAGACCCTCACTTAAGTCTCGGGATGATGCGACCCCCCAAGAACTCACGAGAGACCAATCTTGATGCAATCAACAAGAGGTTTATTGATAGGGACGACAAAAACCAGTACACTGGGGTTGATACTCATATCCCACACAGGGGTAGAGGAGTTCGACCTCGAATGGTTGGGAGAAGGGGTATTTAAAGGAAAAACCATACCGATTCACAAGGAAGAACCTCCTGTTTCTCATGATTGTTCTTTAAGATTTTAATCTAACTTTATGGTTAACCAGTTCCTGCTACTATGGTCAGCTGCTATTATGGTCAGCTGCTATTATGGTCAGCTAGTTTCTGGAACAAAGTAGGTGAATTACTCTTTCTGTGATCAGCTAGTTTCAGGAACAGCCAGTTCCAGGGCCCGCTTTTGGCTTCACCTTTTGTCTAGGGGGCAATTTTAAACTTTTTCCTTTCACTAACACCACCACCACCACCACCAAACCCTTACTCATACTGAAGGGGACCTGGCTTGTGCTTGACTTTCAAAAATTGTTTATCTTACTCATTTACTTTATTATTATTATTATTATTATTTTTTTTTTTTTTTGGTTCTTTTTTTGGAGCTGGGGACCGAACCCAGGGCCTTGCGCTTCCTAGGCAAGCGCTCTACCTCTGAGCTAAACCCCCAACCCCACTTTATTATTTTTTAAATTAAAATATTTTTGAGGGGCATACATAGCTCAATTGGTAGTGGTTCCTGTGCATGGAGGAAGCTCTGGGTTCTGTTGTCAGCACCCCTGTTGGCTGGGGTAACAAGAACTGGAGGCATGGTGGTGCACACCTTTAATCCCAGCACTTGGGAGACAGAGGCAGGTAGATATCTGAGTTCAAGGCCAGATTGATTTTCAAATCAAGTTTCAGGAAAGCCAGGGGCTGCACAGAGAAACCCCAGTCTGTTAAAAAAAAAAAAAATGGGAGGCAGGGGTCTTACAAGTTCAAGGTCATCCTCTACTACATCATGCTTTAGAGGTTAGACTTACTTATTATATGAAACCCAGTTCCCAAATTCCCCAAACCAAGTAATAAGGAAACGAGTTATTTCCTGGCTACGCTCAGAAAGGGAGAAATCCCCAGGGTGCTTTGCAGACCATGGAGGAGGGGTGGCAAACTGGTGTTTAGGATGGAGATCTCAGTATTTAGGATGGAGATCTCAGTATTTAGGATGGAATCGCAGGACTCCTGATTCAAACGAACTTCACTTCTATTCGTTGAGGGTCTCAGTTTCCTCATTTGTTCCCTTTCCTTTTTTTGGGAGCTCATAGCCCTACCCCGCCAGCTGCAACTGAAGGTAAAAGTCCTAAAATCACGCAAGCACCGAGCATTCTCCCGCAGCAGGGGAACAGCTGTACGGTTAGGATCACCCGGAAGCCCGGGTTGGAAGGGCCTAGCGCAGAGTTCCTCGCGGCGGTGTCTTAGTTAGGGACCGGCGGTGGGTGGGAGCTGCAGACGCGGCCTGCAGGCCCAGGCCCGGGCAACTAGTGGCGGAGCTGGCTCTTACGCGCGGGGCGGGGCGGGGCGCGCCGGGGCGGGGCGGGGCTGCATCCCGGTGACGCGAGCCAACTGCGCGGCGCTGCGCCTCCTCGCTCCGCCGGCCGCCCTCATGGCGCTGAGCAGCTTCTGCAGCTCTGATGGCTCCGATCCGCTCTGGGTAAGGTGGTGGGCCAAGGCACCGGGCGGCGGGGACCCAGGGGACGCGGGGGACGCTGGGACGCGCGGACCCAGCAGCTCCCCTACCCCGAGCCCCGCTCCGCAGACGCGGGGATTCGCCACCTGGGCCCCGGCGCAGCCGCCGCTCTCAGACTCCGGGGACCCGGTTCCGGAAGAGCTGGGTGTGTGCGGGGAGGTGCCTCTATGCTTTGGGGTTCTGTCATCGGGAGGGGAGGCCAGATCTGGAGGCAGCAAATAGCAAATTGGGGGTTTTACGCCTGCTATGGGGGTAGGATCCCCGTTTACCGAGCACACACCCATCACTGAGCACCGTGCAGAAGCCCAGACTCTAGAAAGGGACTTCCCACCGCTTGTATTGGGGTTCCCCACCGTTTGTTTTACCTCCCGGTTACTCTGGTTTCATTTTTTCCCCTCTCTCATCCTCTTTCCTTTCTGCTTAAATGCTATCAGGGAAGTTTAAGGAAACAACAAGGAAAAGCCAAGAGAGGGTAGGAGGTTCTTTCTGTCCCATTTTGTAGGTTTAGGGCGCAGTGGAAAATGCCTGGGACTCTGGTAACCAAGAGAGTGCCTTCTACTCTCTGAGTCAGTGAGGCCTTGCCGCTCTGGGGATGTCCCAGGGACTTAAGGCCCTCTCCAGGTAGGCTGAGTTCCCAGGCTGACTGCTCTAATCCCCAGTGCTTGTGTATTTTGTGTTCCCGTAATGCGATTTGCCTGTTGTTCCAGAACACTCCTGTATCGAACTATCCTGAATACGATAGTGAGCACAATGGAAACCCTGGACACAATGACTTTTCTTTTTGTTTGAGAAACAGGAAAAACCATCCCTGTTTCTTAGTAGCTGATGATTAGCGCCCACAAGTATTTGTTCTGTTTTGTGGTACCTCCCTGATAGGCTGCATTAGGAATGGTAACCTCTGAAGGCCCACTGGGAGACTTTTGGATGAAGAGGGTGCCAGTTTTGGTCGAGAAACTCGGATATATGACTCATTTTAAAGCCAAGAGGCTGGCGGTTTCTCCAGAGCTGCAAACAGAGCTTGTGATTTGCATTCAGGAGTCTGCAAGAGATTGGTGCCTGTTTGCGACAAAGGAACACCTGTGTGTCCTCTACCCTTGTGCCCGGTGTGGCGACAACAAAATTATTTTGCAAGAACTCAGTGGGATCTGGCTCACTCTAACAAGGGATGCTGGTGTATTTCCTGAATTATTTTCTTCTCTTGTGGTGGAGGGAAAGTAAACATTAGAGTCTCTACCAGTTTGTATATTTTTGCATATACATCATACACACACATACACAAATGTGTATGTATGAGTGCATGCATACCATGGCACATGTGGAAGTCAGACTCTTGTGGAACTCTCCTTCTACAATGTGGGTTCTGAGGGTTGAACTCAGGTCATCAAGCTTTTTGTCAAACCTCTTGCCAGCCTATATCAGGATGTATTTTATTGTTGGGCAGTGATGACTAAGAAGTGTTGAGGGACATTCTCTACCCTCTAATATGCTAAGAAGCCTACCCGAGAAACCTGGCTTTGTGTTCTTGCCTTCTTGGGATTTTTTTGCAACAGAAAATGAAGATGGATGAATTGTGTTTGGCTGTAGTGGTGTAAGGTTCCCATCTTACAAGTTTCATCTTGTAGACTTCCTTGGGCCCCTCTCACTGGTCTAGGCTTGCTGGATACCCCCTTTCAGGAGTCCTGGAACCAGGCAAGCAAGAACTTCTGTTTAGCTAGAGAATCCAAACATAATACAGAATGGGTTGCTTGGCCTGGTGTGCATATATCTGTAATCACAGCACTGTGGAAGCTGAGGCAGGAGAATTGAGTTTTGGGGCAGCCGTGCTAGAGTGAGATTGTGTTTCAAAGGACAATAAACTAAAGTAGGTGGCTCCTGTCTTCCAAGGCTAAGTGTTGCATCAGCATATCCATATCCCCCTTCCCTCACCCCCATTCTAAACTTTGTCATCTTGAGGGCTGGAGAGATAACTCAGTGGTTAAGCACTGACTGCTCTTCCAGAGTTCTGAGTTCAAATCCCAGCAACCACATGGTGGCTCACAACCATCTGTAATGGGATCTGATGCCTTCTTCTGGTGCGTCTGAAGACAGCTACAGTGTACTCATATACATTAAATAAATAAATCTTTAAAAAAAGAAAACAAACCTTTATCATCTTGAGTGTTTCATTGCTTACTGTGCTCAGTTACTTACTGTAGAACAGGGGTATAGGGTAAGCGTCCCAGTCTTTTGGGTTTGTCAGTATGTGTGGTCTAGCTCACATTGTGCTTTGTATTTTTCTTCTCTCATATATTTTATCCCAACTGCAGTTTTTCCTTCCTCCTCCCCTCCTAGTTCCTCCCTCCACATCCGCTCTTCCCCAGATCCACTGCTCTTCTGTTTCCTGGAACAGATGCAGAGGCCTATAGCCAGATATTAGGTGGAACCTGAGGAACCACAGACGATGGGGAGGATGGATTGTAGAAGCCTGGTGTGAGAACAGGAGAGCACAGCCCACAGAATCAATGAAGCAGAGCTTATAAGGAGTCAAAAGAGATTGATGCACTTTGTATTTTTACTTCCTGGCCATTTTCTGGGTTTCCCTCTTCCTCTCCTTGGTGGGAGTGGGCTACTGTCTTTTTACTACCTGATACTTAGATCTTTTTAGGACCAACATTATGCTTAGAAAAGTCAAGATTCCACCCATTAGGGACACTCTCCGAGTCTTGCTCCTGGGCTAGGGTCTGCTGCTGAGAAGTTAGAACCTTCGTTTAGGCAAAGGTCTGGGATGAGAAAAGAGAAACAGTGTTATCTAAGTGGAAAGTTGGAGCTAAGAGCTGGCAATGGTTTGCTGTATTCAGTGGGAGTGCAGAGCTTGTAGGAGGTAGTCTGGTTTTGTGGCTGATCTTTGAAAAAGGTTGGGAAAAGGGTCCTGGACCTTTCTTTGTAAGTTACTTTAAGAAAAAAGTGTGAGGAGATGGCTCAGTGGGCAAGAGTACTTGACGTATAAGCAGGGGGACCTAAGTTTGAATCTCAGTAGCCATGTAAACAGCCAGCCCTGGCTTTGTCCATAACTGCAGCATTGAGGGGGTGGAGAAAGACTGGTCAGCTAGCTTACCAAAAGAGCAAGTTTCAGGCACCTGGCATGCTCCTCTGTTCTATACATGTGTGCTTTTACACTTGTGTCCATGTACGCATACTGTCACACACAGTAAATTAGAAAATTAGAAAGTATGTCTGAAGCCTGGAGCAGGCCTGTCATCCTGGCTACTGAAGAAGCAGAGGCAGGAGGCCCATAAGTTCAAGGCCAACCTGGGTGAACTTATGAAGGACTGGATATGTAGCTCTGTGGTACAGTTCTTGCCTAGCTCGTGTGAGGCCTCATGTTCAGTTCCCTGGCCTCCATAAACAAAAACAGAAATAAAGAAAGGATAGGAAAAGTACCAGTTTCATCACTAGTGTAGAAATAGTGGAAAACTCAGTCCGATGTGTAGGTGACTGCTCAGAGAAAGTCCCTGTGTGCCCTGTGTTCAGAAGCTGGCTCTGCAGCTAAGATGTGTTACTCTTCTACTCTGTACCTCAGTTTCCTTATGTAGAATAGCCTAGCAAATGGTAGTAGTTTGAGTACTGAGTAATAATGAGTTCGTGGCAAACACTGGGAGCAGTGCTGCTTGGTACATGGTACTCAGTAGATGTAAGGGCTTGTAGTTGTGTGGGACTCCATAGTTGATTTTTGTTGCATCTGTTGAGAACATCACAAAATTTAGCAGCAGATTGGCAGTGCAGACTCTGGAATGAGTTGGTTGCCGGGCCTGATTTGGTTTGTGGCACCATCTAGCTTTCCAACTTCCAGAACATTGTACCCAGCCAGTGTGGCAAATGGATCTTGTTGGCTGGTGTTCCTGGGGTAGCAAGTGGCCTTGGAAAGCCTGCCTGGTTTTCTCTCCCTCTCTCCTTCCATCCTTTACCTCTTCCAAGGACTTTGTTGCTTTTCAAACGCCTTCCACTGCCTTCTATCTCACCTGTCTTCCTCTGATCTCCTAAGCCTGTGGATTTATTGCTATAGTCAGTCAGGTCTCTATTTTCTTCCCCTTACCAGATGGATATAGCATCTGTGTGCAGCTCAGAATGGTAGAGCTCAGAATGGCCAAGATAATCAGGTAGGGCTGGATGGAGAAACTAGTTTCTGCTCTGTGGCCTTGCAGGAGAAAGCTGTGGCTCCTGCTGTGGCTGAGCCAGAGTCTGGGGATGGCTGACCAGGGTCTGGGGGTCTCCTTTCCTGGAGCCCGTCGGACTTCTCTTACTCTTGAAGGGGTTTTACTTTGGGAGCCTGGTGGTGAGTGACTTGCCAACTTGACTTGGAGGACTTGCAGAGAACTCCTGTGGGGATTTAGGGACATTCCTCTTACTATATCCTGGGAGGAGCTGAGGCACTTTTAGGAAGATGGTCTTTTGTCTTGTGAACAAATCCTGTGGTGTCCTTGATTTTTTTTAAAAAATAATTTATTTTTATTTTATGTGCATTGGTGTTTTGCCTGCATCTCTCTCTCTCTCTCTCTCTCTCTCTCTCTCTCTCTCTCTCTCTCTCTCTGTGTGTGTGTGTGTGGTGTGTATGTGTGTGTGTGTGTAAGATCCCCTGGAACTGGGGTCGCAGAAACTTGTGAGCTGCCATGTAGATGCTGGGTATTGAACCTGGGTCCTCTGAAAGAGCAGCCAGTGCTCTTAACTGTTGAGTCATCTCTCTGCTCTTATGCTCTTATCTGATGATGATGATGATGATGATGATGATGATGATGATGATTCTCTTCTCTCTCTTCTCTCTCTTCTCCTCTCTTTCTTCCTTCTCTTTCTTGCCATCTTTTTCCTCCTTCCTTCTCTTTCTCAAAACAGGGTTTTCCTGGCTGTCTGTCTTGGAACTCACTCTGTAGGTCAGGCTGGCCTCTAACACATAGGCCTGCCTCTGTCTTCTGAGTGCAGGGACTGAAGACTGTCACAGCTTCCAGGGCTTGTCCTTGATTCTTTTTTTTTTTTTTTTTTTTTTTTTGAGCTGTCCTTGATTCTTAATCCCTTTTATTCTCTTTGTCTGCCTGTACTTGCAAAATGTATCAAAACTTGTCAGGGATGCCCCCTGGATCCCAAGGTGCTGTTTATGACCTTGTTTTTAGTTTTGCAGAGCTGGGGACAGAACCTAGGGTTTTAACATACTGAGCTACCTGCACCTCTAGCCCTCTTTTCTTTTTTCCTCTCTTTTTTTTTCCTTTTTTCTTTTTTTTCAGAGCTGGGGACTGAACCCAGGGCCTTGCGCTTGCTAGGCAAGCGCTCTACCACTGAGCTAAATCCCCAACCCCTTCGAGCCCTCTTTTAACTTTTTGTTTTGAGACAAGAGTCTCACTAAATTGCCCAGACTGTCCTTCATTTCTGTCGCCTAGGTGACCCCTGAGCTTGTGATCCTCCTGCCTCAGCCTCCCCAGTAGCTACAATAACAAACAGGCCTGTACCACCACACTCAGCTTCCTGCTACTCCTCTCTCTCTGTCCTCTCTCTGACCCCTGCAGTCTAGTGTCAGTTGGGCAGGCAGGCAGGCAGCATGCTTTTGGTTCTATTCTTTTGTAGTCTGGGGAAAGGATCTTGGGCCTGGCAATAGCAAAGCAAGCGCTTCTCTTCTCCGTAAGTAACTCCAGTTCCAGCCCAGAGGAATCCTGCTAAGAGACACAGCAGACCCTAACCTTGCTCTGCTCAGCACGCTTCCTTCAGTGGTTCCTCAGCCCAGGAGCATCTGACCCGTCTCTCTCTTGTCCTAGTCATTGCAGTTACTGGGCTCTCCAGGCATCGTTTTCCTGACCCCTGCCACTTCTTGTGTGCCCAGTTTTCTTCTCCTACCTCATTGCTCTTAATTTTTCTCATACATCAAACAGTTTACGTGCTTCTTTTTTTGTGTGTGTGTTTGTGACTCTAATCCTAGTATCTAAGACAGAGTCAGTAATTACTCAATGAATAAATGACCTAACACCCTAGCATAGCTTTCAAGCAGCTCAGAAGTCTCTCTCTGAGACATTCAGGATAAAATGCTAGTCTGTGTTCAGCTACTTGTATTTTTTTTTTGTAATAGTCCACTAAGGTCATGTTCATCTGTTTTTCCTTGGGTCCACTGCTTTGCATCCAGTAGGCTCAACCAACAGTTCAGCAAATAAATAAAACTAAATAAAGTCTATTTACTTAGAGACAGCTTCCTGTATAGCCCTGGATGTTCTGAAACTTGATGTGTAGACCAGGCTAGCCTTGAATTGATAGGCTGCCTGCCTCTACCTCCCAAGTACTGAGATTCAAGGTATAAGGCACCTTGTCTGGCTTTTTGTTGTTTTGTTTATTGAGACAATCCTGCTTTGTAGCTCGGGCTAGCCTAGAACTTAACTATCCTCCTACATTAGCCGCTTAGACCAGTGCCAGTAGACTTTGCTGCGTGTGAGTGTGTTTACCAGCCTGTCTCTAGCTTGGCTTGGCTTTATTTATTAATCTTCAATCTTTTATTTTTTCAGTACACGTATTTATTGATTTGGAAGTGGGTGGGCACATCAGTGCCATGATGTATGTGGAGGTAGGAGGACAAGTTTCAGGAGTTGGTTTTCTCTTCTTACCATGCAAAGTGACTTCACCTGTTGATTTGTCTCACCAGCTCTGTTTTGTTGGATAGGGTCTCATAGTCAGGCTGGCATCAAACTTGCTGTACAGCTGAAGGCAGCCCTGAAATCCAGATTCTTTTCTTGTGCTCCTCCCAAGGGCTGGTGTGCACCCTCACCAGCTGTGGTTTTTAGCTTTATTTTAATTATGTGAACTACTATCATCTCCGCTATTACTTTCTGGAGGATTTTGCAGAAACACCTGGATTTCTGGCTTCCCTTATAATATCGAATAGCCCTGGGCCTCTGAAGCCTCTCCTGGAAAACAGGCCTTGTGGATCCACTCCTCCTTGTTGTTGCTCTTTTGCAAGGCCAAGTATCATTGTCTTTGCTGTACTTTCTCACACCTGGTTGACTCCCTTCCTGAGTGGAGACCACGGGAGTCTGTTTGTTAGTATTTGAATTGCGTTCTATTGCTTCATAGCCTAACCTAAAGATAACTGAATTGGAGCTCACCTTACTCAGGTTATTTTGCTTTGTTTGGGACAAGGCTGGCCTGGATCCTAATTATGTAGTCCAGGCTTGCTTCAAACTCTTGATTCTCTTGCTTCAGCCTCCCAAGTACTGGGATTAGAAGATGTGTTCCACCAAGGCTGACCTATAGATTTTTTTTAAAAAAAAAGGTTCATCAACATTACCATCATCATCATCATCACCACCATCATCGTCGAAGCAGGGTCTTCCTGTATAGCTCTGGTAGGCCTGGAACTCATATAGACCAGGCTGGCTTCAAACACACAGAGATTGCCCTGCTCTGGCTCCAGAATACTGTGATTAAGTAACTAATTAGTTACGTTTTGGGTTTTTTGAGATAGGATTTTTCTGTGCAGCCCTGGCTGTCGTGGGACACTGCCCACCAGGCTGGCCTTGAACTCAGATCTACTTGCCTCTGCCTCCCAAGTGCTGGGGTTAAAAGTATGTTCCACTGCCTCCTGGCATTTTTTTTTAATTAATTTTTGGGCACAATACTAAGATTAAACATACATTCTTCGATGCCTACTTTTAATTCTCTTTCTGCATGTCTTTGTTGGTTTACCCCACCGTGTGTGTGTGTGCGTGTGTGTGTGTGTGTGTGTGTGTGTGTGTGTGTGTGTGTGTGTGTGTATGTGTATTTGTGTGTGTTGCATGCCAGAAGAGGGCATCAGATCCCATTACAGATGGTTGTGAGCCATCATGTGGTTGCTGGGAATTGAACTCAGGACCTCTGGAAGAGTAGTCAGTGATCTTAACCACTGAGCCATCTCTCCAGCCCAAGGGTGTGTCTTTTAAGATCCTGGATTTGTCCCCTTGTTTCTCCACAGTGAACATCCCCCAGCTCTCCCCATTTTTTTTTTTTTTTAAATTATTGACTATCTAGTAGATGTTCTAGCTTTTTCTGGATACTGGGAATGTAGTCTTGAACGAGATAGGCCAGGTCCATGAACTCATGGGGTTTGTGCCAGGGATGCCCCAAACGATTCCAGATCACTGTAAACCACACAAAGACTTAGACCAGGAGGAACTAGGGTTTAACAAGAAGTGACTATCTTGGTTGTTGAACTGGCTATGTACTACAAAGAGGGAAAACCCATGCAGAGGTCCTGAGGAGCATGATATAGTGAGGAGTAGCATAGAATAGAATGTACATGCATTGCATGCACATGCACATACTTAAAAATTTTTGTTTTATGTGTATGAGTGTGCATCCAATGCTTCTCTGGTGCCTACAGAGCCCAAGAGAGGGATCCTCTGGAACTATAGTTACAGATGGTTGTGAGCTGCTATGTGGTTCTTGAAATTGAGCAGCCTGGGTTTTTAACTGCTGAGCCATATCCAGTCCTTATGTATTTTTTTGAGATAGAGTGGCATGCAGCCCAAACTAGCTTTGAACTTTACACGTAGCAGCGGATGCTCTTGAACCTCTCATCTGCTTCTACATTCTGAGTGCTGGAATTATAGGGGAGCATCAGTGTCTCAATTTCTTCAGAGTTGGGGATGGAAATTGGCTTCACTCTGCCACCTCAGCTCCATTCCCAGCTCTGTATCACTGAATTTTAGCTCAGAGGAATTACAGGCCAGTAGAAATCTCATTAAAGTCCTGCTTCAAGTTTTTCACAGGCGTATGATGCCTAACAGAAAGGGCCTGGAAATCCCAGGCCAGGGAGAGAGCAAGCACTTGTCTAGAGGAGTCAGAGCCTTTGATCTATGTTGGCGCAAATGGGGTTGCTGTGCTGGGGATGGAACACAAATGCTCTCTGAGCTGTATCTTAGCCCCAGACCTCCTTGTGTTTAAATTAAGCTTGTACACTGTCTCCCATTCTTACCCCTGTCTCATCTGTGGCTCAGAACCTCTCCGAGTGAGCCCGAGCTGGGATTTCCACTTTCCTTTGAGTCTGCAAACAGCTAATGTTCAATATAGGTTTTTCCTTTTTGGCTAGGTAGATGTTCTACTGGCTTTTAGAAAACAGCTTTAAAAATTTAACTGCAGCTTTTCCCCTTTCTTTTTTGAAACAACCTTTAGTCTAGGCTGCTCTCAAACTCCCTATGTAGCCAAGGATAACCTTGAACTGACTTCACCTCCCAAGTGCTGGTATTATAGGTATGCTCTACTACTTCTGTTGTTGGGGGTCAAACCCAGGGCTTTGTGCAAACTGAGCTATAGCCCCAGCACAGGACACCACTGAGCTGTACCCCTTCGTGCCCCCCCCCTCCCTTTTTATAACCCTGTGAGGGAATTTCAGACTTGTTCAAGGCCTATTAAGTCTGGACAGTGCTGTTGCTTTAAAAAAACAACGGTGAATAATCAAGAATATGAAGGGAAAAGTCAGGTTTCAGTGTTCTTCCCTGTCCATTCCCCTCTGAAGTGAGCATTGACGACGAAGACAACAAAGACGACGACGATGACGATGATGATGATGATGATGATGATGAAAGAGAGAGAGCGAGCAAGTGCGAGTACACATGTGCACTGTTTGTATTTACGTGTGCACATTTCCTCCCTATATTTTTCATACTGTAAATATTCTGTATCTTGTATCCTTCACTTAACTGTAAGAGGCAATATCCTTCTGTGTAGTTTGTAGAATTAGAAAGAACAAGGTAAGTTACATTTCTTTTTGAGGCTTCCTTTTTTCTGTGGAAAAGCTAAGAAGCCAATGTCTCACTTGTTTCCTCTTGGTGACTGTCAGGGTCATTATCAGTTATTCAGCTGGTTAATCAGCAGTGGGGAGGGTATGGAGCTGGGATGTGTGTGTGTGTGTGTGTGTGTGTGTACATTCCTGATCATGTTCTGTGACCAAATAGATGCATATGAGTCAGCAGAGTAAGTTTCCTCACCAGAAGTTGCCTGCTTAAGAAATATTTACCTTGGGGTTGGGGATTTAGCTCAGTGGTGGAGAGCTTGCCTAGGAAGCGCAAGGCCCTGGGTTCGGTCCCCAGCTCCGAGAAAAAAAAAAAAAAAGAACTAAAAAAAGAAAAAAAGAAATATTTACCTTTTGATATTTGCTAGTTAATTGCTAGGTCAATAACAGTTATACTCCCACAAATGACCCACTAATACTTACTAAATACCTACTGTATTCAAGGCTTATGAGTCTTGAGCAAGCAGGAAGCCTGTTGGAGCTGCTTTTCTGGATGTGAGAGGATTTTGCTCAGAGAAGTTAAAGCTTGCATACCAGGGAGTTGAGATCAGGAGACCAAATGAGGGTGGTTGGGTCCCTTCCAATTTTTCAAAGTTGTGTTTAAATACTGAGCTTTTTTTTTTTTTTTTACCATGTTATTTAAGAAGTGCTTTGAATTAGCAGTTAGGTAATATGTAAGCCTTTACTTACATCCTGTCCTATGACCTCCCCCTCCCCCATAAAGTTTCTAGTTGCAGCACAAAGTTTTCTGATTATAAAAATCACACATGCTCTGTAGTCAAACAAACCACACAGATGTGTTAACGTAGATGCTGTTCTTTTGGATCAGCCTGTAGCCATGTCCTTCCACCTGCTTATGAAAGAAATACCATACTTAAGCCTGCATAGATTATAATCTTTATTCTGCTGATGCTTTTGCCACCCACATAGATACATAGAATCTTACTAATCTTTTCCATAAGATATATAATATTCCAGGTTACAGAACTGATATAGACCATTGTTTGCCTAGAGTTCCCTTTTATCTAATATGTATCCTTGTGCATGAGTCAAAATTACATAATTTTTAACCTGCAATATAAAGGCTGATTATTTTTCAAGAAGTATATAGCTAGTCTTTTCTGAATGTAAATGCATGAAAATTCTCATTTCTAGCTGGGTGTGATAGTGCATACCTATAATCTCAGGTTGAGACAGCTTATGAGGTAGAGGCCAATCACTGAGACATGAGACTGTGATAAACAACAAAAACAAATAAAACAAAACCAACAACAACTCATTTGTTCAAATCTAAGTCAGTATCTCCTAGAGATCTGGGAAGCTGAGGTGGGAGGCTCACAAGTACAAGATCTGCTTCAGTTACAGAGTGACTTCTGTGTCAGCCCTGGCAACTTAATAAGACCCTTTCTGGAAATTAGTGAAAGTAAGGCTGTATGTATGTCCTTATGTATTTTGATGGTCTTTTTCCTGTTAATTTGTTGGGGTATACAGTGTGCTGGAGACCTTGGCCCTCTATTTCTCTTGAGCATTGTAAAACTTCTTTCCTGGGCCATTTCATATTTGTTTGCATATTAATCCTTAAGGCTTAGTCTTCTCTTGGGTTTTGAGTGATCATGGTGGTCAGTTAGATTCCATTTTATGATATTTGCTGTTATAAGAAATTCCCACCTTCACATAGCCTTATAACAACAACCTTTAGCACTCCACCACACTTCCTTGTACCTGTGAACTATAACTCATGTCATTATTGGCTGTGGTTTGACACTGAAGTCAAAATAGTATTTTTTTTCCCTCCTTTGTTCCTCTTTTTTTTTTTCCTTAAGAGCAAACATTGTCGTACTGATGCTATGAACATAGGGCCTGTTGGCTTGTTTCCTTGGAAGCAATCCCTGAAGTAGAAGGAATAGCTCAGAACATTCAAAAAGGTTACACCCCACCCTTTGCTTTGTTTTTCAGAAAAGCGTTGACTAGTTCACAGTTCTAGCATGGTAGCTGTCGTTGTTGTTGTCCTGTCGTGAGAGTGGTGTGTGTTTGTGTGTGTGTGTGTGTGTGTGTGTGTGTGTGTGTGTGTGTGTGTGTTGCGGGCTATCTACCTAAAGGCCTCATTCACTCATTCATGTTGGGTAAAGTTCTGTACCACTGAGCTATACTCCATTCCAATTAGTGTTCTTAAGAGCCAGTTCTTAAAAGTAGATGAAGGGCTGGGGATGTAGCCTAGATGGGAGATTGCTTGTTTAACAGTCACAAAGCCCTTGATTTCGTCACCAGCACCAATTCTATACATTGGGTATGGTGGTGCAATCCTAGCATTCTGGAGGTGGAGATAGGAGGATCAGAAGTTCAAGGTTGTCCTCTGCTACATAGTGAGTTCCAGACCAGCCTGGGGTATTTGAGGCTTTATCTCAAAACACAACACACAAAACAAAGACAAAGGCAACACATACCTCTCCCTTAAACAAAACTCAACATATAGATGAGAACTGGTAACTTAGCTAAGTAGTAGAACATTTGTCTAGCATCTATGAGGCAGCACAGACAAAACAAAATGGATGAAAAGAGGCATAGACAGTGACAGGGTCTCTCCTATCTGGTCCCTCTGTAAGAGAAGGCTGGAGACTAGTAGCTTACATGAAGGTTGGATTCACCAGGTCTGGGAAGGTGACTTTGGAGTTGTAATTAGGTCTGCATATCTTTCAGAGCTTTCATAAGGCTTCATTGGTTTCTTAACATAGGATGTGTTCCGTATCAGTACATTGGTTCCTGCAGCTGTAACTTAACCAGGTTTTCCTATTTTCTTGGTCTCACGTGTGATTCATGAACTCTGGTGGGATACTTCATGCTCCCAGCTGAGGAGAGAGCTGACCTGCCTCTGGATGGCAGTATTCTTGGTAGGAGGAAGGAATGGAGAAAAGGCTCCCTTGAGGTTAATCCTTGAGGGTTTATCTGGAGGGAAGGTGTGGTTCCAAAGAAATCTGGAGATATGTGGCTGGAATCAATGCCAGGTATAAAAGCAGATGGACTTGAAAACTTGTTACTTCCCAGCACACGGAGTGGGCTACTTGATGGATTTATAGGGGCTTCTGTTTCCTTATATGTAAATTGGGTCATGCTACATATTTTTCTATGTTCTCAGATCTGCATGCCTGTGTGTATGCATACATGTGGAAGCCAGAGGTCGACGTTTGGTGTCTTTCTTTACTGTTCTCTACCTTACTTTTTGAGACAGGGTCTATCACTGAACATACAGCTCATGGATTCACCTATACTAGCTTCTGGGAGGATCTCAAGGATTTATCTCTTTCCACCTGGCCAGCACTGGGATTTGAGGTGTAGGCTGATGAGGGATCTCAGGTCCATGCTGTCCATCTTGTAGGGAAAGAAAGGGGCACTAACAAGGCTACTGAGTGCAGTGCACTGTACTGTACACAGTAGGTATTCTAGGCAGACTCCATTCTGTGGTGATACGGTGGATGAACAGTAAGGGGCAGTAGAGACAGTATAGGGTTTTTGGTTTTTTTTTTTTTTTTTGGTGTGGTAATCATCTTGGGCTCATTCAAGCTGTGGCAGAATCAGGCCAGAACCCAGCTATGTCTTTCCTGGCTCTAGGTAGACTCCCAACCCATCTCTCTGAGACATTTCAGGGTACTCTGTCTAGGGTATCTGGGGTGCTTGGCTGTAGGGGAGGCAGGCATGAAGCCTGAGGCAAAGTGAGCATGGGGTGTCACTGTTAAATTTCAAGCCCCAGACAAAGGCTGAGGTGCCTATTTAACATATCAAAATGGACTAACTAGGCCTCCAGGTTTTCCCAGTATCCCCCAGTCCCTCCTTGTTACAGGGGTTTGGCTGGCATACCTCACCCCTACCCTGAACTCTCTATCTCAGATTCTGGGCTGTCCTTCCCTTAGAGGCTCTTCCCTATGTAGTCCAGACATTCTGGTTACCTGCTCCTGTCTTTGTACCTTTGGCCTCCTGGCTGCTGTACTTGATTCTGTTCTCAGTTCTCTTCTTTCCTCCCCTCCCCATCGCCCACTCAGTCCAGGGTCATGTCCACTCTGGACTCCCTACATATGTCTGCCTCTGGCTATGTCTCCACATATCTATAACAAACTTCTCTTCTCCATATGGAGGAGGAGCAGTCATGTCTTTTTCTTTTTCTTTTCTTTTTTCATTTAGTTCTGACACCAAACTTGTGTCTGCAGCTCCCTTTGAAGCTCATGTGTAAACAAACCTCTCTACCTAAATCCAGTGCAGACTGGAGCTGGCCACGGATGCTGTGGTGGGTGAATTCATGTAGTTCAAGTTTTAAAACTCTCCCAACACCACAGCGACTGTGTTATTTAAAGGGACCCAGGCCTGTAATCTGGGCCATATAGGCAGGAGGATAGAGAGCTCAAGGGCAGGTTGGGCTACAAAGGAAATTCACGGACAGCCTGAGTAACATAGTCTTAGAAAAAAGGTAAATTGAGGCTGAGCTTAGTGTTAGTGTACTTGTTAGCACGTGTGACATCTTAGGTCCCCCCGACCCCTGGGCCTTCTAGAGGAAAAGGAGGAGACAGTGTTCCTTCACACAGTCTTTTCTTTGGTATGTGAGAAGGACAGTTTATATAAAATGGAAGTACAGAGGCTGGAGAGATGAATCAGAGGTTAAGAACATGTACTGCCTCTTGTAGAGGACCTGAGTTCAGTCCCAGGGTATGCATTGGGCAGCTCAAGATTGCCTGTAACACCAGCTTCAGTTGATCCAGGCTCAGACCTCTGTGGGTGCGAACACATACTCTCACATACTTAAAAACATGTTTAGAGAAAGGATAAAGAAGCAGGTGCATGCCTGTGATCCCAGCTCGTGGAGAGGATCAGGAGTTCAGGGCCATCCTCAGCTACATAGTGAGTTAAGGTCAGCCTGGGTTGTATGAGACTCTGTCTCAACAAACAAAACAAAAACAGAAAAAGGAAAAGTAAAGATACTTTCCATTCTTTTAGACACAATCTTACTGGTTCCTTGGTGTGCATAGCTTTTAGACCCCTCTACATAAAAGCTGAATGCATTGTTTTTTTCTGATCCTCCTGGCTCAGCCTCTGAAGTGTAAGTTGGCCACCAGTTAGACTCTGAAATAGTTTTTGTTTTAAGACAGGGTCTCACTATGCAGCTGTAGTTGACCTCTACCTCACAGAAATCCTCTGTCTCCCAAATTTGGGGATCTGAAATCGAATAAAAAAGTAAAACCAGGCTGTTCCCACCCTTTCCCCCAACCCCCTTTCATATTCTTTATTCTGTGATTTCACTGATAATCTATCTTGGATACAACCCATTTTTCTTAAGTAACAGATATTTACTTGCAGATGAATGTAAACATGACCTCAATTAAATATTTTGCTACAAATGACCCCTTGGCACTCCCCACCCCAGCCTACCAGGGCTTGTTTGAAAGCCTCTGTGTGCAGGACTGTTGGGGGTGGGCTGGACTTTGGATTTTCCAGGTGCCCTATGGGGCTCCTCATCCCTACTCCAGATCTCATGTCCTTGTCCAATCCATAGTTTCCACCATGCTCTCAAAGGTTTATTAGAGTTCAGGCTGGTAACTTAGTGCTTCTTTGAAAGGAACATTCCATTGTCTTTTCAATAATTATAGGGCATTATTATTTTCAAAGAGCTTCTAAGGAACCTAGATGAGATTACTGTGACCCCACAGTGGTTCCTTAGGAGTCCCTCACAGGGTGACAGTTGTTAAGATAAAAGTCTTGATCACAGATGCAGGAAGATGAGTTATTCTTACTATAAGCAAAAATGACAATCTCATTTGAGATTCCCAGATGATGTCTGGGAGAAGAAAGGGGCATTGCCAAAGTCACCTGCATTCAGGGTGTAAGCCTGCCTGATTGGTTGCTATGTTAGTGTTAACTATGACTCTAAGAAGGGAATGTTATCTTTTTGGTGCTTTGTTGGTGATCCTCGCAGCAGGTGTTGTTAACTGCATTTAAATTCTTGCCTGTTCACCTGATTTCAGGGTGAGGGGCTCCTTTCCTTTTCCATGCCCCTGTAAGTTTCCTTGTTTTTATCCTGCTCAGTTTCACAGCAGTGCCATGTTATAGACATCTATATCTTACTTTCTTCTTGTGTGTATTCAGTGTGTGTGTATTCAGTGTGTGTGTGTGTGTGTGTGTGTGTGTGTGTGTGTAGGTGCATATGTACATGCATATAGAGGCTAGAGCTTGATATTGAGAGTCTTAGTCACTATCTTATTTTTCGTGGTATGGTCTTTCCAATTTGTTTGTTTAGCTAGCCAACTTGCCCTGTGGATTTCTTTTAAGCTCTGGGATTATAGGAGGGGCTACCAGACCTGCCTGGCTTTTTATAAGAGTCCTGGGTATCCAAACTCTTACTTAGATCCCACTGAATCATCTCCCAGGCCCTGTATCTTGCTTTCTATCTTTTAGAATTGCATTTGGTTTTAGGAAGCAGAAAACCTAACTAGGGAACTTATTTATGCATGAAGGTATTCTCTTTTTATTTTTACATATCAGGAATCCCAACCTCTTATTGTTGGCTGGCATTGTTATCCTGGCCGTTTTCATTTTCTTTTCTTCCAGGCTCTGAAATGGTTGCTGCAGCTCTAACAAATACCTGTAGGTCTGAAGGAAGAACTACCCCCTGTGTTTCCTTTTATTTGTGAAAGCACAGGTCCTACCCAAAAAGGCCCTTCTGCCTGCAGTGCAGACTTCAGTTTCTGCTTTCTTGGCTGGAACTGTATTTACATGACCATTTCTGGCTGCACAGGAGGGGAAACTAGCATGTGGTTATGTGCTCTGTGGGAGCTAGCTAGGGGTGGTTGTTGAATAAGCATCCAGTGGTGTCTGCCACAGACATATCTACTTATTTCTTTTAGATTGTTGTTAACAATCTAATTTAATTAAAAAATTAATCCCAAAGGAAGTTTCCAGTTAGTTAAAATATCTGTGAGGGCTGGCAAGATGACTTAATGGGTGAGGGCACTTAACTGCTAAACCTGACAACCTGAGTTCAGTTCTGGGGACCTACAAAGTGCAAGGAGAGAACCAACTTCTGCAAAGGTGTCTTGATCTTCACATGTGTGCCATGGGATGTGTAGGCTCTCATGAGCAGGTGTGTGTGCGTACACACACACACACACACACACACCAGTGTTTTAAAACTTTGAAATATCTGTGAAGCCTCAGGCTTGTCATATTTATGAGTTTACACAACAATGTTAAAGGGAATTAAGTTGCCCACTAGGATCCACAGTGTATTACTTCTGAATGCCCTCAAATTCTCAAATCCCTGAATGCTCAGTTTCCACATGTGAAATGATTTGGTATTTGCATAAAACCCACGTACATTCTCCCATATACTTTAAGTTGACGGTAGAGGACTTGTAGCACTGAATGAAATGTGAATCCTGTTCTTTATTGTTTAAGGAATAATGACAAGAAAATAGTTCAGCACAATGCAATTTTATTATCAGATACAATATTAAACTTTTTTAAAACATTTTGTGTGTGTGTATGTTTATATGTAGAGATGAGTGGGCAACTTGAGGAAATCAATTTTATCCTATTATGTGGGTTCTGGGAATCGAACTCTGGTCATTAGGCTTGATGTCAGACACTGTTAACTGCTGAGACATCTCACTGGCCTTTATTTTCAGTGTGAAGTTAGTTGAATCTGAGGATGCAGGGCCTGTGGATGTGGAGTACTGAGTATATATCTGTACTGTAAAAAAACGGGAAAAACTCTGAAACTAGCCAGACTGCTCAGTATTCTCAGTGCTGTGCTGTTGTCTTAACGCAGGGGACACATGGTAGTTGGAGTAACTCTTTTGATGGTCCCAAGACAGGGTGAGGGGATAAGGCTGCTACTGATGTGTAGAGGGAGTCACAGCTCAGGATAGCCTCAGACACTAGGAGTTCACAGTGAGGAGACCCATGGCTGGGCTCAGTGTCTCTGCTGCTGGGAACCAGAGGATTGGACAGTCACTTGACTTTGCATCTGTGCTTTGTCGAAGATGTCATGCTAGTAGTCTGCTTGATTTGCAGGGTCTTGGAACTGCAGCAGTGTCAGTCCTGAGATAGGGTTAATGCTTGGAATTTTTTTTTTTTTTTTTTTTTTTTGGGCTGGGGACCGAACTCAGGACCTTGCCTCCTAGGCAAGCGCTCTACCACTGAGCCAAATCCCAACCCCTCTGAGATAGGGTTAAGAACAAAGCTTAGAAGTCAAGAAAAGAGATCCCCAGGCAATGTAGCTTGATAAACAAATTGGAAAGTTCTAGGTTCTTTTTTTTTTTTTTAAAAGATTTATTCATTTATTATATATAAGTACATGTAGCTGTCTCAGATACACCAGAAGAGGCATCAGATCTTTTTATAGATGGTTGTGAGCCACCATGTGGTTGCTGGAATTGAACTCAGGACCTCTGGAAGAGTAGTCGGGTGCTCTTAACCGCTGAGCCATCTCTCCAGCCCTCTAGGTTCAATTTAAAGATTCAAGGAGTAAGATAGTGACTAAGAAAGACTCTCTAAATATCAACCTCTGGCCTCCATATACATGTGTGCTTATGCACCTGCATGTGCGTACACACACACACACACACACACACACACACACGCATGCGCACACACATACTACATACACACAAAAAAGTAAGATATAGGTGTTAGTATCATGACACTGCTAGTTGTGCAGTGAAACTGAGCAGGACAGAAACAAGGAAACTTACAGGGATATGGGAAAGAATGGAAACATGAAGACATTTTGTGACAGTGAGCTCATGTTAACAGGTGAGCCTTACCCTAGTACCCATGTTGGCAGGGACAGCAACAGCAGCTTTGGAGAACACTTCTCTCCTGGGGCCTGGTAGGAGCCACGTGCTGTGAGTGGCTGGTGGCTGGGTGACAGGGAGAGCTTGTTGCTGTCTCTTGGTCTGGGTTTGGCATAAACAAGCTGGCCCAGGCATGTGGCTGGTAGAGACAAGAAGACAGCTGGCATTGGAGACAGAGTGCAGCTGCTGGCAAGTCCTTGATCTGGCCAGGCAGGTACCTTGCCAATCACACTCAGCCTTTCCATTAAAGGTAATTGAGTGTCAGCGAGCAGCAGTGCAGAGGCAGGGCGTGTAGAATTCTATTGACTGAGAGGCAGTGGCTTTATTATTTCTTTCTCATTTTTTTCTTTTCCTTCCTTCTTTTGTGAGGTGTTGGGGCAAGCACTCTAACACCACTGAGTTACATCCCCAGCCCCTTTTCTGTTCTTTTAGGACAGGGTCTCACTACGTTACCAAACTTAGGCTTGAACTCAATTTGTAGCCTGCAGAAGACTTGAACTTGTGATCCTCTTGCTTTCACAGTAGTTAGGATGATAGATGGCATCATCATGCTCAGAGCGGATTGCTTGGTATCTTGATCTGGAACCATGATGGAGAGTGATAGGTTTTCACAAGCCACTGAATTTGCTGGGATCACTCTCCTTGGTGTGCATCAGTCAGGCGTTTGTAATCTGTGCCTAAGTTTCTGCAGTGGACAATGAAAACAGCACTTACCTTGAAGGCTTGTGGTGGGCTCAAACCATTTGATTAACCACCACATCTGGGTCACTTAAGGGCATATTATGATGGCCACTGGCAGAAATGTGAGCACTCTTGTCTTAAACATGAGAAGCTTCCTGGTGAGCTTGTTCCAAGCCTTTATCACAGGCTTTCCCTCTGATAAAGTGTCAATATCATGGCACTGCTAATTGTGCACTGAAACTGAGCAGGGCTGTTGCAGTAAATCTCCAATTCCAATAAGCCCGTGCAAAGAACACATAGCTCCGTTTTAATATTTATGAGCTGCATGCCTAGATTGGGCCGATATACTACTCTATCCCTAGCTATGAGATCCCTTGCTACTTATAGCTTCTCCAGGCCACATGGTTCTGCTTCATCTTCCTTTTTCCTCATCTTCCTTCATCTTCTCGTATCCCCTTCCTCCTCTAAAGCTTCCAGCCTCACCTTTCCCTTCAACTGCCCAATACAGGTTCAGCCTTTATTTGACCAGTTAAAATGGAGAGAAGGTTCATGTGGAGTCATCTGATTACATGATCAACTCATCGGGGCAGCCCCTCTTGAGGAAGCAGAATTAGCAGCAAAATACAGACAGCACCAGGGCAGTCCACAACACAGGACAGAAATGAGGAAACTTACTGGGAGTTGGGAAAGGAGGTAGACATGAAGATATTTTGTGACAGTGGGTGCAGGGAGCTCACATTGAGATAATAGACAAGTCTTAAGTTTGTTCATCAGGTCACCACCCTAAAATCCTCACGTGTGAACTTTCTCCACCCTTCACGTGGCTGTTTTCTAGGGGTGCAGGAGGCCATAGTCCTTGCAGCATCGGGGTCTAGTTCTAGCTTGCATTGCTATTGTGTGATGTTGAGGGTTGGTCCTGGGTTGCTGGTGACAAGCACAGGCTGTGACTATGCTTGTGACTATGTCCAGGGTTTTGTTTTTGTTTTGAGACAGAATCTCGATATACAGCCGAGGCTGGTCTCAAACTTGATATCCCCCTGCCTTAATTGCTCCTATGTTGGGATAGCAGGTGTGTATTGCCAAGTTCAGCAAATTAAAAGTTGGAGTTCCTATGACTCATTTCACTTTTCCTAACTGGATATCAGGCCCAGGGCCTTGTGCTTGGTTTACTAGAATGACCAGGGGATTCCACAGAATTTGGTTCTAGGCTGTTATAGGTGCTTTGAGATAAGTGCCTGAAGAATCTGAGGGTAAAGTGGATTTTCCACTTTGTGCTTTGTAGCTGCTTTGCCCAGAAGGGTAAGACACAAATTCCTATCTAGATAGGGCCATTCCCAGAGCAGCATGGTCCAGAACAGTTGTAGCTTTTCCTAACAGGAAGGAGCCTTTTCTTACATTTGAGCTGTCCCTGAAGTCAGGCCCTTCATAGGCACCTTTTGGATTGCCATTTTCCCAGCACCACTTAGGCAGGCCTTAGTGTCTTCCTTTCTGAAGCTTGTTCTGACCTCTCAAGAGGAAGTAACAATGAGACACTCAGCTCCTTGGGGTCTCTGAGTTCCTGTCAGTTGTTATATCTACATATCTCTTTCCTGTGGCCCCAGGGAGGTGGCATGTGTTCTGTGGTCCAGATGCCTGCTAGCATGTCTTGGTTTACTTTTCTCTAGGTGTCTGTCTCAGACTCATCAGTGTATCTTGGTTTTCCCTTTTGTCAGTGTGAAGCCTGGGAACTAAGCAAAGTTTGGTGAGACTGAGGGTCATATTTCCCACATTTTCTTTAGCTTACGAAGTAGGTATAGGTGGTTGAGATGGCTTAGAGGATAAAGGTGCTTGCCTCTAACCTAACAACCTGGGTTTAATCTCCGACCCATGTACTGGAAGGACAGAACTGACTCCTATTGTCTCCTGCCTTATACATACACATTGTAGTATATGTATCCCCCCACCCCCCAGGACCCACCCATACACAGGAGAAAAAACAAAAATAAAAGAAACAGTTTTCAAGGAGTTTTTCATCATAGTTGGAGTAGAAAAGGCTGGCCACTGCCCTATTGTGGGTCTGGTCAGTCCAGTGAGCAAGCACCCCTTTGCCTACCCCACTGCAGGGCAGGGAAGGGGTGCTCTTTGTGCTCAGGTGTGCATGGTCTTCTGTGGGCCAGGTGACAAATGGAAATATCAGAACTAGGTCCAGCCTTAGAGAGCTTCCCTATCATGTACACGGTCCTGGGATCAAACCCAGACAAACAAAGGCTGAGATGTAGCTCAGTATAGAGCACTTGTCTAGCATACATGAGGTCCTAGGTTCAATCCCCAGGACCACCACCCATTCCCCTCACCCCAAGCAGTGAGAGAGGTGGGGGGAAAGAAGGGAAAAGATAATTGTGAAGTAGTCTCAAGTTCTATAGCAAGCATCTAGAAAGACTGAGTGCTGTCTCTGGAGAGTTCATCTAAGTCTTGTTGCTGCCTTATGGGTCTCCATGGGAACAGGATGTAGACAGACATTGGTGTTGATGGGAAGCTTTGGAATTCTAGACAGGTATTGTGTCCCTGTCTTGGTTTCTGACAAACATAGAAAGTAAAAACAAGAGCAAAAGCAAACACACAGACAAACGGGGCTGAGGATGTAGCTTAGCTGCTAGAGTGGAACAGGATCCAGGTATCTTAGGGCTGCTCTGTTGCCTCCCTTCCCAATGTACCTGGCACACTACTGGAACTGAGTGTAACATCTGCTTTGTAGTTCAGGTTGTCTTTGAACTTAGTATCTTTCTGCCAAAACCTCCTAGATTACTGTGATGGTAGACCTATTCTTTATGCCTGGTGGGGCTATTCATTCAGTAAGTCTTTACTGAATGAGAGGCCAGCAAATATGGGAAGGCAGAACAGGAGGTGGGTATGGAAGTTGGAGTTGTATGCTTGGGCTCATGCTGGAAGCAAGGCCAGTTTGACAGTGTTCGTCTTTGCCAGCTCCTTATTATATGAGTTCTGTGAGAGACTGCAGCCTGTCCTTGCCTAGAGGGCTCTTTTTCTGATTTACCAGGTGTTGATCATCAGGTGGAATTTGGGTTGTTTTTCTTGGTGGGTGACAGTGACTATATTTCCATCATTCCTTAAGAGAGCCAGGATTTCAGAGCTTCTCTTTGCATTTGAGGAGTTGAAGCTTGGGTGCCTAATAAGGGTATTTTTGAAAAATGTGGACTTTTAAGGATAGTTAGGGATGGATTTATGATCAGGTAGGGTTCCTCAGTCAGTGTTGGTGACACTTGGGTTTGCTTGCTGGCCTGCTCTGTGTATTGGATTTACTCAAATATCCTTAACTTCTACCCATAAAATGCGTGATACAATCCTTCGATACCTCATTTTGACAACCAGAAGTCTTTTCAAGCAATGTCAGATGTCACTTGGCCCCTAGTTTGAAAAACAATGTTTTAAATCATATGTTGAGGGACAGGACAGGGTTTTGACTCATTGATGGAGGGCATGCCTAGTCACTGTGAGGTCCAAAAAAACCCACAAAAAAAAAAAAAAAAAAAAACAAACCACCCACAACACGAAAAAAAAAAACAAAAAAAAAAACCTCCAAATAATAGACCATTCCCATGGCTCAGTGTTGGCTCCTTACCTTTAGGGAATGATGCTCAGGCAATAGATGAATGCCTGTTCCCTGTCCCTGCTCTGTCCCCAGACACACTCTTGTGGTTGGTACATGTTTGACATCCGCCATGCTCCATCCCAGTTCCCAGGTGGTGCCAGAGAGTTTAGTGATAATCAAGGGTCTGACTTAACAAAGACAGGAGGGTGCCTCTTGCCTTTGAGTGCTTGGCTTGCACATCTGGCGTGAGGATTTAGGTGCTTGCTGGGCCAGGACGGCGACATTTCTACCACTTCCTGGCTCTCCTTGGTTCAAAGTCTGGCAGTGTCTTAGTGAGTGTTTATGGGCTTTATTCTTAGTTCTGATGAGTCAGAGGTCGCAGGAGGGTAGCTGGCAGCAGGCAGGTGGCGTTGCATGTCACCAGAGCCTTTCTTGACTCTGGGCCTAATGTCTATTAAGGAGAGGGACTCTCGTCTCCTACTCTTTACAGGATTGTCATAGGAAACAACACCCCATGCATTCTCTTTAAGTAGGACTGTGTCCTGAAGCTCAGAGCATCCCAAGATCCCAAGTCAGCTACCTCTTGACACCTTTCCTCAGGTGCGATTCTCTTCTGCCCCTTGGCCAGGTAACCACATCTGACCTATGTCTGCTATGAGCTGGGCTCTTGCCCAGAGTCAGGAGAAGGACTTGGAGAGTTCTGCAGCCAGATCCCTACATGTGGCTCCGGGACTTGGAGCCTGCAGTTTCTCCTCTTTGTCCTTATGTCACTTTCTGTGAAGCTTAGGATTCAGTGGAAAAATGGAGGGCTGTACATGATTCTTGAACATAGCACTTGGCCTAAAGTCTGTGTGTATGAAGAACTATTCTCAGGTTGTCTCTGATCTTGCTAGCCTAATCCCTGGGCTTGGTCCTGCCCTTATCCTGAAGTTGTTCCTCATGGGTCCTCTTGAGCTCTCTTGGGAACAATTAGAATCTGATTCAAAGCAGGCCCCATCCCCTGCCATCTCTGACATTGCTCATTCTTGCTTAGGGGCCAGTGTTTGGAGTATTCATGAATCTGAGCTAGTACATGGCTTGTCTGCTCTGCACAGGTGAACCTGAACTCTGTAAAGCCAAAGGGCATTTATTGGCCATCCAGTGGCATCTAGTCCCAGGAATCTATCATGTATAGATTGCTGAAGTTGGGGTGTTGCAACCTTTAAAGTACCAGCATTGAGTTTTAAGATAAGAGATAGGGGCTCAGGTTTAGATTCCTGGCTCTCTATTCCTGGGCAGTGTATGTGAATAATCTAAACATCCTATCTGAAAAAGAACAAAGTAGGTTTTTTTCTTTCTTTTTTTCTTTTTTTGTTTTGTTTTGCATTTCATTTTGCAAGTCTGAGTGTTGAATTCAGGGATTCATGTGCTAGATAAAAACCACTGAGCTACATCCTTAGCCCTTTTTTCCAACTTATATTGCCCTTGCCTCAGCCTCCCCAGTGCTGAAATGATGTCCTCATTTGTTATACCAATTCTGGAGGCAATAGGAAGGTAGTTCAGACTGGTGCTGGGGGAACCAGAGTTCCCACCCCCTGGCCACACTGGCTTTTGTCATTGGCACTGGCCAGTACTAGCTCTCTGGTTTGTTTCTACCTCAGAAAGGTCAACTTTTCAGCTCTGCTGCTGTTTGATTTTTAAATGTGAATTGAAGCTGTTGCTTAATTTTAGATGTAATATACAGAAAGAAAAATATAAACAGGACCAAAGATTATAAATTCCAAACCCCAAGTTCCCAACCTTTGGCTTCAGGTCAACTTTCCAACCAGTCAGCTCCTTGGTCTCTTCTTTGACTGCCTAAGAATATTTCTGCCTAGCCATGTGTGTCTTTTTAGGTTGATTTTAATTGCTTAATTATTACTTATTTATTTTGTAAACTTTATCTTGTTATGTAATCTAGGCAGTCTTTGACCTCCTTATCTTCTTGCCTTAGCTTCCCAAGTGCTGGAATCATACCAGAGTTCACTACAGTGCTCAACTCTATGGCGATATTTTGTCAGTGTGTCTCACACTCACGAACATTGAGATAGGATCTCTTACCTTCAGCTCCCTCAGCTCACGCTTACTGAGCCTACAGTTACACACTGCTGCATTTGGGTTTTTGTGTGGGTGCTGGGGATCAGACTCAGATCCTCGTCTTTTCATGGCAAGCACTTTACCCACAATTACCAACCCTCTCCAGCTAATACTGACTTTAAATGGGGTAGTAGTACACATAACTGATAAACAACACAGATGTTTCTATGTCTAGACACACATATATATGCCTTCAGGCTTCTGACTGGATATTTGCCTGCATGTTATATGCTTGGGTCTCAATTTTTGTCCCCTGAAAATGGGTCTTAGGGGAAGACAAGGTTTCATTCCGTAACCACATTGGCCTCAAACTCAGGGCCATCTTCCTGTCGTTGCTTTGTAGCATCTGAAATTAAAGGCATGTACCAGCATGTTCCATTCATAAAAATGGTTTTTACGATTATACCTTGTTTACCTGACTGGTTTTTTGAGGATTTGGGTGTGACATTAGTAGCCAAACATGGTGGTGCACACCTGTAATCCTAATACAGGGAGGGTGGAGTGTTTAGGCAGGCAGAACTTCTGAGACTCACTTCTTACACCATGGCCTCTGTCTAGAAAAGGTCTAATGTGGTCTCAGGTACTTAGAGCAGAATCTGACAAGCAGCCACATCAGTAAAGGCATGGTTTATTCATTCTATACATTATTTTTTAAAAAAAATTTTATTAGATATATTTCTTTAATTACATTTCAAACTTTATTCCCCTTCCCGGTTTCCTGTTCAAAAGCCCCCATTCCCTCCCCTCTCCCTCCCCCCATACAGGTATTCCCCCCTATATATCCCCCTTATTGCTCCTCCACCCCCATACTGCCCTGCACTGAGTCCAACATTGGCAGGACCAAGGGCTTCCCCTTCCACTGGTGCCCCAACAAGGCTATTCTCTGCTACATATGCAGTTTCTTCCTTTCTCTCTCTCTCTCTCTCTCTCTCTCTCTCTCTCTCTCTCTCTCTCTCTCTCTCTGTCTCTCTCTCTCTCTCTCTGTCTTTCTCTCTTTCTTTCTTTTTTCTTTGGAGCTGGGGACCGAACCCAGGGCCTTGCGCTTGCTAGCTAGGCAAGCGCTCTACCACTGAGCTAAATCCCCAACCCCGGCATTGCTGTTCTTATGGGGTTGCAAGCTCCTTCAACTCTTTCAATAATTCCTCTAATGCCCCCCAAGAGGGTCCTGTTCTCAGTTCAGTGGTTTGCTACTAGTATTGACCTCTGTACTGGACATGCTTGGGATGTGTCTCTCAGGGAGAACTCTATATCCAGTCCCTTTCAGCATGCATTTTCTAACTTCATCAATCTCATCTAGTTTTGGTAGCTATATATGTATGGGCCACATGTGGGTCAGGCTCTGAATGTCCATTCCTTGAGTTGCTGCTCTAAACTTTGCTTCCATATCCCCTCCTATGAATATTTTTTCCCCCTTTTAAGGAGAAGAAGTGGGAGCATCCACATTTTGGTCATCCTTCTTGAGCTTCCTGTGGTTTGTGGATCGCATCTTGGGTAATTCAAGCTTTTTGGCTAATATCCTTTTATCAGTGAGTGCATACCAAATGTGTTTTTCTGTGATTGAGTAACCTCACTCAGGATGATATTTTCTAGTTCATTCCATTTGCCTATGAATTTCATGAAGTCATTGTTTTTGATAGCTGAGTAATATTCCATTGTGTAGATGTACCACATTTTTTGAATCCATTCCTCTGTTGAAGGGCATCTAGATTCTTTCCAGCTTCTGGCTATTATAAATAAGGCTGCTATGAACATAGTAGAGCATGTGTCTTTGTTTTATGTTGGAGCATCTTTTGGGTATTTGCCCAAGAGAGGTATAGCTGAGTCCTCAGGTAGTGGAATGTCCAATTTTCTGAGGAACCTCCAGACTGATTTCCAGAGTGGTTGTACCAGTTTGCAATCCACCAACAATGGAGAAGTGTTCCTCTTTTTCCATATCCTCGCCAGTATCTGCTGTCACCTGAGTTTTTTATCTTAGCCATTCTGATTGGTATAAGGTGAAATTTCAGGGTTGTTTTGATTTGCATTTCCCTGATGACTAAGGATGTTGAACATTTCTTTAGGTGCTTTTTGGCCATTCAATATTCCTCAGCCGAAAATTCTTTGTTTAGCTCGGAACCCCATTTTTAATGGGGTTATTTGGCTCTCTGGAGTCTTAACTTCTTGAGTTCTTTGTATATTTTGGATATTAACCCTCTATCAGATGTAGAATTGGTAAAGATCTTTTCCCAATCTGTTGGTTGCCGTTTTGTCCTAATGACAGTGTCTTTTGCTTTACAAAAGCTTTACATTTTTATGAGGTCCCATTTGTCGATTCTTGATCTTAGAGGATGAGCCTTTGGTGTTTTGTTCAGGAAATTTTCCCCAGTGCCCATGTGTTTGAAATTCTTCCCCACTTTTTCTTCTATTAGTTTGAGTGTATCTGGTTTGATTTGGAAGTCCTTGATCCACTTGGACTTAAGCTTTGTACATGGTGATATGAATGGATCGATTTGCATTCTTCCACATGCTGACCTCCAGTTGAACCAGCACCATTTGTTGAAAATGCTGTCTTTCTTCCATTAGATGGTTTTAGCTCCTTTGTCAAAGATCAAGTGACTATTTTACAATTCTGTTCCACTGATCTATCTGCCTGTCTCTGTACCAATACCATACAGTTTTTATGACTGTTGTTCTGTAATACTGCTCGAAGTCAGGGATGGTGATTCCCTCATAAGTTTTTTTTATTGTGGAGTATAGTTTTCGCTATCCTGGGTTTTTTGTTATTCCAAATGAATTTCCAGATTGCTCTTTCTATCTCTGTAAAGAATTGAGTAGGAATTTTGATGGGGATTGCATTGAATCTGTAGATTGCTTTTGGCAAAATGGCCATCTTTACTATATTAATCCTGCCAATCCATGAGCATGGAATATCTTTCCATTTGCTGAGATCTTCCTCAATTTCTTTCTTCAGAGACTTGAAGTTCTTGTCATACAGATCTTTCACTTGCGTGGTTAAAGTCACACCAAGATATTTTATATTACTTGGGGGGGATTATTGTGAAGGGTGTCATTTCCTTAATTTCTTTCTCAACCTGTTTATCCTTTGATAGAGGAAGGCTACTGATTTGTTTGAGTTAATTTTATACCCTGACACTTTGCTAAAGTTGTTTATCAGGTTAAGTAGTTCTCTGGTGGAACTTTTGGGGTCACTTAAGTACACTATCATGTCATCTGCAAATAGTGATATTTTGATTTCTTCCCTTCCAATTTGTATCCCTTTGACTTCCTTTCACTGTCTGATTGCTTTGGCTAGGACTTCATGTAGTATATTGAATAAGTAGGGAGAGAGTGGGCAGCCTTGTCTATTCCTTGATTTTAGTGATATTGCTTCAAGTTTTCTCTCCATTTAGTTTGACGTTAGCTACTGGTTTGCTTTTACTATGTTTAGATATGGGCCTTGAATTCTTGATCTTTCCAGGCCTTTTATCATTAAGGGGTATTGAATTTTGTCAAATGCTTTCTCAGCATCTAATGAAATGATCATGTGGTTCTTATCTTTGAGTTTGTTTATATAGTGGATTACATTGATGAATTTTCGTATCCATCCCTGCATCCCCGGGATGAAGCCTACTTGATCATGATGGATGATCGTTTTGATGTGTTCTTGGATTCAGTTTGCAAGAATTTTATTGAGTATTTTTGCGTCAGTATTCATAAGGGAACGTGGTCTGAAGTTCTCTTTCTTTGTTGGGTCTTTTTGCGATTTAGTTTTAAGCATAATTGTGGCTTCACAGAAGGAATTCGGTTTCAATATTGTGGAATAGTTTGGACAGTATTGGTATGAAGTCTTCTATGAAGGTCTGATAGAATTGTGCACTGAACCCATATGGACCTGGGCTCTTTTTGGTTGGGAGACTTTTAATGCTTCTATTTCTTTAGGAGTTATGGGGTTGTGTAGATGGTTTGTTTGTTCCTGATTTAACTTTGGTACCTGGTATCTGTCTAGGAAATTGTCCATTTCCTCCAGGTTTTCCAGTTTTGTTAAATATAGGCTTTTGTAGTAGGATCTGATGAGTTTTTGAATTTCCTCTGATTCTGTTGTTATGTCCCCCCCCTTTTTTTCATCACAAATAGGACTTTTTATTTGTCGCTATTAAAAATCTGGATTTTAAACGGATTCTTGGACTGGTGGTTCATAGCCATCAGCTCGTTCAACCTTAGCACCTGTCTCATCACCAGTTGTTTTGCCAGAACTACCGCCTTCACCTTGGAGCTCCATGAGTTTTCCCAATTCAAACTTGGGTTTCTTCAGCATTTTGACTTTCCTAACAAAAACGTCATGGAGAGGATAGATGGACTGGCAAGCCTTCTCTATGTCTTTCCCAATGCTGTCTGGAATCAGTTTATTAACTACTTCCTTCAAGTCATTTGTCTGCACTTCTCGGGTCATGATCTCCATCATCTTCTTGCGGATTTGGCGGACCTGCTGGTGCTGCGCATAGGATGTCTTTCTAATCTGGTTGTTACTTTTTTTAGTGAAACCAACACAGAAAAGTCGGAGCAAATACCCATCGGTCGTCTTCACATCAACATGAGCTTCAATCATGGTCTGCCACTTTTTGACCATGGAGCACATTTTGTCCCGGGTAAGATCCATGCCATGGAAGTTAGTCAGAGAGTTTTTGCCCTGAACATCCTCAGTAATTAGCTTGAACTTTCTTTTTTTTTTTGGTTCTTTTTTTCGGAGCTGGGGACCGAACCCAGGGCCTTGCGCTTCCTAGGCAAGTGCTCTACCACTGAGCTAAATCCCCAACCCCAGCTTGAACTTTCTAAATGCAGCTTCATCATTCTATAGATCTGCAAGACTCACTTCAAACACATGACCCTTGAGGCCATCAGATGCAATTTTGGTTCCTTGAGTCCTTGTAACTAGTGTTTTCCCGATGTTCCTAATATTGAACATTGCTGGAGCTTTCACATCATACCAGTCTTTCTTAGAAAATGGATCAACCACTTTCTTCTTGGCTCCCTTCTTGCCACCTTTCGTCAGGCGCTTGTTCTTCCCGACCGCCATGGTGCTGCTCTGAGAGCCAAAAGGCATGTCTCCCTTTTCATTTCTGATTTTGTTAATTTGGACACACTCTCAGTGCCCTCTGGTTAGTCTGTCTAAGGGTTTATCTATCTTGTTGATTTTCTCAAAGAACTAGCTCCTGGTTTTGTTGATTCTTTGTATAGTCCTTTTCATTTCTACTTGGTTGATTTCATCCCTGAGTTTGACTATTTCCTGCCTTCTACTCCTCTTGGGTTTATTTATTTCTTTTTGTTCCAGAGCTTTTTGGTGTGCTGTCAAGCTGCTGACATATGCTCTCTCCTGTTTCTTTTTGCACATACTCAGAGCTCTGAGTTTTCCTCTTAGTACCGCTTTAATTGTGTCCTATGCATAGGTTTGGGAGTGTGTACCTAAATCTTAAGAAGTCTTTCATTTCTTTATTTCTGCCTTGACCAAGTTGTCTTTGAGTAGAGCATTGTTCAACTTCCATATATATGTGGACTTTCTGTCATTTTTGTTGTTATTGAAGACCAGTCTTAGTGCCTGGTGTTCTGATAGGATGCATGGCATTATTTCCATCTTCCTGTATCCGTTGAGTCCTGTTTTGTGACCGATTATATGGTCAGTTTTGGAGAAGGGTCCATGAGGTGCTGAGAAGAAGGTATATCCTTTTGTTTTAGGGTGGGGTGTTATATAAATATCTGTTAAATCCATTTGGTTCATAACTTCTGTTAGTTTCTCCATGTCTCTGTTCAATTTCTGTTCCCCTGATCTGTCTAGTGATGAGAGTGGGGTGTTGAAATCTCCTACTATTATCATGTGATGTGCAAAGTGTGCTTTAGTAAGGTTTCTTTTATGAATGTAGGTGCCCTTGCATTTGGAGCATAGATATTTAGGATTGAGAGTTCATCTTGGTGGATTTTTCCTTTGATGTATATGAAGTGTCCTTCCTTATCTTTTTAAATGACTTTTGGTTGAAAGTCAATTTTATTTGACATTAGAATGGCAACTCCAGCTTGTTTCTTCTGGCCATTTGCATGGAAAGTTGTTTTCCAGCCATTTACTCTGAGGTAGTGTCTGTCTTTGTCTTTGAGGTGTGTTTCCTGCATGCAGCAAAATGCTGGGTCCTCTTTACGTATCCATTTTGTTAGTCTATGTCTTTTTATTGGGGAATTGAGTCTGTTGATGTTGAGAGATATTAAGGAATAGTGATTTTTTGCTTCTTGTTATTTTCATTGCTTGAGGTGGAATTGTGTTTGTCTCTCTTTTGGTTTCATTGCAAGGAAATTATATTCTTGCTTTCTGTTTGGTGTAGTTTCTCTCCTTGTTTTGGAGTTTTCCATCTCTTATCCTTTGTAGGACTATATGTGTAGAAAGATATTGTGTAAATCTGGTTTTGTCATGGAATATCTTGGTTTCTCAATCAATGTTAATTGAGAGTTTTGCTGGATACAGTAACTTGGACTGGCATTTGTGTTCTCTTAGGGTCTGTATGACATCTGTCCAGGATCTTCTGACTTTCATAGTCTCTGGTGAGAAGTCTGGTGTAATTCTTATAGGTCTACCTTTATATGTCACTTGACTTTTTCCCTTACTGCTTTTAATATTCTTTGTGTTTTGCATTTGGTGTTTTAACTATTAGAATTTCTCTTCTGGTCCAATCTATTTGGACTTCTGTAGGCTTCTTGTATATTTATGGGCATCTCTTTCTTTAGGTTAGGGAAGGTTTCTTCTATAGTTTTGTTGAATATATTTACTGGCCCTTTAAGTTGGGAATCTTCACTTTCTTCTATACCTGTTATTCTTAGGTTTGATCTTCTCATTGTGTCCTGGATTTCCTCTATGTTTTGCTCTAGGAGCTTTTTGCATTTTATATTATCTTTGACAGTTGTGTCGATGTTTTCTATGAAATCTTCTGCCCCTGAGATTCTCTCTTCTCTGTTGGTGATGCTTGTATTTACGGCTCCTTGTCTCTTCTTTTGGTTTTCTATATCCAGGGTTGTCTCCCTTTGTGCTTTCTTTGTTGTTTCTATTTCCACTTTCAATTCCTTCACCTGTTTGGTTGTGTTTTCCTGTAATTCTGTCAGGGATTTTTGTGTTTCCTCTCTAAGGGCTTCTACTTGTTTACTTTTGTTTTCTTGCATTTCTCTAAGGGAATTCTTCATGTCTTTCTTAAAGTCCTCCATCATTATTGAAAAATGTGATTTTAAATCTAAATCTTTCTATTCTGGTGTGTTTGGATATGCAGACTTTTCTTTAGTGGAAAAACTGGGCTCTGATGATGCCAAGTAGTCTTGGCTTCTGTTGCTTAGGTTCCTGTGCTTGCCTCTAGCCATTGGGTTGTCTCTGGTGTTTGCTTGTCTTGCTGTTTCTGTGAGTGACTTGACCCTGCTGTAGGTCTCTGTGTCATCACTCCTGTAGAACTGTTTTCCTGTTTTCTTTCAGCCTTTCCTTAGGACAGGTGCTCTGATTTCAGGTGTGTCGGTGCTCCTGGAGACTGTCTTCCAGCTTTAGGGACAGGCAGGAATCGAAGGGTCCTGCCCCTGATTGCTCCTGTAGGTCCTTGCACCCTGCAGGCACAGTTGGCACTATGTGATTCTCTCTTGGGTTTGGACTGTGGGCAGAGGGTATTCTCAGGATACTTCTCAGGAGTATCCACAGTTCTGAGGGTCTAGCTCTCTTCCCCAGGGGATTTGGTTGCAGGGAGCTGTTTGGCCAGTTCCGTTCAGTACTGGGGGCAGAGCAGAACTGTAGGTACCAGTGGCTGTCTGTTCCTATATCCCTGTGTCCAGAGTCACTGTTCAGTTTCCCCTTGGACCAGGGATGTGGGCCAAGGTGTGCAGAGGTGACAATCTGTCCTGCGGCCTTAAAATGTCTGCACTCCTGGGTGGTCTGCCATCTTCCCTACGGGATTTTCCATTCTATACATTCTATAGATGGATTTTTATTTCCTCTTCCTCTTATTATTATTTTTTTTTTTGAAAAAAAGAGGCTTAAATAACTCAGGCTTGAACTTTTACCTGAACCACAATCCCAGGTTCTGTCTGTTTTATTTCCTTCTGGGATTTGCTTAAGGTACTTTTCTCTCTGTTTGCTTGGTGCCTCCCCTGTCCCTGGTTAAGAGAGAGAAGAGAAAAGAAAAATATGAGAGTGTACTGATAAAGATACCTGTCTCAAAAAACCCAAAAGAACCCTGCTCGACAGAATTTTATAGGCACATAAATTCTTAGGGCTGGGTTGAATGCAAGGGGACACACATTGCAGGGTGATCAACTTGAGGGTGGAATAGAGTGTTCATTCAGTAGCCTGGGTCACATAGACCTATGTCCAGCTGGGTTTGTGTCAGGGCAGTCAGGTCCCTGGAGAGTTCTGAGCTAAATCAGGTTTGAGTTCTGAGGATCTCTGGTTAAGAGAGAGCCCTGGGGAAGGAAGACCAGGTGATTGGAGTCTTGGGTTGGTGACAGTGAATCCTTTGCACAAGCCTAGAAGCCTGGAAGTGGCAGCCACAGTTCTTGCCTTCTATAGTAGCTGATGTTGAGGCTGGATGAAGCAAATATTGAGAGGCTCCACATCTTGTCCCAGCTGTGCTCAGGGCCACTGTGGGCTGTGAGGAGCGATGGCTGCTGAGACGGCCGGCTCTCCCTGGCTGTAGGTTCATGTCCCAGCTTTCCCTTTGGAAGTCCCTTCCTGCCCCTTCTGGCACATCTCTGAGGCAAGGCACACATCTTTGCATTTCCCCTTCTTCAGGGAAATGCCCTCTTCTGTACCTCTCTTTCTTTCCTGAAGGCATTTCAGCTGATATGCCTTGTGCAGGAGCTAATCTCTAGCCTGAGCCTTTCCTGCTCCTTAGACATTGTCTGCACCAGTGGTGTGTGGCTATGGTGACAGTGGCTTCTAGTAGCCCTGTGGGATTAAGCTCTTCTGTATACTACCTCCTTGGTTCTTGCCAGAATCTTCCAGGCCTTTCATCTTTCTGACCAACATATTGAAAATCAGCTGAAGCTCATAGGACATCACATGAGGTTAAGGTCTTAAGTTGGAGTCCACATTCATCTGGTCTGAAAGCCAGGGCTCTATCTGGGCTGCTGCTGACTAAGAAAACCATGGACTGTTGCTAAAACAAAACACAAAAAAACAAAAAACAACCCAACCAATCATCCAACCATGGGAGTGGAGATAGCTCAGTCAGTAAAGTGTTTGCTATGTAAGTTTGAGGACTTGAGTTCAAACCCTGGTAACCAAGTAAAAAGCCAAGTGTGTTGGTGGGAGTTTGCAATCCCAGTTCTGATGAGTTGCAGACAAGAGAATGCTAATTGGTGAGCTCCAGGAAAGTGAGCTTTGGCATCCATACACACATGTGCACATTCACATATACACATAGTAACACACACTATAGGGAATAGTGCTGGAGAGGGAAGAGGTGGGTTTAGATGTTAGTTTACTTAACCATTACCAGCTACCTGCTAGGTGAGGGCGGGGAGAGTTAAAGTCAGTGAAGACTGAAGCCTGTGTGTGGAGTTCCTAGTGCCCCTGCTTATCTGTGACTCTTGGATGCATTCTAGTGTGCCTCATCCTGGAAATGGATTATAATGAGTTCTACAGGAAAGCCACCTGAGCCATTTCCCCAGTCCACCTGTGCCATCTATTGATACAAGGATGTGAGTCTGAGTCTTCCTTCAAGTATTCAATAGTGGACTACCTTGTTTACTTCATTTGTCATAAAGAAAGGAAGTTAAACTTTGGTGGGAGATCTGCCCCTGTAGGACTGCAAGACTCAGAATCTTGTGAATACCTGGGGCTTGGGAGGTGGCTGCTCTGTGTAAGCCCATGGAGCTTGTTTTGAGGGTTTTGTTTGTCTTTGTTACACACCCCTCCTCCCTATAACAGGGATAGAATCCAGGGCCTTGTGCACTGTGGTCAAGGACTTCACCACCAAGCTGCATCCCCAGTTCTCTTTCCACCTTTATTGTACACATTTTAGTTTCTGTGTGTGAGTGTAAAGGTCAGTGTGTGGGAGTGGGTTCTTCCCGCCTCTAGGTTCTGGGGAGAGCAAACTCAGATCCTTAGGCTCAGTGGCAAGTGGCATTGCCTGTTGAGCCATCTCATGGCCCTGACTTTTTGTTTTCTGACAAGTTTCACAAAGTTGCCCAGCCTGGCCTTAAACTAATTCTGTAGTCTAGGCAGGTCATGAATTTTCAATCTTCTGCCTCTGTTGTGGTTTGCACTGGAGTTATCTGTATTTTGATGCCCCAAGGACAGCCACTTAGTCACTACTCAGGACTCAGGTGACTTCACCAGAACCTCCTCCCCATTTACATTGTAAAATACAGATGATGGCAGGAACAGGATAGAAGGAGGCCTGTCATTGGATGAGAAGGAAGGATGGAAGGGAGAAGAGTTTGAAGGGAGTGGAGGAGACAGAAACGGAAGGGAGGAAGAGAGGAGGGAGAGAGAGAGAAGCCATGGCAGGTGGCTTTAAGATTCTGCTCCGTGTATTTACAGGTTGTTATTAATATTCTTAAGGGATGGATGGTACTGGACTTTGTATGTTTAGGTGGGCAATTTTATCTTACCATTTGGGTCAAAGATTATTATGTTGTGTGTTCTTTTATTTGACAGTTTGTTTGTAGGAAAGTATGAGACACTGGGCCGCCATGGAATTGGAATGTGTGCTTCTGGCAAGATATCCAGCAGATACCTTGGGGCACTGCGGTGCTGGACTTAGTGGGGATAAAAGACAGTGATACTTTTTTAATTTTTTTTATATTTTTACAACAACATGCCTCAATTTCCCACACTGGAGTGGCAGGCTAGTACCAGCAGCTGGCCTACACTTTAAATAAACCTATGACTGGCCACTTTGAATTCCAGAAATTACCTTACACAGACAGATGCATGCTTGCCATACGGGACCTGCTGGGTTCTATTTGTTTTTTTTTTTTTTTTTTTTTTGGAGCTGGGGACCGAACCCAGGGCCTTTGCCTTCCTAGGCAAGCGCTCTAACCACTGAGCTAAATCCCCAACCCCGACCTGCTGGGTTCTTTATGTCATGCTGTGTTGTTTATTTGCAAGGTTGGATGGAGTGAGGGAGTGGGAGGTGTGTAGTTTGACATAGTGGTTGTTCCCATGAACAAGGGCACTCTTAATCAAATGAGGAAAACAGGGCATGACAGCAGGGGACTGCCTTCTATTGTACCACAGAACATTCCCAGGGTTTTTGTTACAGATGCACCAGGTGTCTTCTGTATCAACGACAAGGTAGCAACAGGAAGTTGACAATGGTTGGCTCTAGAAAAAAAAAAAAATACCAGGGCATTGGGAATGGTTAGAAACAGCTTAGGGCAAAACCTCTCATGTTTCTCTCTCTCTTCCTTTCTCTCAACCCCTTCTCTCCCTCTCGTCTTTCTCACTTCCTTCTTTTTTCCTTTCACACTTTCTCTTTCTTCCCCTTTCCCTCCCTCTCTCCAAAAGAAATGAAAATGTCAAGAATTAGGCATATCTTGTCAGTGATTTCTCTAGGCCAGTGTGGTTGCACATGCCTTTATTCCCAGCATTCTGAAGTAGAGGCAGGCAAATCACTTTGAGTTTGAGGCTATCATGGTCTACATAGTGAGCCAGAGCCAGAGCCAGAGAGCCAGAGAGCCCGAGAGAGAGAGAGAGAGAGAGAGAGAGAGAGAGAGAGAGAGAGAGAGAGAGAGAGAGAGAGAGAGAGCGAGAGAGAGCCGAGAGAGCCTGTGAAGGACCAGAAAGTACCAAAAGAGAGAGGGGTTGTGGGTAAATTTTTGTGTGCCTGGATAGGTAATGGATGGTTGTACAGGTGGAGAGGTAGACATACAGACAGGTAGGAGACAGGGTCATGATGGGTAGGCATGCGGGATATGTGGATATAGTAGCAGCCTGCTGTAGTGGGAGGATTGTGCAGATCCCGTAGCTGGGTTTGAATGCTACTCCAGTGGTCCAAGCACTGAGTAACACCCTCTGTGTTGCCATCAAAAAGAGGAGATGGTAAAGGACTGAATTCATAGTCTTAAAGGAGAGGACATTTTATTATTTCATTTTATATTATTTTTTTAGACAGGGTCTCACTAGTATTCCTGGCTATCCTGGTACTCAACTATGTTGTCTAGGCTGGTCTCAGGCTCACAGAGGCTCACTTGCCTCTGCCTTCCAAGTACTGGGATTAAAGGTGTGACCATCACATGCAGCCCAATGGTTTATGTATTACATTAAAATTGTGACTTCAGTAAGATGGTTCAGGTGCTGTCACACACACACACACACACACACACACACACACACACACACACACACTCAGTAAAATGTTAGAAGTTGTGTTGTATTGCCAGGTGTGGTGGTGCACATCTTTAATCCCAGCACTTGTGAGGCAGAGGTAGGCGGATCTCTGTGAGTTCAAGGTCAGCCTGGTCTACATAGTAAATTCTAGGGTAGTAGGGATGTTACAGAAAGAAATCCTGTCTCAAAAAAACCCAAACAACAACAGCAAAAGTTGTGTTGTGTAAACATATGTGTTTCACATGTTTATGGATGTAGACATGTGGAAGCCAGAGGACATCCTCAATTGTCATTTAACTGTCATTCAAAAATCAAATGTCTTTAATTTAAAAATATTATATATTTAATATATGAGTACACTGCTCCTCTCTTCAGACACACCAGAAGTGGGCATCAGATTTCATTACAGATGGTTGTGAGCCACCATGTGATTTCTGGGAATTAAACTGAAGACATCTGGAAGAACAGTCAGTGCTCTTAACCTTGTTGTCTCTCCAGCCCCAATTCTCTTCAGTTTTTAAGATGAGGCTCTCACTGGCCAGGAGCTTGCCAAGTTTACTAGGCTGGCTGGCCAGAGTGCCCCAGGGATCTCTGTGTCTCCATCCTCCCAGTATTAGAATTATAGGTATGTACTGCCACACTGAGCCTTAAAAATTGTTGTTGTTGTTGTTGTTGTTATACAGTACTGACTGGCTACTGTATATAGTGCAGACTTTCCTCAAACTCAGATCTACTTGCCTCTGCCTCTCTTTGCCTCTGCCTCTCTGCCACTCTGCCTCTTTGCCCCTCTGCCTCTCTGCCCCTCTGCCTCTCTGCCTCTCTGCCTCTGCCTCTGCCTCTGCCTCTGCCTCTGCCTCTGCCTCTCTGCGTCTCTTCTTCTGCCGGAAGAAAGGCATGTGCTACCATGCTGGCCCCAAACATTTTTTTAAAAAAGATTTATTTTATTAATTTTATATGTATGTGAGTACACTGTTCCTGGCTTCAGACACACCAGAAGAGGGCATCAGATCCCATTACAAATGCTTGTGAGCTACCATGTGGTTACTGGGAATTGAACTCAGGACTTCTGAAAGAGCAGTCAGTGCTCTTAACTGCTGAGCCATCTCTCCAGCCCAAACTTTTTTTTTAAGTGTGGGTTCTGGGCTTGAACTCAGATCCTAATGCTTGCTCAACAAGTGTTTACCCACTGAGCCATCACCTCTGCTCCCGACAGTACCATTTTCTGTGAACCTCTAGCATCAGAATGCACACATAGTACTGGCATTTGGGCATTATGTGTGCTGAACCATCAAGGTAAAGGTCTGGGGTCTTTAGTGTATGAAGCAAGCATGCAAATGATCTGTATGATGCCCAGGTTCTTCAGGTTCGAGGGATCAAGGTCCCCTCAGGTGACAGCCTCCCCCATCTTGTGAGCAGGGGACTTGCAGCAGCCCTAAGACCACCTCTTCTTTGCTCCTGTGACTTGGTGTTCAAGCTCTCTGGTCACTGACCCTTTGAAGTTTGCATACTCGTGCGAGATCCCTGGATATAGGAATCATGATCTATTTCTTTGAACCTACAGCAGCAGGATTCGAATCCTGTGAGTCCCTGTTCCTTCATTGTGTGACAGTTGCCCTTTGCATGTGCTTGTGTTCCCAGGATTGGAATGTCACATGGCACACCAGCAACCCTGACTTTACCAAGTGCTTTCAGAACACGGTCCTCACATGGGTGCCTTGTTTCTACCTCTGGTCCTGTTTTCCCCTCTACTTCCTCTATCTCTCTCGACATGACCGGGGCTACATCCAGATGACACACCTCAACAAAGCCAAAACTGTAAGTCACCTGGTGTCCCTCTGGGGTGGGGCATCCAGATACTTGTGTAGCACAGGTTAGCCTTGGGTAAAGAAGACAGAAGAATGTGGTAGATCAAGGCTGGGAATTTGGAGGCAAGCATAGGTCAAAGCTCAGGCCACAGGACATTTGAGTAAAATCTTTAACCTCCATTGCCTCAGTTTCCCTGTGTTTACACTGGGGAAGATGGAAACTTTCTCAGGGGAGTCTCATAAGCTCTTTGTTTACTAAAGCAATTTCCTTGTATTTATTTATTTTGACTGTGGAAGTATTTTCAGGGCCAAGGGGACGACTCACTGGATAAAGTACTGCGCAATGTGAGGACCAGAATCCCTGTGAACATTGAGGTGGAAACAGAAGTTCCCTGGGCAGGCTGGCTAGCCAGACTATCTGGAAAGGGATCCCAGGCTCAGAGAAGAGACACTGAGTCAGGAGTAGAGTGAAAGGTGCCTCAGGGCGCACCTGTACCCACACACATGTGTGTCTCCCCACACAAGTACAAACATGACATTAACATGCTGAAAGGCTATGGTCCTGAAATTAGTCTAGGTTATAGGGAAACTGCAAGAACAATACCAGAGCCTGTGCTGGCCCCTCTGCCAAGGCTCCCATTGGCCAGCCTTTCCACTCTTGTCATTTGTTTCTTTCTTAGTCTCTGCTTTCTCCACATGGACATATTCCTGTGGGTTTTTTTTTCTTTTAAAAATTTGGCCATCAGTGAAGAGGTGACATGCCCTTGTGTCCTCTAATTCTTTATTTTTATTTCTTTGAGGCAGGTTCCTACTTTGGAACCCAGGCTGGCCTGAGATCCCCTGCCTTGCCCCTTCCTTCATTCTAGGGTTTCAGATCACTATGCCTGGCTTGTCCATCATTCATTAGTGTTTCTTTCCTCAAATTGGACTGTTCTTTTATTAAGTATCACCAGTGACAGGTAGGGATAGAACCATCTCGAAGTTGTGACCAGAGGTCAGATTCTGAGCAAGGTACTAGGGGTATGAGAATTACACAGCTGGGAACGGTGGAATAAACCTCTCATCCTAGGACCTGGGGGCTAAGGCAGGAAAATCCGGAGTTCAAAGCCAGCCTGGGCTCTATAGTGAGGCCCTGTCATGAAGAAAGAGAAAGGGTAAGAAGCTGACTCTTTATCTGAGAACCTTGGAGGTTAGCTGGTGTCCTCATGGTGACATTTTTGGGATGCTCAGAGAGATCCCAGGATTGCTGCTGAAACATGTCATGATGTCCCTTTTCTTCCAGGCCTTAGGATTCTTTCTGTGGATCATCTGCTGGGCAGACCTCTTCTACTCTTTCTGGGAAAGAAGTCAGGGAATGCTCCTAGCCCCGGTGCTACTGGTCAGCCCGACACTGCTAGGCATCACCATGGTGAGGGTTGGCTGGTGGGGCTGGCAGCAAGAAATGGAGGACGTGGGCTGTGGTGTGGCTGAGTGGTAGAGTGTTTGCCTGGCATGAGCAAGGTCATGAGTTCCATCAATAAAAGAGAAGCTGCGTTGTGAGCCAAACATGGTGGCACATGCTTTCATTCTAGCACTGGAGAGATGTGGAGGGCAAGGCCAGTCTGGCTGTAATAGTGAACTTGAGGCCAGCCTGGGCTATATGGGAGCCTTGTTTCACAAAACCAAGAAATAGGGGCTAGAGAGATGCTCAGTGGCTAAAAGTGCTTGCTGTTCCTGCAGAGGACTCAGATTTGGTTCTACCATGTACGCTGAGTGGCTCACAACCTTTTGTAATGCAAGCTGTAGGGGAATCCTCTTCAGACCTTGCGGGTACTCGAATATATTTGGTATACACATAGACGCATACACATACCAATAAATAAAAATAAAAAATCTGAAAGGAACAAAACTTAAACCTAAAACCAACACACAATACTGAAGAAATGGCTCAGAGGAGAAAGATGCTAGTGGTGTAAATCCCATGCAAAGGAGGGAGAAGGGAACCATCTATGTGCTCTGACTTCCACATGTTCGTTATGGCGTGTGTGCACACACACAATAATAAAACATCTTAAAACCTCTGAAACAAAACATGCAGAATCTCTAATGTTAGAGAAGCCGTCAGCAGCAGCTGCGTCGCCTATCCTGACCTGCAGTTCCCTGCATCTTTAAGTGCAGCTCACAGAATGTCATTTATAGGAGTTTTTCAGGACTGGTGGACTGGGAGTCCTCGAGAAGGCTTTAGGGACGTAATGTAAGAATGGCCCCTAGGATCCTACATGTAAGCAACACAGACAGCTGTGACTTTAAATTTACAGATAGACGGTGAGTGTGTTTGAGTCTGGTAGGACTCTTGGTATTGTGCTTGAGCTCGAGGTCATTTTAGAGTGGGACAGGCACCATGTGTCTCCTCTTACAGAGAGGCCCAGGGCTGTGGATGAGGTCATGGGTAGCTGAGCCACACTTGGGTCCTGTGCGAAACCCAGAAGGTTTTTAGAGAGCAGAGACCTTGGCAGCTGGAAGAAGAGGAGGAAGAGCAAGCTTAGAGCAGACTTGGGGGCAGAGAATCAGTTTATCTGAAGGGTTGGAGCTGAAAGGACATATACAGGGAAGAACAGGCTGTAAGTCAGGAACAGTGGAGGCTCAGGAGAGAGGGGTGGTGACAGCGAAGACACGGTGGTGCTGACGGCTGTGTTAACCAGGTGTCAGGCACAAGACTAACTCCTGCATGACCTATGTTCATGTATTTGCACATTCTTCTCATGTTGTAGTTAAGTGAGTGGAAGTCCAGAGAAGTGAAGGAGCTGGGCCAAGGTCACAAAGCCAGGAAGTGGTAGAGCCACATTCCCATGCTGTTCTGATGTTTGTGATGGCTCTTGGCTTATTTTCTGGCTCTCTGGCTGGGCTCGATTCCTTGCGGGCACTTAGCAAACATGTTCTTGCCCTGACTGTGTGTGAGATAAGAATGTGTGGCCTGGCTGAGCACAAAGAGATCCAATGGTGTCTCTGTAAAAGACTAAAGCTGTGTGTCCTGGTCTGTGGAGATCTGAGCAGGGAGCTCTGAACTTGGACCTGGGGCTTGTACTTAAGGAAACTTCAGTGAAGGGAAGAAGAGTGGAGCTGAAGCCCAAAGGGCAAATAGGATGAAGGGACTGAGGGCAGAGGACCATGTTGTTGAGAGCAGCATATCCAACATTCAGGGTAAGGAAGAAATGGAGGGTTGGCCTGAGTGCCTGGGACAGGCATGGAGAGGAGGAGGTGAGAGAGGATGTTCCAGTGGGAGGTAGAGGACCCCAAGGCACTGCAGCCTCTCAGTGAGTGGGGTCTGCTCTGCATTGTCTCCTCTCAAAGCAGGATCTCACCTCTAAACTGAGCTTTCCTCACATCCCTGTTCGGGTCTTACTGGAATCCCGTGACTCAGGGACTGGAGGACGGCTTAGTCGTTAAGAGCACTTGCTGCATAAGCATTAAGAGCTGTTCAGATCTCCAGCACCCATGTAAAAAGTCTGGCGTGCCACACATATCTTTAATTGGAAAGCAGAGGCAGCTTGGTCACCAACCTAGCTCTAAATTAAATGAGAGGTTCTGTGTCAAGAGAATAAGGCAGAGAGTGAGAGAGCAGAATACTCAGAATCATCCTCTGGACTCCGCCCATGTGCACCCATGCAGACATGTGCACATATACTACACACTGTCACACGATACACACAGATAATAAAAGAAAGATACCTTTAGAAAATGACTACAGCTCTTTAGGTAGCTGCTGTGGTACCGTTGTGACTGGGCTAAGGCCTCCTCTCCAGGCAGCTCTTGGACCCCTGAGACATGCTTGCTCAGACACCATGGGGCCCTGCAGTCCTGCCTCTCTAACCTCTTGTATACTTTTCCCTTCCAGCTGCTCGCCACCTTTTTAATTCAGTTTGAGCGAAGGAAAGGAGTCCAGTCCTCAGGGATAATGCTTACTTTCTGGCTTGTAGCCCTACTCTGCGCCCTTGCCATCTTGAGATCTAAGATCATCTCTGCCTTAAAAAAGGTAATCGGGAGAGATGCTTCCTCCATTTTGTATGGTCATGTGTTGCCATGGGAATCACAGGTTGGGGACCAAATAGGTTCTGCTGCTTTTCCAGGAACATCTCTACTCTAGACCCTTCTTCCTGTCTACAGGCAAATGCTAACTCACACTACACTTCTGTCTGTAGTGCCTCTGTAGGCTGGCTGGGTTGGAGCTGAGCTGAGCTGGGAGCTATGTTTGCCCAGTGGCTGCTCCCCAAGTACCCTAGACATGTTGACCTTGGTGCTACCAACTGTAACTCTGACAGGAAGTTGTTGAGGCTGGCTCCTTGTGCCACTCTCAAAACATTTGAAGAGTATACACTTCTTGGCTAGTCTGTCATTTCTTGTTATCTGGGAGCTAGAGACTGGCAAGAGCATGGAGGAGGATGGAGGGAGGGAGCATGGAGGAGGGAGGATAGATGTGGAGCACTTATGAAAGAACAAGGACAGTGGACAGGGACAGTGGCTGGCATGGTTGAGTTTGTGTTTTCCTAAGTGCTTCTTCAGGGACTGCACATTTCTCATGAATAATCTGAGGACCATGGCCAGTGACTCTGATGAGGCACCTCTACCTCAGCACTGACAAGTGGACAGAGGCTTTTCATTGTGGGACACTCTCCTGTGCTTTGTAGGATATCTAGGGCCACCCTGGCCTCCATGCCCTTAGCTCCTGGTGTGTCAGGAGCTAATGTCAAACATTCCCAGAATCCACTAGAATTGTTGTCTGGCAGGCAAAACCACCCTTGGTGGAGGACTACTGGTAAGTTCAGCAGTGGAGAAGCCAGGGCATAGAAAGGTTAAGTAAATGGATAAGGTCCCATAGCCAGAAGGAGCAGAGCAGACCTATTCTACTCCCTGCTGTCAAGGAACAGGAGATGGAGCCACCTTCCTTCTGTTTTGTTTTCAGGGGAGGGAAATGTGGGGAGGCCTGTGGCAGGGGAGGTGGCTGTCTGCAGCCTGCTCTTTGGGCTTATCTTAATCCTTTTTACTCTTGCTGTAACCAAATCCATAGTCAGGCTGATTAAGAGAAAACAGAGGTTTATTGAGCTTGTGGTTCTGAAGGCTGAGAGGTCTGAGGTTTTGGGGCAGCATCTGGAGAAGGCTTTGCTGGCAGATTTCCTGCAGAGGCCCATGATGGGCCATTTCCCACCATCATGGCCCCTTGCCACTGAACACCATTACCTGTGACTTGAGGATTTGATGAATCATATGTACCCTGCCTTCAGGGAAGATTATGTTAATCTGTGTCCCTGTCTTCTCCCCTCTAAGGATGCTCAAGTGGACATGTTTCGAGATTCTGCATTCTATCTCTACTTCACCCTCGTGTTCATTCAGCTTGTGCTGTCCTGCTTCTCAGACAGCTCACCCTTGTTCTCTGAAACTGTCCGTGACCCGGTAAGTGTGACCCAGGCATGTATGCCCAGGTGGAGAGAAATAGGCAGTTGTAGCTAACTCTGATTGGGCTCAGGTCCTGAACCCAGCACTATCTAGGTACTCGTTCTGAGTCCCACTTCACCAATGCAGACTCACATTCCTTTCTTGTGGAAGCCCATAGCAAAACCATTCTTCTCACTTGTCAGGCAGAAACCTGTGCTTGGATATACCAGTGTCCTGGGCTGCGCCTTACAAGCCAGCTGGCAACTTTTACTTAGCATGGTGATTTTAGAAAATGTGAGTAGAACCCACAGTGAGATCCAACTGCCCAGGCTTTCTAGAAAAATGGGAAATTTTGGTAGATTAAGGCCATGGTCCTCAGGGCTGTAGGTGGTAGGAGGTAGGGCTGGGGCTGGGGCTGGGGCTGGGGCTGGGGCTGGGGCTGGGGTTGGGGCTGGGGCTGGGGCTGGGGCTGGGGCTGGGGCTGGGGCTGTGGTTCCACCTTATTTTAGATCGCGATTCTCTGCTATGGTCCCCACCAGGCCCTCTGCCACCTCTGCCAGTTCCATGGACATTCTGTGAACTGCTGCTTCCTGCTTTCTTCCTCCCTCTTAGTTGCCACTGAGACTGTATTTCCTTTATCCCTGAAGCCTGACCTTGCTGTTTGGCTCTCTGTAGATGTGTGCTGGCTCCCTGTTTGGAACATTCCTTTAGCTTTGCTGATTTGGTACTTGGTATTTATACCTCCTTTATTTTTTTGCAGGACTTCTTTCTTTATGTGAACACATAGCTCAGTCACTGAGGGGCCAGGACAGGGCATAGCTGTCCATCAGCTCCCTGCTGTGCTAGACAATTTACATGCATGCCTCTTTTTGTTTTTCCTATTTTTCAGACAGGGAAATGGAGTCTTAGGGACTTAAGTGCCTTGCCCACTGTAAGTGGCAGAGCAGGAATTTGAACACAGGACTGATCCTTCTATAGAACCCCATCACTTCTCTTGGTTATACTCCACTTAAGGGCACGTTTTATAATGGCTGGATTGGTTCCTTAGGTCCAAAGGCAGAGATTGCCCTGGGATCTTGATGCCTTAGGCAGGGTTGGCATTTGTGGACTGCTAAAACGACATAAGGGGAGGTCCTCTGAGGCCTGCTTGGGACCTCCTGGAATACTGGATATGGCTTCCATCTGTCTACTTACTCTAAAATCAGGAAGGAAGTGGAGGGTACCAGTGTACTCAGAGTTATGCTGAAGTCCTGGCGTAATACCAAAAGTTGGTTCCCTTTGAAACATTGTGTTTATTTATTATGACAAAATATATTTAACCTAAGATATCATGTTAACTGCTTTAAATGGTTCAGAGCCATCAGGAGCTTTTGATTTCATTCATAACACAAGTATTGTAGCTGGCTGACTTCAACGGGGACTGTGTTAAGACACAGAATCATGGACCCCTTCTGGGGTGAAGCCTAACACAACTTGACAGCATCCCTAGGTGGTATGTGCGTTGGTGTGCAGGTGTGTGTGAATGTGCAGAGAAGCTTAAGTGGCACCAGTTCAAAGCTCTCAGACTTGAATGAGCGATTTTTTTTTCCACTTGCTTTTTGCTATGCTACAGATGCCAGTGTTTCACCATCGAGTCACATCCCTAGTACCAAAGGACATATTTTTGAAGACTAAAAATTTTGGGGTGCTGGCAGAGCCTCTTAGGAGACAGCTATATTAGGCTCCTGTCAGCAAGCACTTCTTTGCATGTGCGGTAGTGTCTGGGTTTGGCATCTGTATATGGGATGGATCCCCAGGTGGGTCAGTCTGACAAATACAGAGGCAGATGCTCGAAGCCAACCATTGGACTGAGCATGGGGTCCCCAATGGAGGAGTTAGAGAAAGGACTGAAGGAGCTGAAAGGGTTTGTAACCCCATAGGAAGAACAACAATATCAACCAGCCAGAGCCCCCAGAGCTCCCAGGGACTAAATCACCATACAAAGAGTACACATGGAGGGAGGGACCCATGACTCCAGCCACATATGTAGCAGAAGATGGCCTTGTTGGAAATCAATGGGAGGAGAGGCCCTTGGTGCTATGAGGCTTGATGCCCCAGTGTAGGGGAATGCCAGGGTGGGGAGTTGGTGGGTGGTGGGTGGGTGGGGGAAGTACCCTCATGGAAGCAAGGGGAGGGAGGATGGGATAGGGGGTTTCTGGAGGGGAACCAGGAAATGTAAATAAATAAAATATTCAATAAGAAATATTGGGGCTCAGAGAAGTTGTGTTATCACAATATAATTTATACCTAATTTATGCCAAAGAGGAACCTATTTTTGGAGTTGGTTGACCCTGAGGCTCTAAGTCCACCTGTGTCCTCTTGTGTCCATAGCAGATATTTGTAAGGCCTCTGATGTATGGTACAGCGGTGCTAAAAACTTAGCAGTGTGCGTTGTAGCAGGATTAAAGCAACGGTCAGGGGAAACCTCTCATCCCTTAGAGATGGTGCCTATAGCTGGCACACAGAACAAAGGTCAGAAGACAGGATGGTAGCAGTGAAAAGTGTGTCTCTATTAGAACTGGAAAGGGCAGTGTAAGTGCCCTCCACAGGCAGCTGCTGGCTTCAGTAAGCATGTGTTTCTGGAGCACCCTTTTCCAGGTCCAGGGCCTTTCTATTGTAAAAGGGAAGAAGGGAGCAGCCTCTGAAGGGATGGGCTGTACCATGGCTGTTGTCAGTGATGGGTGCTGGGTGTTGGAGGCTCGTACACTCCTTGGGTGGTCCAGAGCAGTTCTGTTACTGGTTTAGAATTTAACCTTCATACTCAGTCACGAATATCTGATCCTCTCTTCCTGCCTTAGCTGGAAGAACTGTATATAGGACGTGAGATGTCATCCTGGCTGTCTTTGAAAGATACAGTCTGTCACGTGTCCTCATGCTTAGAAGCAAGCACTTTTCTGTCTGGGTCTTCCTTCCCTTCCTTTCTTTTTCTTTTTTAAACACTTTAACTTACTTTTAGTGTGTGTGGCCACCTGTGTGTGCCACAGGGTGTTCTTAGAGGTCAGAGGACATCCTCCAAGAGTCCTTCCATTGTGTGAGTTCTTGGGGAGCCAAGTCAGACTTGGCAGTACCTTTACCCAGTCATCTTGCTGTGTAGCCATCTCGCTATGCAGTCTAGACAGCTTTGGAGTCATCATCCTCTTGCATCAATTTTCCCAGTATTGGAATCACAGGTATGTCCTGTCATTCCTTACTTGGTAAGTTTTGTTTTGTTTCTGAGATAGGGTCCCAGGCTGCCCTTGAACTTGAGATCCTCCTGTATCTGCTTCCTGAGCACTTGGATTACAGGTATGTGCCACCACACTGGGCTTAGGTGTCTTAGTAAATGACTCAAGTCCTGTCATGACACAGTATGTCACTAAGATCCTACAGAGTTTCCTTTCTTCATGGCTACCTACTCCACTCCAGAGGCTAAATACTGAACCTTGCTCAGAGTGTTCCAAACTCCATCCTTCTTGCCACCTTCCTTCTGCTTTGGGTTTTAAGGAATTGAGCAGCGCTGTCTGTCTGTCTGTCCTCCAGTCCTCCACCCCCCAAAGCTAGGCTAAAGATGAATCAACCTTGACCTCTGTCCTTGAGGTGAGATGGAAGGGGCGTGTGTGTGTGTGTGTGTGTGTGTGTGTGTGTGTGTTGCAGAATGGACAGTCAGGGCTAATGGTCCCTGAGTGCCAGGAATGACAGAAAGGCTGCTGCTAGGTGAGGAAGTTTTGTGCTTATGTTCACTTTGTGTGTTTTAATGAGAGGGGCTCCTAGGAGACATACTATGTGCAAAGTTCCAGATGTGTGATGAACTTATTTGTGTTTCTGGGACACTTCAGCTTGACTCTGTCAGAAGGCTCCGTCCCAGGAATTAATGATAAGAGTCGGGGAGAGGAGGCTACTAGGAACCGAGTACAGTATACACGTGATCAAGAACAGAAATATATACATATACACACATATATATATATATATATATGTATGTATGTATGTGTGTGTGTGTGTATACATATATGATTTTTTTCCTTCGAGACAAATTCTCATGTAGCCCAGGCTGACAACTCCTTTTGTAGTAGAAACAACCTTGTATTTCTGATCCTCCATTCTCTACTTCCTGAGTGCTGGAATTACAGGCATGTACCACTATGCTTGGTTTATGAGGCGCTTGGTGTATGCTACGCTAGCTTTCACCAAACAGTCCCAGCTCTAATACTGTATCATGGACGTTTAATTTCATTGTAGTGGGAGTTGTGAAAACATCGATAGTGTTACCTTCTATTTGGATGTGTTTTGGGGACCCCTTGGGCTAAAAGAAGACTACATAGGACTTAGGGAGTTTGGTGGCACTCAGAAAGATGTCACAGATGGCCAAATAGCCAGAGTGAGGACGTATGTACACTAAGGGGTTTGGTACAGGCTTAGAAAATGGAAGGTTCACAGGAAAAGGGCTTGGGAAACAGATCCAGGTGTATGCTCTCAAAACACAGAAGGAGGTGTTTTGAGCAGCTGTTGTCTGGCAGGCCTGCAAATTGCCAGTTAACACAGGTGCCAGAAGACATCTGGAAAAGTCTCATTATTGGACCTTCGCATTGTTTAAACCAGTCATAGGCATAGCAGTGCACAGTTCATTTAGCCTGTACAACAAACCCAGCAGAATGCATATGAAGCCTCCTGATTTGTAGGTCAAAACACAGAGGGACAACGTGGAGTACAGGAGAGAATCTATACCTAGATCTTGTTAGAGTGTAGACCATTGTCCCTACCGCCAACCTTCTTGATATCATAGGGCAGGGCATGGCTAGAACCTTTTATCTCTACAAAATTTGCTGCTGCTGCTGGGGCCACGTTGGAGAACCATCACTCTAAACTACTTGGCTGCTGCCCATATACCTCTTACTTCAGTCTTTTAGTCTGAGCACATTGGGCAGAAAATTGAGTTAGACCATAGATAGCTCTCGTTAGCTTTGCTATCACAGAAGCCCTCCCATGTTAGATGCTTCCAGAAACCAGCTTCCAAGTTGATAGATTTCCTTCTATGTCCTTGTAGGGGAGCCCTTGGGCTATAGCTTCAGTTAATCTAAGTGTCCCTGATAGGATTTAGAGGAGGGAGGAGGCCCAGAAGTAGATGAAGCTTTTGGAGGATGCAGAGAGAAATAGCAATGTCTTGCTTACCAACATGACCTGTTGTGTTTGCTGGTGGGTCTCTCCTAGTGTTAGGAACTCACTCAGTTTGAGTGGCTAGAGTGAGACTTTGTCTCCATAAACTTGAGGGTCTTATTGAGCTGGACCTGTGCTTATGACAGCCCTAAGAGCCACCTCCCCTCTATATTGAAGTCAAGGCTGAGGGAAGACTGGAGATATTGTTGAAAAAAAAAAAAAAAAAAAAACAACCAAAAAGCAAACAAAATCCCTCTCACTTTAGTAGGAGTTTTATTCTGTAGCCAAATATGAGTGACGCTGGCCCAGGAACATGGTTGCTTCAAGTACCATGGTCTAACATGGTAAAAGTTTCAGAACAAAAGAGAGTCATAAATCAAGGTACTTTTCAAGTCATTTGTGGGACCCCATGTATTGAAAGTCTTAGCTTTGGGCTTAGTGGATGCTGGTGCTTTGTTGATACACCCTAAAATGTTTCACGTGATTACCAGAATGCTGCTATGTGGACACACAAGTAGGCAATGACTGGCTACTAAAGGGGCTAAAGGTGGCTCAAGACAATTTTCATCTAGATCTGCACCATTCTAGCTTTCCACAATCATCAAGTGCTAATCAGGTAGGCAAGAAGCATCTTTAATACAGGTGTGGCTTTTTCTGGGAACTTCAATGATAGACAGTTGTTGTGGTACAATTAAAAAAGGGCAGAGGGGTTCCAGTGAGTTCCCACTCGGCGCGGATCTGCACACTCTAACTGCTCCTCTGTCGGCTGCTTTCACACACTGTTCTCTTGGCGGGTTGTTACCATGGCTGACGTACACATTGCATTCTGAGGGCCGTGCTAGCATGGCCCCACGCTAAGCTAGCCCCAAGCATTCTATAGCCTAGCACGGCTTCTTGTCATGGACTCTGCTCACACTCCCAACAACCCAGTGAAATCACTCAACAGACTGCAACCCAACAACCAGATTTATATGTTAAGTACTCAATGTATAATACATCCACACAGTTAACTTACAACCAATTGATAAGGATATAAAGCATCCACCTAGATAAGATGTAATTTGTTCATTTAGACACACACAGTCCTGTACATATCTATCCCTTCAGAGTAGTCCTAACAAGCTGTAGTGTACAGAGAGGAATCTTAACGTCCGCCGCCGCGTCCTCTTGGCTGCTCCTCCCTTCCTCTGTCTCCTCCACTTCTAAAACTTTTCTTCCGCTCATCCTTCCTTCTCATCCAATGACAGGCCTCGTTCTATCCTGTACCTGCCTTCACCTGCATAATGACATCAATCTACACACTTTTCTCTCAAATATAAGCTGAGCACTACTATTCTTATTTTGAAATTTATCAACATTTTACCAGTTAAACAGAACATTTAGTTATCTATTCCAGTTTAAGAAAGGCTTAAAATCTATGTTATATCCCCGCTAGCTTGTATATTATCTGATAACTATCAAAATAAATATGTATTTTCAAAGTTAAACACCCTGAGTCAGTTATGAGACTATAATCAGTCTTCACCCCATCAGAAATCTGAGAATGACCAATTATCTATAAACATAGGAAACCTAACATGGCTTCCAGAACTGAGACAGGTTGTGGAGACAAATCTCCACTAGCACAGTCCTCTGTTAGCAACATGTGAGCACAAGAGTCTTCAGTTTGGCCCAGGATCAACTGACAGACTCTTGACGTGCAGAAATCTTGAAGGGCTGATAATTCTGGCTCGGCACAGATTATCAATCAATTATTCTTCATAAAGTGTCCCTTTTTGGACAGTATTAGTCTGTAGGTGAATTAGGCAGTTTCTGCCCAGTGGCTGCCTAGCCACAAAGTATTACCTCATCCAGAGGTAGAGATGTTCCATTTCTTCCTTAAATCTGCCAAAGGGGAACTGTTAGGAGCAGATATGTCTCAACAAAAGATAAATAATTTTAAATGTCATATTTTGTGGATTTCTGATGTTTTTGAAAACCATCTATCTATATAAGGTAATCTGGACTGTTGTCTATTAACTATTCTTAGCCATTTCTGACAAGAATATTTTAAAAACACTCTAATGGTGAACTAGGAGCCATGAATTTGCTATTTGGCCCCTAATTCCTATTTTAATCAGCTCAGAAGTTTGTAATGGCATCAGTAGAATGACTGGGTCCAAACCTTGTACTTTTAAATTTTTGTAACAAATAAGTTCTATACCAATGTAAGGATATGACTTTATCTTAGATACCAAATGATTATGGCTGTACAAATCATTCTAGCTAATCCTCCCCATTAAAGTATGACCATTTCTAAATTCTCCTAAAAACAACCTTAGAATAACCACCTTCAGCCCTGTAAAATCCAGGAAATTGGGGCGACGACTCTTCAGTAACTTCTTCAAGCTGTAGTGTTGAGATATCCTTGGGGGTATGGGGTAAGGAAAATGGAGTGAATGCTGCAGCTGGATGTGTGTCTTGACTGGACCCAGCTGAAAGTTTTTGCGATCAGGAATCCAAGACAAAAGTTTCAGCATCATCTAGATAACTTTCTGTTTGATTCTCTTGAATCTAATTTTTCAGGCGGTCTCCTCTATCAAATCTGATCCATGTGACCCTGGAAGGTGTCCAGAGCTTAATCACCCTTTTTAAAAACACAAAGACACAATTTTTCTCCCAAAATACTGTGTTCTGTAGTCTGTAACCAGAAAAGCTTGTATCTTGTACTCTCTCCCAGAGGCATAATAGAACAAGTCTCAAATCGCACCCATTATGAAAACTGAAACAGAAGTAAAATTTAAAAAGAAGTGAACTAAACAATAGTGTATGAGCCTTTTTAGGCTTTTGTAATCTGTCATTTCAGAAATTAACCCAAAATTCCTGTGGAGCCCACTTAAGCTTTCTGTTGTGGTAAATATCAAAAGTAACCACAAATCCTTGCTAGCTGGCATCATCGAGCCATATGGCCTTTAGCGAAATAATTCATAAAACAAATTATACACCTCCTATCAATTCCAATACCAATAAGAAGTAAGCAACTTATGAAACCACGACTTTAACCCAAAATTCCATGTTAGAAAGAATATGAGTATCCTGTAAGACTTATTAGAGCATTATATCTTTATACCATCTGTCTGTTAAGATCTCTACTTGTAGCCTTAGACCTCCAGTAACTAGCAACTTCAGTAATATATGTCTGTCATGCACTGTGCCTGGTGCTACAGACTTCTGTTTATCTCTACCTAGTTATGAATTGTGGGTGAAATTCCCCATGCAATTCGGACAAACTCTGTATATAAGTATTCTAAAAGCAAATAAACTAGCTTTTTAAATAAACCATATCCTAACCAACATCTACTAAGGAAGCAGGAGACCTAGAGTCTGTGAGCAGACCCCTCCTCTGTTCCTTTGTTTAAGGTTCCCACATTTGGGCTATCACATGACTCAACATGGCGCTGAGCCCTCTTTCACTTAGAAAATAAAGCTTTCTCAGGCTGAAAAACTTCAATTTTTAGTGGATTTTTATTCTAACACGTTGGTTCGCCACTGTCCTTGGAGGCCTAATTGTATACTCAGCATGTCTTAAGGCTTGAGGTTTGAGGAACTATGATCAGACACCTGTCTATCTCTCTGTCTATCTATCTCTATCTCTATCTCTATCTCTCCATCTGTCCATCCAACCATTCATGCATTTATCTATTGTCTGTCTGTCTGTCTGTCTGTCTCTCTGTCTGTCTGTCTGTCTATTCATAATACTAAGGGTTTGCTGTGAACTACTATGTGGTTTCTTTCCATTCTGGTTTTTTCTTTCCTTAACCCTGTAGCAGCTTCAGGATGTGTTCCAAAAAAACTTTATTTACAAGCAGCCAGCTTGCAATCCCTAGTTCATCATCTCTGATGTAAAAAGTACCAGGCCCAATGCTTGGGGTAGCATGGTTTATGTTTTAGTCTGCTCGGGGCCCTGTTGTAAGTAACTTTCTTGGTTTATCTCATTTAGTCACCTCTAAGAAAGTTACCTGACATCCCACAGGTTTTAAATAAAGCCAAGGCTCAGACCTTCCCTCCTAAGCACGGGGACCCAAACCATCCACTGCTTCATATTCAATCCCTGCTCTACCATATGCTGTGGGGTGTGTTTGGAGTTGGCCCTCTTTTGTCATGGTTAGGCAAGAGTGTTTCTCTGCTGATGTCTTGACACTGCTCCTTATTACTTCCTCCCACTTCTTTTCCTCTTCTCCCTCCCTTCTTTAATTTTTATAGCTGTTTTAGATAATTTTATTTCTTGTGTTTTGCTTGCATGTATATATGGCCATTATGTGTATATCTGGTACCTGGAGGTTAGATGAATCAGATCCTTTAGAACTGAAGTTCGGGAAGGTTGTGAACCACCATGTGGGTGCTAGAAACAGAACCGTGGCTCCTCTGTAAGAACAAGTGCTCCAACTCTGAAGCCTTGCTTTTTCTTTTTTTGAGGCCACATCTGCCTCCAACTAATTATGTACTTAAGGGTGACTCTTAGCCTCTGATTCTTTGTCTTCACCTCCTGAGTGTTGGGATGGCAGGCCACACCTAGCTACTACCTTCATTTTGGTATTTTTATTGTCTGTTTTTCCCAGGGAGGCATCTTCATAGGGTCAGGGACCTTGTCATCTCCCTTCCAGCCCCATCTCCAGCATTGACCTTCATCCTGGCATAGAAGCAAGTCTATGAGCTTTATCTAAGAGTTTCCCTCTCCAGCCAGCAAACATCTTAGTCTTTTGCCTTGATGGGCCAACAAGGTTGAGATCTCTACTTCAGGAGGGATGGTGTGGCCTTAGCTAGGGAAATCCATGTTTTAAACGTAGCCCTATGGGCCTCATGTAGTTCTTTTGGCATTGGAGGATCCTTTGAGGCCTCTGACTTTCTGGGTATGAGTACTGAGGTGCTGAGATATGATACTGGAGTTACTTACCTAGAACCCTACAGGACTGTGATCTGAACCCAGACTGAAGGCATCTGCCTCAGCTTGTTAGGCCTCCACTAGGGTGAGGAGGGAACAACTGCTCTGGGCACATGCTTCCTGGGGGAATCTGATGAGCAGCAGACTTACTATTTCTCAAGAGCTCTCTAGTCTGCATAGTGGCAGCTTTACATTTATGTAAACTCTGTTGTGGTATAGTGAGTTACTATAGATTTTATCCCTAAGAAAGCTGGGCAAATACTTTTCTATGTATTGCCTAGGCAGATGAATTTTCTTCCTGTCCTGTTTTTTTAATTTTTATTTTATTTTTTTTTGTTGTTGTTTCTTTTTTTAATGACTTAATTAAAAACAAAAAGATGTATATAGCCCAGGCTGGCTTTTATCTCACAGCAGTTTTCTTGCTTTAGTTTTATGGGATTGCAGTGTGGAAAGCCATGCCTGGTTTGTGACTTTGTTTTAAGACAGTTCTGCTTGCAAAAAGTTGTAAAAACAACAGAGTACCCTTGCATCTTTACTCAGTAATAATATTGGAGAGATAAGGGTTAAAAAAATAGAGCCATTATTTGGCCAAATATCACTCATAACAATTCTTTTCATGTCATCAAACATTGCAGCAAGCTATTGTAGGTGCAAAATGAACCATCCTGTCATTAGGTGGGCTTATTGCTTTACTTATTAACTGCAGCTTTTCTCTTTGACTGCCGTGATGTGGGGTTTGTTTAGAAAAGGGAAATGAAATTCTTATCTCTTTTCATTTAATCTGTGTAACAGAACAATGACTTGTGTCACTTGTCTTTTTAACATCCATATAAATCTGCGTATGACACATAGTGTGATGTGGTTTGGAACACTGCTTTTCTAGCTCACCTTTTCCCAGCCAGGGCCCCTTCTGACTACTTCTAGAGCTTTGAGCATGTTCACTCACCTTTGGACCTACTGGCTCTGGGGTTTAACCGAGTGTTTTGGCATTATCTTGTTTGTTTCTTGCCCAGTAATTTGTTTTCAAACAGAAATAAACTTTGATACTCTGATTCTGCTCCCTAAACCAGCTTCTTCTGGAACTATAGGAATGGAGCAGTATCAACAGACTGGATAGGAAACTCATGATTAGAGTAGGCTGTCTCTTCTGCTCTCTGATTGCCTTCTCTCAACTCCTGTTCCTTCATAGAGGCCATTTTGGAATTGAGAGCTCAATGTGCCCATGTTAAATGCTTGAGCTCTGTGCTGGAAATTTCCCAAATTTTGTCAAGTTGGCCTTCTGCCTCTGGTAAAGAGATTCTTTGATAGCTGGTTCAAAATCTCTATGGCTCCTAGAGTTGCCTGTAAGAATCCCAACATTTCTAATCTGACCTTTAGTATAGACTCTACAGCCTCCATTATAGATTGCCAGATCTCTTGCCGGATGTTGAGCCCAGGGCTCTCCATAGTCAAGGCAAGTGTTCTGCTGTAGACTTATGTCCCTTTTGGGTCCCTGGGTCTGCCATGCTTCTCCACATTCCTGGGCTCTCAGCACATTGCTTTATGTGAGGAATGTCTTGCTTTTCCTGTTGCTATAGTTGTCTTCCATTTATTCTTCAAATGATGGATTGGCCTTCCATAGAGAGGCTTTCTCTGAGCCTCATGAACCAACCTGTGCTGCCTTATGTGAACTCCATGGTCATATCCACCTACATTTAGACGCTGGTTCCAGTTAAGTTTTACATTGTTTCTAGTGTTTGTATAGTCATTGTTGATTGTCTGTCTCAAGAGCCCTGACTATTTGTCTCACACATCCTGCCACTTTTAAATATAGAAACTCAGACAGTTTCTTTTTTAACCTCTGTTCTCATTTAATTGCAAAATGGGGTGACACTTAAGCCTGCCTTGTAGGGTGGTCTTGGAGATGAACTGGTCATTTATATAGTGTATAGAGCAGGGTAACAGCATACCACAAGGTACATGGGTTGTCTCTGTTCATATTTGTGTATGTTTCCTGACACATAGTAAATACTCAGGACATAGCACAAAGAGTCCATACGTCATAAAATAGCAAAGCTAGGCTGGGAGTGAAGATCAGTGAGGAACACTAGCCTAGCATGTGCAAGGTCCTGAACTTGATTGCCAGCAATGCAACACAAAAGTATATACCTCTTCATAAAGAGTGCTTGGTGCATAGTAGATGCTTATTAAAAATGTGCTCAATAAGTGGGTGTGTAAAGTGGGGAGAAGAATAACACCACCTTGCAAGGTTGAGGTGGGAATGTAGGAAGGGAAGCTCCATAGTACTTTATAGTGCCCAGCATATACTAGGTGTTGGGATAGAAATCTCTGCTCACATTCGGACAGACCACACCAAGCCAACATTGTTCCACGTGGAAAGGTTTAATGAGAGAAGAAGAATAGAAGAGGCCATGAGCATGTGGAGGGGTGGGGGAAGGGAATGGGGAGAGAGGGAACAAAGGGGAAGAGGGCAAGAGGGCAGGAGCAAGAGGCAAGAGAACAAGAGCAAGAGAAGAGAAGAGAATGAGGGCAAGCAGCCCCTTTTATAGTGAGTCAGGATGCATATTTGTCTGTTGCCAGGTAACTGTAGGGGTGGAACTTAGACAGAATACCGACAGTAGGTGCTCATGAAATACTTGTTGAATGGGTGAATGTTGTAGGGCCAATGTTAACTAAAGATTATGGCGTTGCTATGAAGATGGGTTGATAGTGTGTTGTTCTGTGCTTGCATACAGTAGGTACTCAAGCATTTGTTGGGTGAAGATGGAGGGATGAGCTCTGAGGCTCAGGAGAGCAGTTCATGTGGGATGCAGAGATGTGAGGATGTGGGACATGATCCTTTGTAGGAAGAGTGGTCAACTATGCCTAGCTCTCTCAGATGTGGAAAGTTAAGTTTGGATTACCCTTCTCCCCTCTCCCCTGTGTCTTTTGTCTCCTAGAATCCATGTCCAGAATCGAGTGCCTCTTTTCTTTCCAGGATCACTTTTTGGTGGATTACAGGGTAAGGCTGGACTTCCGGATGGGGTAGAGAGTGGGGACATGAATGCAGGGGCTGCATGAGTGCTTCCATGGTGCTCAGCTTCCTTTAACTTCCTCCTGCACTGTCTACAAGTTATATCTTAAGGTCAATAACTGGCCTTCAATGTTATGAATGCTTGAGTGATTAAGCCACAGGCAGTGAGCACCCTTAGCTTCTGGCATAGGCTTTAGCAGGCATGCCTAGGCTCTAGGCTTGCCTTTTGATTGAAGGGATTTGTAACTATTTAGTATGGCATCCCATCTGGCTTGGTTCCAGGACCCTACAGATACTACACTTCATATAATGTTCAGTCTTCATATAAAGCAGAGTAGCACTTGCATTTAACCAGATCTGCCTCATCTTCTGAATCATGTCTAGATGGTGCATGACCTCTAATGCAGCATAAATAGCTACCGTGCTGTACTGCTTAAGGAATGATGACAAGGAAGAAGATATCATGCCCCCCGAAGACAAAACTTTTCCAACACAGATACAAACTGGTGACATTGCAGCAAAGTCATATATGCATGTCATAGGAAACGCACGAGGAAGATATACATCACCACCAACAAACATCTAGAATTTTCATAGGAAGCAAGAAGATCAGAGGTTGAAGGTCAACCTTGGCTACGTAGAGAGTTTGAGGCCAATCTGGCCTCCATGAGGCCATGTTCGAAAATAAAATAATTAAATATAAAATTTACAAATCACATTAGAAACAAGAAACACCCAGATATTTCTTTCTAAACACAGTGTGCACCTGTTTGTCAAGATGTGTCTGTTTTGTTTCCCTAAAAGACCTAGTAGAATTAGCTAATTAATATGACTTCATGTCCATGTAGTCTCAGATTTTTCTAGTCATGGCTAGACAGCAATAGCAGGTGTGTGAGGGGAGGGCCATAGTCTCTTCTTTCAATGCTAATTGTGTCTCCCTTTGTGTCTTGCTTCCAGGATGATGGTGCAGGGCTACCGCCAGCCCCTGAAGAGCAGTGACCTCTGGTCATTGAATAAAGAGGACACGTCAGAAGAAGTGGTACCTGTGCTGGTGAATAACTGGAAGAAGGAATGTGTTAAGTCGAGGAAGTGAGTGTCAAATTTCCGTGTTCTTCCAGGCAGGGCAGACGTAGCCTAGGCTGATCTGTTACCTATCTTTAGCCACCCTGGCTGATTCTGGTTCTGGTTCTAAGGCAACTGCACTACCTCCCTAGGCTGCAGTTCCTCTTCTCTCAGATGGGGAGTGGAAGTGTTTAACACCATAGGGAGCTCCCAACAGTTCCCTCCTGTCATGTCAGCAAGTTATGTCTTTAGCTCTCCAAAAGGAGAGAGGAGGCTATCTGCCAAGCTGGAGTTGATTCTTCTGGATTCTTCAGTCCTCAGCCTTGCCCTGCTCAGTCAGTCTTTAACTTTTTCCTCTCTGAGCATCTGTTTGGTGTCTTGAATATCCTCTGAATGTTCTTGCTGCGGTTGAATGCTTTTTGTTGAACATGTTAGGCATGGAACTTGAACCCTGGTGTGCCACCTGAGGCCAAGGCCTCACTGTCCTGGCTGCTTTGGTGCTGAGCTCTGGACCTGGGTTCAGGCATTGGGACAAAGCAGGCAAATGCCTTGCATCTTGGATTGTTTGGTTTTATAGTAAGATCAGAGGGAGTAAAGGGCACAGTGACATAGGGCATTGTTTTAGAAGAATATTCAGGGATTGCTCCTGTAAGAAGGTGGCATCCAAAAACACTCACTCAAAGGAGGGAGTGAACCATGTACATACCCTGGGACAAGGCCTTCAAGTTAGAGGGACAACTGAGGCTTGGGCAAATGACTGAGACTATGAGATGTCTTTGCAGGGGCCCCAGACTAGGCTAGAGAGTTACATTGAAGGTGTAGTAGGAGGTCAAAGGCAGATTCTATACAGGGCAGTGGTGTGGTGAGAATTCTGTTCAATGACAACCACTAGTAGTAGTCTCATTTTTAAATATATTTATACTTGTATGTATGTATGTATGTATGTATGTTTACATTGTGAGTGTTCATTGTCATAGCATGTGCATAAGGGAGATCATAGGACAACTTATGGGAGTTGATTTTCACCCTCTACCCTGTGGGTTCAAGATTGAACTCAGGTTGTCAGGGTGGATAGTGTGTGTCTTTACCCATTGAGCCATCTCACTGGCTCTGAGCCTATCTTTGTGTCTGGCCCAGTATGCTGTTGGCTTGTGTACTGGCTGGTTTTGTGTGTCAACTTGACACACATTGGAGTCATTAGAGAGGAAGGAGCCACATTTGGGAAAATCCCTCTTTGAGATCCAGCTGTAAGGTATTTTCTCAATTAATGATCAGTGGAAGAGGGCCCAGCCCATGGTGAGTGGTGCCATCCCTGGTCTGGTGGTTCTGAGTTTTGTAAGAAGGCAAGCTGAGCAAACAATGAGAAGCAAGGTAGTAAGCAGTGCTCCTTCATGGCTTCTCCATCAGCTCCTACCACCAGGTTCCTTCCCCATTTTGATTTTCTTTCCTGACTCCCTTCAGTGATGAATAGCAATGTGGAAGGAAGTATAAGCCAAATAAACCATTTCATCTCCAACTTGCCTTTTGGTCCTGGTATTATATAGCAGTGATGGGAAGCATGACTAAGACAGTTTGTGATGATACTTTGTGGTCTCCTCAGCCTGTGCTCCTCTTATGGTGAGGACATTTTAGTTCGTGTTTCCAGTTGGCATGTATATCAAGTGATTCGGTGGCTGTGAAAAAGAATTTGATAGTGTTTTTGTTTTGTTTTTAAATTAAGTAGTCACTTATTTGTCATTCTGTTCCCAGGCAGATGCCCTAGAGAACTGGAAGCTTAGGTTCTAAAAGGCTTGCCTTGTTTGTGATAGCCCAAGACAGAATCAAATCCAAACGCCTGGTAGAATGTAAGTAGAAGTTGGAATTACTGCTCAGAGCTGAGGGAGGAGACACAAAGTTATTATGCTAAGTGAAAAAGTAGATAGTTGTCCTCCTAGTATTTGATGTCCAAAGGGACTTGAACAACACCACTGGAGGATGTACCGGCAATGTCCCAGTATATCTAATTAAAAGAAAACCAGGGCTGGAGAGATGGCTCAGCAATTAAAGTGCCTGACACTCTTCCAGACGACTTAAGATTGGTTCCCAGTACTGATCTTGGACAACTCATAAGGCTCCAGGTTTACTCAAGAGTTGATAATCTTGGGGTTGGGGATTTAGCTCAGTGGTAAAGCGCTTGCCTAGGAAGCGCAAGGCCCTGGGTTCGGTCCCCAGCTCTGCAAAAAGAACAAAAAAAAAAAAAAAAAAAAAAAAAAAAGAGTTGATAATCTTGAGAAGATAGAAGACCTATTGGCCTGCCAGCTCTATCTTGGGGAACTCTGGCTCAAAAAGTTCTTATAGAAGGGGGTTGGTTTCTACATCTAGGCTTGATGGCCATCCTTGTCATTTAGAGGATGTTTATCTTCCTGTCAGTTGGCGCATTCTTGAATAAACAATGACCTTGTCTCCTAATTCTTTAGGTAAACATTTTTTTTTTTTAATTAAAGAACAGATGAGCAAGTCCTTAACTCTGCTTTGATCTTATTTAAAGACCACTGGTGTTCCGTGTTCTGATAATGAAAAGCATTCTTTTAGGAAGTTTGGGTACCAGAAGTTGTTCCTTTTTGCTCCCTTTCCCTGTCATAGTTGACTGTAATAGCTCATTTGTCAGCCATTGTAAGGTTTTTTTTTGTTGTTGTTGTTGTTGCTGGTGGTTTAGAAGTTACAACATTAAGCAAAGGGGGAGCAGAGTAACCTTACCAGGTACAAATTTGTAAAGAATGGCCATCTAAAAATGGGTAGTGTAAAAGAAAACGAAGTAGCTATTAATTGCTCTAAAAGGTATTGGTTTAAAAGAGTGAGGTATGGTCTTTTTCCCATATCTATAGTTTTAGTTACTTGTGATCAAACATGATCTGGAAATATTAAATTTATAATTTCATTACTAAGTTGTTAATTACACATTATTCTTGTTCCATCATATTCTGTCATCAGAGGTGACAAAATTCTTTTGTCTGCTGTGTCCACACTGGGTATACTACTTACCTGCTAGTGGACTGTTCAGCCATGATCTTGGAGACATGGCTCAGGAGGTAAGAGCACTGGCTGTTCTTACAGGGATTCTGAGTTCAATTCCCAGCAACCACATGTTGGCTTATGCCTCTTCTGGCATGTAGGTTTACATGCAGATAGAGCACTCATATACATAAAATAAATTAAAAACAAAAAACCCAGATTCTTCGTGCAAGTAAGCCTTAAGTGGTAGCCTAAAGTAGTACACAGGCCTCTTGTTGCTTTAATCCACTGTCTCTGAGGATCATAAGAAGGGTGAGGAGAGTAGAAGTTGTTTTGAGAGTAACAGAACACACTCATATTGTGTCATTTTGCTACAGTATATTATAAGTGTTTCCTTTTTTAAAAAACTGATGTTTGACTTGTAGGTTAAACTTTTATCATAGGTATTTTTAAGAAAACAGAGCCAATAGTATTTATGGATAAGAGGGAGTACTTACATGTGAAAGAACACAATTTGTATAAACTCGTGTCTGTAGCTAGGTGACTTCAGGTTAGTATTTTAGTGGTGTGGATGTCTGGTGGGGTAATTGTCTTTATTCAGGACTGTCCTACGTAGGACAGGACAGAACTACAACACTATATAGTAGGATGGTCACTGGGCTGAGTCATTGTGATTCAGGTTTATGAAACAAGTCTGCTTGAAAACTTGTGGAGTCATGCTGGTTTGTTTTGTGGTTGTGGTGGAGGTGGTGGTTATTTTTATTTTGTTTTACCCTTGAGATAAAGTTTTGGCACATAACCCTACCTAGGCTGCTATTTTCTTTCCCTACATAGCTGAGGATGACCTTGAATTTCAAGATTCTCCTGCCTTCATCTGCTAAGTGCTGGGACGTTAAGTATGTGCAAATCATGCTCAGCAAGATGTCTAGTTCTTAGCTTCTGCATGTAGCAGTTGGCTCCACTCTAAGTGTATTTCTTTGGAGTTGGAGAGATGACTCCAGGGAGAAGAGGTCATACTGCTAGTGTAGAGGACCAGGGTTCAGCTCCCAGTAGCACATCAGGTAGCTCACAACCACCTGTAACTTTGGTTCCTGGGGATCCAACACTCATTTCTGGCTTTCACAAATACCCGCACTCACAGAGTGCATAAACTCATGTAGGCAAATGCAAACACACATAAATAAAAAGTCTGATTTTTATACATAATGTGGCATCATGGTCCAGCTTGTTCTTTGCATGTGGCTATCAGGTTTCCTATTACCATTTTGGTTTGTTTTGTTTAATTTTAGAGAAGGCCTTCCTATGTATGTAGCCCAGGGTCATTTTCAACTCTTGTCAGTCCTCCTGCCTTACTTCTCAAGTGCTAAGACTGCAGGCCTGAGCCACTTTGCCTGGCCTATCACCAGTTTTTTACAGAAATCATCTTGTTTCTGGACCTTTAATTGTGGGCCCAGACTGATATCTGTGTGGCTTTCTTGTTTCTGTCTTGACATCTGTCAGCTTCATCTTCTCTTTCAGTATGGCTCTAGCTTATCTGGGTCTCTAATTCCCATTTCAGATTTTAGAACTGAGCCATCATTTTCTGTGATGTTAAGCAGCCAGCCGAGCTTCCGATAGAGCTTGTGGGTCTGTAGAGGTGCTTGGGGCCATCGTGCTGCCCTGGCTTTCAGTTACAGTCTCTCAGGACTGTGTGTCTGTAGCTGAGCTGGGGCTGCTGCTCTGCACCAGGCTCTCATTCTGCACATCTGTATGAGGGATTGGGGCTTCCACCTTATGTCACTCACTGTTGCCTCCAGTTTGTGACTTCTTTTTCCCAGCTTCCCCAGCACTGGAACTGCAGTCTTCTTCCACCACATCTGGCTTACTATGAGCCCTGCAAAAGCGGAAACTAGCTTTAGTATTCCTACAGCTGTAGCCAGAAGATGGTCCAGGGAGAATCTCAACCCACGGCTCCCAAGTCCAGGGTCATACTCACTGCATTAAGCTTGACTGTATGGTGACACGTCTTGGGTTCTGCTCTTCTTTACTCTCTTGACTGTGGGCTGCCTCTGGTAGACTGGATAACTGCTTTACCCTCCTCTCATTATAGGCAGCCTGTACGGATTGTGTATGCCCCTCCCAAAGATCCCACCAAGCCTAAGGGAAGTTCTCAGTTGGATGTGAATGAGGAAGTGGAGGCACTGATTGTCAAGTCATCCCACAAGGACCGGGACCCCTCTCTGTTCAAGGTGTTGTACAAGACCTTTGGGCCCTACTTCCTCATGAGCTTCCTGTACAAGGCCCTTCATGACCTGATGATGTTTGCCGGCCCTGAGATCTTGGAGTAAGAACTCTTGCCTGACTACCTGCTTCCCTGTAACTTCTTGGGTGGTCCTGTCATATGTGGGACCAGGATTGTTACCTACCCCTTACCTTCATCTTCCCTGTCTTTGCTTAGTTACTATCTGAGTTGTAGCCACTTTGATTGCAAGTCACAGAAGCTTCTCGAATCCAAAGTTAGGAGGATATGGGGCTGTCTAGAACAAGGATGCAGGTAGATCTCATGAGTATCTGCAACTGGAAGCCAAGAAGGCAGCAAGGGGGCCTCTGCCATCTTTCTGTCACCTTGGTCTCAGTGTGCTCTATTTAATTACCTTTGAGTGATGTGCTGGTGGGGAGACATAACTATCAGTATGGTGAACCCAAGGCAGAGGTCCCTGTTGTAAGAATCTGGTACCTGGCAGTTATATCACCCTATAAGGTAAAGTGTTGTCTGATGGGTGGCTCAGGTGGAAATCACTATGTTGTCTTGCAAGTATTTGCCCTTGCTGTATGTATCACACTCAAATCTCCCTCTCATCCCCACAGATTGATTATCAGCTTCGTGAATGACAGGGAGGCCCCTGACTGGCAGGGCTACTTGTACACAGCACTGCTGTTTGTCAGCGCCTGTCTGCAGACACTGGCACTCCACCAGTACTTTCATATCTGCTTCGTCACCGGCATGCGCATCAAGACTGCTGTGGTGGGCGCTGTTTACCGCAAGGTAGGCCAGGCACCACACCTAATCCTGTGACCCCAGAATCCAGGGATAGCTAGGCTGGGGCTCTCCAGGACCTGTGGAGATTTCCAGCCCAGCATCCTCAGCAAAGAAAGGATGGGGGCTGTGGGGAGCGAGCATGGGGCCAAAGATAGACCTCATAAGAGTCTCTTAATAAAATGGCTCTCGGCGGCTCATGCGTGGGGTATCAGTGAGTCCACGTGCTACCTGTGTATGGGTAGCTAAGGTTCTTAGACAGCTTGGCACTCTTTGATGACGTCATGGATAGAAATCCAAGTTCAGAGCCTGGGGAGATGGCTAACTAGGTAAAGCGCAAGCTTGACAACCTGAGTTTCGATCTCCAGGACCAGGTAAGGTTGGCAAGTTCAGAGCCTGGGGAGATGGCTAACTAGGTAAAGTGCAAGCTTGACAACCTGAGTTTCGATCTCCAGGACCAGGTAAGGTTGGCACGGTAGTGCATGTGTACACATAATACACTGAGCAGTGAGAAAGGAGAGTCCCTAGAAGCTCCCGAGCCAGTAGCCTTGGATACAGTAGTGAGGAGACCCTGTTTCAAACAGTTGGGAGGCTAGGACTACACATGTGCACTGTGGATGCATTTGTCTGCATGTACATATTCATACATGTGCTTGGTTTTTATTTTTATTTTCTAAAGCAAAGCAGTCTATGTTAAATGTTTTATTTCCACACTGTGGATTTGCCTTCACTTTCACCCACATTTGAACTGAACAGTATGCTTCTTTTTTTTTAAATTTTTTTTTATTAATTGTTATTTCTATATGAACACATAGCTATCTTCAGACACACCAGAAGAGGGCACCAGGTCTCATTACAGATGGTTGTGAGCCACCATGTGGTTGCTGGGAATTGAACTCAGGACCTGTGGAAGAGCAGTCAGTGCTCTTAACCACTGAGCCATCTCTCCAGCCCTGAACAGTATGCTTCTTGAATGGAGGCAGACAAGCTTTGCATTTTTTTATTTCTTTTACCATGCTGGAGGTGCACAGGATTGGCAGGGACTGTCCCACAGAGCTTGGGCCATAGCCCTGCTTTTTGGTTGTCATTGTTGTTCAGTTTTTTCCCCCATAATTTTAATTTTTATTGAAAATAGCTTTTTTTCATACAGTATTTTCTGATCAAGTTTTCTCCATTTTCAGCTCTTTCCAGATCCTTTTCATCTGCTCAAATCCATACTTTCTTTCTCTCATTAGAAAACAAACAGTTACCTTAAAGGGACCCAGTGATCTCCTGGCCCACTCATGTCCTAGCCATAGTGCCATGGTGCTCACAGGCTGGCAAGAGAGGCAGTTCTTCTAGTGCTTCTCATGCCTGATTACAAATTGCATTCATCTGTTAGCTCGAGTCCTGGTATGTAGGCAGTACCCAGACCAGGGGGACCTTGAAGTCAAGGTTGTCGTGCTCAGAGGCATAGGGATATTTTAAAGGCCCCTGACACCTCAAGACACTTTAGGTGTCACAGCTTGGGATGAGGGCATTTTCTGGGTAGATGCTAAGGACTGTCTTATAGTCAGTTATGCAGACTGGCCAAACAAAACATGATTTGACTCCTAGTGTCAGGGTAATAAGGTCAAGAACCTTGTGTTAGGATCTGAGGCCAACAGCATGGTCATAACCTTGAGCTGCTTAGAAATCCAGAATCCTAGCTTAAGCACAGACCTGCTGATTAAGAACCCTCATGTGGCATGCCTACATATGAAGTGTACAAGGTCATGGTTTAGAAAGTGCCTGGAAGAACTCAGCGTGGAGAAAAGATATGCACTTACTGGACTACTGTCCAGAGTCTTGTCCAGGGTCTGGGGAGAGTCCATGACCATTTGTCTTCATTTTGTAGGCTCACCTCTTCCTCTCTCCTGAATCCCACAGGCTCTTGTGATCACCAATTCAGCTAGAAAATCGTCCACAGTTGGAGAGATTGTCAACCTCATGTCCGTGGATGCCCAGCGCTTCATGGACTTGGCCACGTATATTAACATGATCTGGTCAGCCCCTCTGCAAGTCATCCTAGCCCTCTACTTCCTGTGGCTGGTGTGTGTTTTCCCTTGGTCTTCTTCTTGTGCAGGCAGGGATGGCCTTGACTAGGCACTGACAGGGAGGGCATGGGTGGGAAAGAATGTATCTTGCATTCATTTACATTTTATTTTCTGGGCTATTTGCTAATTTCTGATTTTTTTTCCTTTTTTTTTTTTTGTATTTCAGCTAGTCGTGCCCTCTTGGGTCCACTGGCGTTTTTTTTTTTTTTTTTTTTAAAAGATTTATTTATTAAGTACACTGTAGCTGTCTTCAGACACACCAGAAAAGGGCATCAGATCTCATTACAGATGGTTGTGAGCCAACATGTGGTTGCTAGGATTTGAACTCAGGACCTCTGGAAGAGCAGCCAGTGCTCTTAACCGCTGAGCCATCTCTCCAGCCAAATTTCAGATAATTTTATTCCTTTTATGTATCATTAGGGATTAGTTCCGTTTTGTGAGTTGGTATGTGTGCATTGTCATGTCTTTGTCTATGTGTATGTGGGCTATAGGTGCTCTGTGTGTGTGTGTGTGTGTGTGTGTGTGTGTGTGTGTGTGTGTGTGTGTGTGTGTGAAGTAGACCTCAGGTGTCCTCAATCTCTCTCTCTCTCTTACTGAGCCTGGATCTCACTGATTTAGTTAGGGTTGTTGGCCGATGAACTCCAGACTTGACCCCCCACCCCGCCCCCGCTTCTGCTCCAGCACTGGAATGACAGATGTACACTGTTACACCTAGCTTGCTTGCTTGCTTGCTTGCTTTATTTATTTATTTATTTATTTATTTATTTATTTATTTATTTATTTATTTTCTTTAGAGGTGACAGATGTACAGTTACACCTAGATTTATTTATCTATTTATTTATTTATTTTCTTTAGAGGCAAGGTCTCCCTATACAGTCCTTGCTGCCCTGAAACTTGCTGTCCTCAAACTCACAGAGACCATCCTGTCTATGCCTTCACAGTACTGAGATTACAGACATACATCATTATGATCAGCTGTGTTAGTCTTTTCTTGAAGTATATGGAATTGACATTTTTATGTAAGCCAATTCTGTTCCATTGTCCCATGTGAAATGTGAAACAAACTCATTTATTAGAACCTAAGTATATTGGGCAGGAGCCTCTTGGTTGTAAGCAATAGAAATCCATCTTAGCCTGGGCAGACAAAAGGAATTGTAGGGGAGTAGTACTCATTCCTAACAATCCAGGGATCCCCAGGTATGTATGGATCCTAGAGAACTGCAGCGTTTGAACCATTCAGGTTTGCTTTGGTTACTTTTGGCCCCCACTTTCTAAAATTGGCTTCATAATGGCTTGTGTCTTTTTTTTTAATTCACTCCACACTTTATTTCTGCACTCCTTTTTTTATTGGATAGTTTATGTATTTACATATCAAACGTTATCCTCTTTCCTGGTTCCCCCCTCTCCATACTGCTCCCCCTGATCTATGAGGGTGCTCCCACTCCATATCACCACCCTGGCATTCCCCTACACTGGAGAAACGAACCTTCCTTGGATCAAGGGCTTTTCCTGCTATTGATGCTGGACAATGCCATCCTCTGCTGCATATGTGGCTGGAGCCATGGGTCTCTTCATGTGTACTCTTTGGTTGGTGGTTTAGTCCCTAGGAGCTCTGGGGTGGGGGGTCTTTGGTGGCTGAATATGGGATGGATTCCCAGGTGGGGCAGTCTCTGCATGACCTTTCCTGTAGTCTGCTCCACTGTTTGTTCCTCTCTTCTAAGAATTTTGTTCCCCCTTCAAAGAAGGATTAATGCATCCACAGTTTGGTCTTTCTTCTTCTTGAGCTACCTGTGGTCTGTGAATTATATCTTAGGTATTCGAAGCTTTTGGCTAATATCCTCTTAGATGTGAGTGCATACCATATATTTACTTTTGTGATTGGGTTACTTCACCCAGGATGATATTTTCTAGTTCCATCCATTTGCCTAAGAATTTTATGAAGTCATTGTTTTTAATAGCTGAGTAGTATTCCATTGTGTAGATGTACCACATTTTCTGTATCCATTCCTCTATAGAAGGATATCTGGGTTCTTTCCAGCTTCTGGCTGTCTTTGTTATATGTTGGACCTTCCTACTTTTGGATGTATGCCCAGTAGTGGTAGAGCTGGGTCCTCAGGTACCACTATGTCCAATTTTCTGAGGAATCTCCAGACTGATTTCCAGAGTTGTTGTACCAGTTTGCAATCCCATCAACAATGGAGGAGGGTTCTCTTTCTCTACATTCTCACCAGCATCTGTTGTCATCTGAGTTTATTATCTTAGCCATTCTGACTGGTGTGAGGTGGAATCTCAGGGTTGTTTTGATTTCCATTTCCCTGATGACTAAGGATGTAGAACATTTCTTTAGGTGCTTCTCAGCCATTCAGTATTCCTCAGTTGAGAATTCTTTCTTTAGCTCTGTACCCCACTTTTAAATAAGGTTATTTGGTTCTCTGGAGTCTACCTTCTTGACTTCTTTTTATGTATTAGATACTAGCCCTCTTTCAGATGTAGGATTGGTAAAGATTTTTTCCAATCTGTTGGTTGCCATTTTGTCCTATTGACAGTGTCCTTTGCCTTACAGAAGTTTTGCAATTTTATGAGATGCCATTTGTCAATTCTTGATCTTAGAATATAAGCCATTGGTGTTTTGTTCAGGAAATTTTCCCCTGTGCCTATATATTTGAGACTCTTCCCCACTTTTTCTCCTATTAGTTTCAGTGTATCTGGTTTTATGTGGAGGTCCTTGAATCCACTTGGACTTGAGCTTTGTATAATGAAATAAGAATGGACCATTTTGCATTCTTCTACATGCTGACTGCCAGTTGAACAATCACCGTTTGTTGTAAATGCTGTTTTTCCTCCCACTGGATGGTTTTAGCTCCTTTGTCAAAAGATCAAGTGAGCATAGGTGGATTCATTTCTGGGTCTTCAGTTCTATTTCATTGATTTACCAGTCTGTCTCTGTACCAATACCATGCAGATTTTTTTTTTTTTTTTTTTTAAATCACAATTGCTCTGTAATACAGCTTGAGGTCAAGGATGGTGATTTCCCCAGAAGTTCTTTTATTGTCAAGGATAGTTTTCCTGTCCTGGGTTTTTGTTATTCCAAGTGAATTTGCAAATTTATCTTTCTAACTCTATGAAGACTTGAGTTGGAATTTTTATGGGATTTCATAGAATCTGTAGATTGCTTTAAGCATGATGACTATTTGTACGATAGTAATCCTGCCAGTCTATGAGCATGGGAGGTCTTTCTGTCTTCTGAGATCTTCTTCAATTTCTTTCTTCAGAGATTTGAAGTTCTTGTCATACAGATCTTTCACTTGCTTGGTTAGAGTCACACCAAGGTATTTTATATTATTTGTGACTATTGTCAAGGGTGTCATTTCCCTAATTTCTTTCTTAGCCTGTTTATACTTTGAGTTGAGGAAGGCTATTGATTTGTTTGAGTTAATTTTATACCCAGCCACTTTGCTGAGGTTGTTTATCAGGTTAAGTAGTTCTCTGGTGGAACTTTTGGGGTCACTTAAGTATACTGTCATATCATCTGCAAATAGTGATATTTTTGACTTCTTCCTTTCTAATTTGCATCCTTTTGACCTCCTTTTGTTGTCTGATTGCTCTGGCTAGGACTTCAAGTACTATATTAAATAGGTAGGGAGAGTGGGCAGCCTTGTCTAGTCTCTGATTTTAGTGGGATTGCTTTCACTTTCTCTCCATTTAGTTTGATGTTGGCTACTGGTTTGCTTTTATTATGTTTAGGTATGGGCCTTGAATTCCTGATCTTTCTAAGACTTTCATCATGAAGGGTTGTTGAATTTTGTCAAATGCTTTCTCAGCATCTAATGAAATAATCATGTGGTTTTTTTTCTTTGAGTTTGTTTATATAGTGGATTACAAGTTGATGTATTTCCATATATTGAACCATCCCTGCATCCCTGGGATGAAGCCTACGAGAATTTTATTGAGTATTTTTGTATTGATATTCCTAAGGGAAATTGATCTAAAGTTCTCTTTCTTTATAGGGTCTTTGTGTGGTTTAGGTATAAGTGTAGTTGTGGCTTCAATGAACTAATTAGGTAAAGTTCTTTTTGTTTCTATTTTGTGGAATAGTTTGAAGAATATTGGTAGTAGGTCTCCTTTGAAGGTCTCAGAATTCTGCATTAGACCCATCTGGTCCTGACTGCTTCTATCTCTTTAGGGGTTATGGGGTTGTTTAGATGGTTTACCTGTTCCTGCTTTAACTTTGGTACCTGATATCTGTCTAGAAAATTATCCATTTCTTCCAGATTTTCCAGTTTTGTTGAGTAAGCTTTTGTAGTAGGATCTGATAATTTTTTTCATTTCCTCACTTTCTGTTGTTATGTCTCCCTTTTCATTTCTGATTTTGTTAATTTGGATACTGTCTCTGTATCTTCTGTCTCGTCTGGCTAAAGGTTTATCTATCTTGTCATTTTTCTTAAAGAACCAGCTCTTGGGTTTGTTGAGTCTTTGTATAGTTATTTTTGTTTCTATTTGATTGATACCAGCCCTGAGTTTGATTATTTTCTGCTGTCTACTCTTCTTGGGTGTATTTGCTTCTTTTGTTCTAGAACTTTCAGGTGTGCTCTTTAAGCTGCTAATGTATGTTGTCTCCAGTTTCTTTTTGGAGGCACTCAGAGCTATGAGTTTTTCTCTTTATACTACTTTCATTGTGTCCCATAAGTTTGGGTATGTTGTGCCTCTATTTTCATTAAATTCTAAGAAGTCTGTAATTTTTTCTTTGTTTCTTTTTTTCCAAGTATCACTGAGGAGAGTGTTGTTCAGCTTCCATGTGTATTTGGGGTTTCTTTTGTTTTTGTTGTTCCTGAAGACCGACAGGCCTTAGTCGCTTTGTGTTTTCTTTAGCTCTGGTCTGGTACTTTTATGAACAAAAATATAGAGAGCAAATTGCATTCATTGCCTCCATGATCTCTCCTGGTTTACTGTGATTAACCAGCTCAGTCCCATTCCTATCCCTGAACCAATGGCTGTGACCTAGGAAGGAGAAGTCTCTGATTGGCCAGCCAGAGTCATGGTTTCCCTGCCTTGCAAAAAGATGTAAGATTATTTCCAGTGGGCCATTAGTAGTTGCATGATTGGGAAGACAGTGAGTCAGAAAGAAAGGGCAGCATATGTCCTCTGCCTTCTTTCTTTCTCTCCGTCCTGAGGATGAACTTGAGGCCCTTTGCATGTTCTGTAAATGCTCTACTACTGAGCTCCTTACCGCAGCAAGAGTGACCCTTCTTACTCCCACTGATGATTCTTACCCTAGGTAGACTACCTTTCTTTTTTCCTTAATCCTTAGGTATGTATGTGCGCACAGGGGTGTGTGTACATTTACAAGTTTGAGTGTGGACATACTGGCATGAATGTTTCTAGAGGCAATGGGCCCTGGGAGAATGGAGCCAATAAATGAAGCAGACTGAGGTCTCATGCAATGCCAACTTCTTTCCGAGCCGCAGACAGTTTATACTCCTCAGGGTTAAGAATGGTCATCTGAGCAAAGGTTTTATGAGTTCAAGTTAGAAGGACAAGCCACAATTGGCAATAACATGTTTTTCCATAGAGGTCTATAAACAATTATTTAAACATTTAATTGAATAACATCAACAAACAATACTGAGTAATCTGAAGTAAGCTCACTCCTTTCTGCTCCACCTGAGAAGAGCACAAGAACACATTCCAAGAACAATTCGTGGGTTGAAGAATCTGAAGTCACAAGACTCTTGCCTTATTTTCTTGGACTATTCTCATGAACCCTCAGAATTCTCATATAAATCAATTCCTGGACCGAGTTCTGACACACTCAGTTAGAGGATAACTTTGAATTTTGGTACTCACCATCTACCTTGTTTGAGACAGGATGTTTCCAATCTTTCAGTGAATGCTCTGCTTGCTGGCTTGCAAGCTTTCAGGATTTTACTAGCTCTACCTTCCTTCACAACTGGAGGTCTCTGGGCTTACAGATGTGCATACATGGGTTCTGGGGATCTTAACTCAGGCCACACACTTGTAGGACATGTGACCCACTGACCCAGCTCCCCAAATATCCTCCCCCTGATATTTGGCCTCATGATCTACTGTTCCCAACACCTATGGATGTTGCTTGTGGACAGATATCCTTGGAGTCTCCATATTTCTGTGGGTGTTGTACCTGATCACACTAGCAAAGTATTTGTTGAATGGAGTTTACATTTAAACTTTAAGAAATTACATTTGTTTGTGTATATGTTTATGTGCCTCAGCTCATATGAAGGTCAGAGAACAACTTGTAAAAGTCAGGTTTCTCCTTCCATCATATGGGACTGGGGTCATCAGGTTTGATGGTGGGCATGCTTACAGACAAAACATTTAGCCCCTCTTCCCAGCTCTCCTGTGGCAAGCACCCTTCTCACAGAATTCCACTGCCTCACTAGTCCCACTCTTTGTAGAGATAGAGAGGAGTGGCAAGTAAAACCCTTATGATGATGCAGCTGAGAAAGAAAAACATTAGATCCAAGGCCTGGCCCTTGGGGAGCAAACTTAACTACAGCTCCAGCCCCACACAGAACACATAAATAGCTCTGTGCAAGTCTTCAGGTGTATCCTGTGGCCTGTACCCTTTGATGAGAAGCTTCCAGGGCTGTTTGTAAATTATAAAGAAAGAAGGACCTAACTTGGAGGCTGGTCTGGGCTACACAGTAAGATTGTTGTAAAGGTGACTTTTATTTGCCAGATGTAATTGTCATCTTGGAGGCTTACCACCAAATAAGCTTACCCTTTCTAACTCTTTCTGAACTTTCTAACTGACAATTTGTTCATCTTCTGGTTCCTTCATGTTATCTGGCTTGTTCTATCTTCATCTGTATCTAGTTTGTTCTCTCTGTAACCTGTCCTAGTAAAACTGCCTCTGCACTGAACTCATCCAAACCCAACAGACTCAACTCAGCTCTCTCCCTTTCTATACTGTACCCTCTCTTTTCTGATTTATCCTATCTCTGACTTATTCTGTCAAACCTTTCTCTGATTAGTCACTTTACTTCTCAATTAGACTGCTTCCTTCTACAAACTAACTTTGCTTCCATTGTTAAGGATTAAAGGTATACTAAGGGCATGCCTGCATTCCTGATGGATCACATAGACCTAGAAGGTCTTTGGATATGATCTCTTGCCATGAGCAAGCCATGTTGTTGGATTAAAATTCCTCTGCAAACTATCTTAAGACCAAAGCAAGATTTCCTTACTCAGACCTGCAAACCTCACAGTCTAGGATGGTGGCTGCTGAGGACCAGGCTTTTACACTCTGGGTCCTCTGACCTTGGGCATACTCTCCCTCTGAAATACTTACTGTAATAGAGTGCATTCTCAGTGTCCCAAATTGTGAACCTTAACCAAATGAACATGTGATTCTCAGGGATACTAAGCAGATATCAAAAATTTGCTATAAAACTTTTATTTCCCAATATTATGTGAGAAAGCAGTAATTTGGCTGGAAAGATGGCTCAGCCCCAGGGATTAGGAATGCTTGATGCTCTCCCAGAGAATTCAAGCTTGGTTCCCAGCACAATTTTCAGACAGCACATAGTTGCTAGGGGATCTGAGTCCTTCTTCTGGCCTCTGCTGGCCAGCATATGTTCTCATGTGGCATATAAAATGCAGACACATGTATACAGTGCATTTTTTAAAAAGCACTAAGCATGACATAATATATTAAAAATTTTACAGTCTACAAAATTCTTGCCAGGTAAGTGCAAAGGCCTAAGTTTGATCCTCTAGGACTCCCCTGACCCCTCACCCCCCGAAATAAACAAAACCCAAATTCAGAAATTCTCTATTGTAAGAGATGTGGCAAATGAGACAGAGAAAGGCAGATTTCTAGGGCTCACTGACTTCTCAGCCTAGCCAAACCAGCCATAGGGAGAGACCCTGTCTCATAAAACAAGGCAGATGGTATCTTGAGGAGTGACTCATTCAGCCCCCCACACCCCCCTACACCCCTGTATACTGCACCCCATGAACATTCAACCTGTGTATTGCAACTCCCACACGTACACACTTGTGTATCATACCCTGCCAAACAAGCACAAGTTCACATGCAAATGATTACAACAAACATTTACAAAATGTATTTGATCATATAATGTTCTGCCAGCCTATGCTGGGAGTGTCTTGAAGTGTATGACATATACTATGTTAGGGTCCCTAGAGCTATGCCAGGTTTGACGGTTCTGTGGTAGAACAGTAGAATCAGAACTGATTATAGAAAACCATCAGAGATGCTAGGGAGATGGCTTAATCTATAAAAGGCCTGCTGTGCAAACATGATGACCTGAGAGTCAGCAACACATCTGTAATCCCAGTATTGAAAGGAGGGGCAGAGAGCTCATTGTCTGGCTAGTTTCAACCAAATCAGTGAGCTCCAGGTTCATCAAACTATCTGTCCTGTCTCAAGAAAAGAGATGAAAAATTACTGAGGAAGACATCAAAGTCAACCTCTGGGCTGTGTGTGTGTGCGTGTGCGTGTGCGTGCATGTGCATGTGCATGTGCGTATACATGTGTATGTATATGTGTATCTATCATACATGTACACACACACACACACACACACACACACACACACACAAATCAGAAAGGATAAGGCACAGATGGAAAGGCAGACAGCAACAGGATTGAGTCTCTAGCAAGTCAATGTCACAGTTGTGAAGCTGGGGGAGATGGGCGTTTTAGCTCATTTGTATGTGCGCCTTGCCTGGCAAATATAAAAAGACTATCCTTCTAGAAGGAAGGAGGCTGGATACAAGCCACACTGTTGGTGCCAGCTGATGTAAGTAACAGTAACCTAAGTCCCACGGTGCCAGTGACCAGCCAAAGTTGTCACTTTTCCAGCCTTGCAGATAAGTAAGTCATTAGGCTGGAGGCTAACCAGCCAGTACCTTGGGGCCTTTCTAAGATATCAGAGGTTAAGTTTGCATAGCTTACCTGGTTCTCAAGAGTTTGGAAAATGCTGTGGACAATGTAGGAATATGCTTTCCTGTGTCTTCTTAGCAGGGTTGGGAAGATTCAACTCTGAAAACTCTTGATGCCCTATCTTTGGATGGTAAAAGGAACAATTGATTGACAGCATGCTTGCTTGGTAGAGTCTGCCTGAAGTATACAGTTCACACTAGATTATGTGCGTGCCAGGGCTCTTCTGTTTGCTGAGTGACTTGTCACTGGCTTTTTCTTAGAACCTGGGCCCTTCTGTGCTGGCTGGGGTGGCTGTTATGATCCTCATGGTGCCCTTCAATGCTGTGATGGCCATGAAGACCAAGACTTACCAGGTAGGATGTCCAACTCCATGAGACTTCATTCTGAGCCCTGGCCTGGGTCTTTCCAGGTGAGGGTCGCCCAGTTTCCTGATGCTTGGGCCTAGGATAGACAGCCTGATCTATTATAGGTGTCATAATACAGGGATACTGCTTCCCTCAGTGGCCTTCAAATGTCTGCAAGTTTGCTAAAGGACAGCCATTGCTAGTACCCTAGAGTTGGTCTGAGCAGGCAGAGACTCTATCACAGTAGCTGGGAACAAACCTCCCTCCCTCCCTCCCCTCCTCCCTCTCTTCCTTTTAGTAATTTTTCATATCACTGTGCTTTCAAGAGTAAAATAATGGGGCAGGCCTGATGCCCCGGTGAGCAACACTGCTCACCATGAGAAAATATCTGGGTTCTACCATTCCCAAACAAAATTAGTAGCACCTTCCCCTTTTTTTTCTCATGCTGGTCACTTATTTTATTTAATTATTCATTTTTATTTCACATGCTTTGGTGTTTTGCCTGAATGTATGTTTATGTGAAGGTGTTAGGTTTCCTGAAGCTGGAGTTACAGGCAGTTATGAGCTGCCATCTGGGTGCTGGGAATTGAACCTGGGTCCTTCGAGCCGTCTCTGCAGCCTTTTATTGGTCACTTACTATGTGCTGTGCTGATCTATTGGTGACTGTCTTGTGTTGACTATTTTGAGAAACACTTTGTTTTATAAAAGTGGTTTAACATAGTAAGTGCTTTTCTATTATAGCAATTTTACACCACACAAGACTGTAGTTTGTCCTACCTTCTTGGCCACTGTGAACACATTGGATTCTTCTAGTAATTTCTTGCCTGCCTGCCTGCCTGCCTGCTTGCCTGCTGCCTTCCTGCCTTCCATCTTGTAACCTATGCTGGACTCACTTTGAGTCTTCTTGCCCCAAACTCAGTATTACAGGCTTGCACCACCATGCTTGCATTTACCTCTAGAACGTTCCACATACAATTTTAATCTCTAACTAACTGTATAATTAGGCTTGTTATGAAATGATGTACTTTTTATTTTAAGTTTTAAAAGTTTTTTCTCCCTTTCATTGAAAATAGATTTTTTTCTTCCCTCACATAATACATCCTGATATGGTTTCTCCTCTCTCTACTTTTTCCAGTTCCTTCTCACCTCCTCTCCCATTCGATCCACTTCCTTTCTTTCTCTCATCAGGGAACAAATAGGCTTCTAAGGAAATATGATGATAAAGATATTAATATATTATAATGAAAAGATAAAAAAAAGTAACACTTTAGAATTGAAAAAAAATAGAAGGAAAAGAGCCCAGAAATAGAGACCTCCGTGTTCACATACTTAGGAGTCCCATTAAAGCATTCAAGTGGTAATTTTTGCCATGAGTTTTTACCCAGTTGGTGTTTGTAGTGGTGAATGCTCTTTATGGATCATGGGCTCCTCACAACCCACATTTTTCATCTTCCATGATTCTCTGCCCTATTATTTGGTGTTTGCTGTCCTTGGCTGCACTGATGGGCCCAGATGACTAATTGATGGGGTCGGGTAGAGAGTGGTTGTGTAGGCTGATGTCATGGAGCAGGCCAGCCGACAGGTTTGGGATATGAAGTAGGCATCCCCGAGTGGTTTACCTCCAAAAATGTCCTTATCTGTTTTGTTTTCAGGTTTAGTTAGTTGCTTGTGGCTCCCCAGTATGTAACCCAGGACTAGTGATGCCACTGACCTGGCTGAGCAGGGAATGGCTATGTACGAAATGCTTAGAAAGTTGTCTGCCAAGGGTGATGTGCCAAATGGTTTTAAAATATTTAACAGCTGTATGTCTTTGTTGTAGTTGGTCAGGACCAGTGCCAGCTGGACCAGGCACATTTTAATGTTTTAATGACCAGGGAGTGGCTAGAAATCAGTTACGAGAAAAAGAAAAATAGCATATGTGTTGGTACACTCTTGTCAGTCTCACAGCTAGGAAGCTGAGGCACGAGGACTAGGGTTCAAGGCCAGCCTGGGCTTAGAGTAAAACCCTATAAAGAAGAGAGAGCTAGAGGTGGGGAGAAACAGGAGGAAGGGAGGGAGGAAAAGAAGGAAGGACAAGAAAAAACAAGGGAGGAATAATCTGTTTTTTTTTTCCTGTTTGCATCAGCAGCATAAGGTGGCGTCTTATCTCTGAATGCCTGCAAGGTTTGTCTCACCTTTATCCCTCCGCTCTGAGTTGGTCTCTCAGTCGATTCCAACCTCAGCATTTATAATGGTTAAATCTCTTGCCATGGTCTGGGAACTGACACTATGGCTCCTGAGGTCCAGGACCAGCTTTCTCATCTTCTGGGATGAGCCATTTCTACTTGCAGATATCCCTCGGGTCCAGGACACTGATCTCCCCTCCTCCTGTAGGTGGCACACATGAAGAGCAAAGACAACAGAATCAAGCTGATGAACGAGATCCTCAATGGGATCAAAGTACTCAAATTGTACGCCTGGGAGCTGGCTTTCCAGGACAAAGTTATGAACATCAGGCAGGAGGAGCTGAAGGTGCTGAAGAAATCTGCCTACCTGGCGGCTGTGGGCACATTCACATGGGTTTGCACCCCTTTCCTGGTGAGTCCAGCAATGATGGTGGTTCTTAATGTCTTCTTGGGGTTTTAACCTAAATATTTGTAAAATTTTAAAATCAAGCTTCTGTATTTGTGTGCCTGTGTATAGAGATATGAGTGCTGTAGCACACATACAGAAGCTAGAGGACAACCAGAATTTTCTCCTTCCACTGTGGGCTCCAGGGCTTTAACTCAGCTTGTTAGTCTTGGCAACAAGTGCCTTTGCCATTACGCCAGCACCTAACTCTTCCCCAAAGGCTGCTAGTTCAGGGCTGGGGTTTCCCTCAGGAGCACAGCATTTGCTAAGGTATAATGTCCTGGGTTCCATCCCTGTCACCATGAAGCTAACCAAACAAAAGATGGCCATTTGAGCAAGGTCTTTTCCATCACTTCCTCTCCCAGGCTGATGCCCTCAGCCCACTTTAATTGCACCCTTGGCAGCTCCATGTGGCTGGTCTAGCCAGCCAACTGTTTCAGAATGCAGAACTTTCCATTCTTCATTGAAAAAGTCTTACAAGGAAGCATACTAGAACTGCCTATGTGATCTGGTCATTACCATGAGCAACAGGGTACTAAGTGATAGCCTTGGACCCTCTGAGGAACAGGGACAGGCTGTCCACAGATTCCCCCTGCCCCAGAGCTGACATTTCAGACACAGGCAATAAACAAAACTATAATTTTGGAATGTATCTGGCAATGGACACACGGTCTTAGGCCACTGAAGATGGGCCTTAATAAAATGTTCTAGGCTGTTATTGAACATGATGGCCTTCAAAGATCCTATTTCTTTGTCTCCATTCCAAAGCCAGAAATTACTGGAGAGAAGGATTCTGAACCTCTGAAATTGTCCCTCACATTATGACTGCATTGGGTATATGTCACGTTTTAAATTGCTGTCACAAAAATCTCAGACAGAGGCTACATAATGGAGGAGGACTTGGCTTTGATCACAGCTAACAGTTCATTGTGCTTGTACAGTACACTAAGAGCTTTCAGCATGGCTTTCTTCCATTTTGGCAGATCAGGAAGCAAGGGCAGGCTATATTTTGGAAGGCTTATGCTAGACACCAGTGTCTGCTAGCTAAGCCTGGTGTCCCTAAGGTCCCATGTTCACAGGGTACCAGTTGGAAGGCAGGGGTCCCAACACAGGGGCCTGTGGAGGGGTTCACCCTGGAACCACAGTAGCTGGAAAGGCTGAAAACACTGGGCTCCCAGGACAGTCTGCTGAGCCTTTTGGCAAGGAACAGTTGGAGCCAGTTGTTAGTGGGGACCTGGGCACTGCCAAAGTACCCAGCTTCTGCCTACATTAGGAGAAAATATGTGGTCTGTGCAACCTCCTGCTGGCAGGTTCCTGGCTTTAAGGGTGGGTGATAATTCACCTACAGTGATAGAAGACAGGTGTGGCATACAGAGATGCATTGCCTCTTGTTCTGACGTCAGAGCATACATGTTTATCACTTGGTGCTGTTTTCTAAGCCACTGTTTTGCACACTCTTTGGTGATCTGTAAGCTGCTTGCCTCTTATTTGGCCTGGATTCCTTCTGGAGAGTAATTTCCAGCCCCTGGGGTAGTGACTGGTATGTCACACTCTGGTGATCAGAGTTTGGCCTGCTGTGTCAGTTCCCAGAGCAAAGGGGCCTTAGCATAGCAATATCTACATGGTACCTACATGTAGGTAGGAGAAGTCTGACTCCATCTGGGATCTGAGGACCTGAAAGAATAGGGCAGAGTATAGTCTAAAGGAAACAACCTTACTTCAGTTTCAGTGTACTTTTATTTATACAGGAATGTAGCACAGAAAGCAGTGAACTTAGGAAGGTTGCTTGGATCACATGACCAGAAAAACATGTAAATAAATGCTAATAAGTACTTGCTAAATATTAACAGACAGAACAGCCCTTTTCCAGAACTTTCTCAAGACAAACCAATCTAAACACAATTGCTTGGCATGTACCATAGTATTTGCATATCTGGGAAACAAAAGCAAGGCATAAAGCCATATCCAGATTCATGGTACACCGACCAGATTGGGTTCTATAGCTACATTCTGATATCCAACCAAAAAAAACCTATCATACAAATTGAATGTTAATGTTTGTCACGGGAGGCATAGAATCATGTCCAAGAGCAATCCAGGGGACAAACTGAGGTAAAAGGCCCTCTGTCTTTTTCTCTGGAGCCTCTCTCACAGTTTCTCAAGGCATTGTTTTTCTGTATGGGTTATTCGTTTTGTTGATGATGACCAACAGCCTATGGCACCCAAAACCTAGCAGTCCAGCTAATAGGTGTGTCTGTGTGACCACTTCCTGGAGAGCATCAGACTCCAAGCCTAATGGGGACTGAGAGCAAACATGACTGGAAAAAGGACCAGCTTGGTGACAGAAAATGACTTCTGTAATCCAGTGGGCCCTGGGCTGGCCAAGACCATGGCTTTTATAATAGAGCACATTGACTTCAGTTAGTTTTATTTTTATTCTCTCTCTGTCTGTCTCTCTGTCTCTCTGTCTTTCTGTTTCTCTCTCTCTCTGTCTCTCTCTCTGTCTTTCTGTCTCTCTTTCTCTCTCTCTGTCTCTGTGTGTGTGTCTGTCTGTCTCTCTCTGTGTCTCTGTCTCTGTCTCTGTCTGTCTCTCTCTCTCTCTCTCTCTCTGTGTGTGTGTGTGTGTGTGTGTGTGTGTGTGTTTTTTAGAGGCGGGGGAGCGGAGGAAGGGAGACAGGGAGAGCGAGAGGGAGAGATAGGGAGAGAGAACACATGTGTGCAGTGGTCCGTGTGTGGAGGTCAGAGGTCAGCCTGTGGGAGTGGGTTCTGTGCGTCCACCGTGTGTTCTCAGGGACACAGCTTGGGTTAGGCTTGGTGGACAGCGCCTTTGCTTGCCGAGCCCCATGCGGGATCCTCTTCCCTCTTCAAGCGTTTTCATATCTGAAATGCAGCTCCACATGAGCATAGAGCTTTGCAGTTTTCCAGTAGGTTTGAGCATGCTCAGCAACTATTTTCATTACCCAGTAAGAGACCTAATGCTTGTTACAAGTTACTCCTACTCTCTTATTCCCACTAATTCTGGTAACCATCAGTGTACTTGCTGCCTGTAGGTTAGCCTGTTGGGAGCATTCAGTGTACACAGAATAAAAAAAGAAGCTTGCTTTTTGTTTCTGTTACTCACGATGACACTTTTTGTTTCATTCGGGTAATAGCGTGTATAACAACGTTATTCTTTTTTTATGGTGGAGTAATTAACATTCTAGTGTGTGGAATATTATTAGAAGTTTTTGAGACTGGGTCTCTCATAGCTCAGACTGGCCTTGAATCCTCTCTTTAGCCAGGGATGACTTGGCATTTCTGATCCTCCTCGTTCCTCCTCTCTAGTGTTGGTACTGTAGACATACACCATTGTACCTGTCTCATACACTGCTCAGAGCTCCATGCATGCTAGAAGAGCCCTTTACCAATTGAGCTGTATTTTTGTACCATTGGAATGGAGCCCAGTGTCACCTGCATACCAAGAATGCTTACACAGTGGCCATGTGTTTGACAAACTGATTATCCATCTTTCTGGTCCATTCTTTATGATGGAGGAGTGCTGTCTCTGTACCTGCCCCCTTTCCATCTCTCTTGGGCTTTTGCCATTTTAAACACTATGGAGGGGTCTGTCTTGACTGAATCTCCACCCCTTCCAGGGGTGGTGCAGCTGTGGCTCCTCCACAATTTAACACTTTGCTCTGTTTGCAGGTGGCTCTGTCAACCTTTGCTGTCTTTGTGACTGTGGACGAGAAGAACATCCTAGATGCAAAGAAAGCCTTTGTATCCCTAGCCCTGTTCAATATCTTGCGCTTCCCACTCAACATCCTACCCATGGTCATCAGCAGCATTGTGCAGGTGTGTATGAGAGAGAGGGGGCCAGGAGGGTAACCTAGGGACTCTCAGAATCCTACCATGTTCAGCAGCAGCAGCCTACAGGTGTGTGTGGGACAGTGTGAACCAGGAGTGGACATGGGAGCTGTTATCATCCTCCTGTGGTCATTAGCAACATTGTATAGGCATGTTGGTGGCAAGGAAGCAGGAAGGGTACTCCAACCCATGGTGTCCACAGATTCCTCAGCACCATTTGGACCCATGCTGCCCCACTGGTTTACTTGTGCAGCCCTGATCACACTTTTCCAAATTGCTCATGCTGTTGTATCATAGAGGACTCAGTAGAGCCCTGTGCGTGAATCTACTTACTATCCCAGCATGGCTCCTACCTCAGCAATAAGGGTCACTTGACTGTACTCTGAGAGAGAAACACATTTTCTTCCTTGGCACAGAATGTCTGGCTTTTTAATCCTAGGTTGGCCTAGAACTCTAGCCTGGATGAGAGGTGTGGATTTCACAGCAATACTTCCCTTTTAATCTCAAAGAATCTTTCGAGACTATTCTGTGTTCCTCTGGCCTCTTTAAGCTAGTGTTTTGAAAAACACATGTTTTGGTCTACTTCCTCAATTACTTATTTTGCTGATGGGTCCTGATGTGCTTGTTGAAAACGCTGAGGACCATCTTTCTCCCCCTTCCTGTTTCCATCCTTCCTTCCTGCTTTCATTCTTTCTGTGCTGAAGGATTTTTAAGCAAACCCAGACCCTTTGTCCATATATAGTGCTGCGTCTGTTGTCTTTCCATAATTAGGACCCAGAACCCAGTAAGTTGTTGAGGTCAAACTCAGTCTGCCAGTTCAGAGGTGGCTACCTTCCAAATCCCATTGCTGAAGAAAGCCCCTGCCCTTCATGTAGTGATTTCTGTGGGCGTCAGGTTTAATTCTAAGGCTGTGCCAGGCTTAGGGTGGCAGGTGGCCCAGATGCTATCAGGGTGACACACCCCATGCTTCTTCCTCAGGCCAGCGTGTCCCTCAAGCGTCTCAGGATCTTTCTGTCTCACGAGGAGCTGGAGCCAGACAGCATCGAGCGATGGTCGATCAAGGATGGTGGGTGCCCGTCTTCTACCCACTTTGGCTCCTTATCCTGCCCTTTCCAGGGCCTGACTCTGCCCAGCTTGCCTATAAAACCCAAGGTTTCACCTCTGCAGAGAGAACAGAAAGGGGCTTCCCTATTTATGTTGTGTGTCCGTCCCCCCCTCCTGCAGCCTATCACTCTGGAAGTGTTTCTGGCAGCTAATTAAGGGACTTAAACATTAGAGACAGAAGCAAAAGTAAAGCAAGGGGAGAGAAATGGAGCAGGGTAGGATCCTCAGGAATCTGGACCTTATAATGTGGGCATTGGCCAAACTCCCACCCCTCCCCACCTTCCTGCAGCATGTCCTGTTTCTGAGCAGCCTTCTAGTAGATGTTTTCAGTCGATTGTCACTGATCTGCTCGGAGGTGGGCAAAGGGAGGGAGCAGAAAGGGAAGATGTCAAGAGGTGAGAGAAAAAACCCTGGTTTTAAACTAGAGGATAGCCTAGGACATGGCGTGTGAGGAGGGTATGATAATACCCTGGTGGAGAGAGGTTTACATGAGGCTGCAACTTTTTCTCCTTGTCCTTGGCTCATGCTCAGCCTTCCCAGCCTGAGAAATGTGAGTGTGTCCCCAAGCATTGAATAACCAATGAGGTACTTCAGCTTTAGCAGAGGACCAGAATAGGGCATCTGTATGTGTACCTGTTGACTCCTGACATGTTGTCCCTAATGTTTTCCAGGTGGAGGGATGAATAGCATCACTGTGAAGAATGCAACCTTCACTTGGGCCAGGGATGAACCTCCCACACTGAATGGGTAAGCCTGGGACGTGGGCACACTGACACTGGTTCTAAATACTCTTCAACTCTATGACCCCAAATTTGCCTTTCTGAACCTCAGTTTACCCATCTGGAATAAGGTCCAGTCACAGCTGCTCAGATTGTGGGGAGGAACAGCTCAGAAGGTGCTTGGTATAGGTGTCCCTTCTGATGATTGTGACAGGAAACCATGCTCCTGGACCACAAGGATAGTTTGGGGTTTGGGGCAGTGAGAAGGTCCGTTTTCAGGCAAAGCATGATCCAGGGTCTCCGGAGCCTGCAGAGCTCTGTTGTAACTGTGACTGGACTGGTGAACCAGTCTCCTTAAGGAATCCAAAACACAAGGCCAGTGCAACCCCTTTTTTGGAACCACATTTGTCATTTGTGCCCCTAAGCAGTTGTTCCTGACATGGCAGCTTGCCTGCTGTATTTTATCAAGCTTAGTACAGACTGTTCAGAGAAAGGAGTCTCTTCCTTTTTGATCCCACCAACTACTCAGGGTGTAAAGATCTTTCGCAGGGCTAACTTAAATCCTGCCTCCTTTATTTGTAATGCCTTTCTCTTTCCTTCGCCAATACCCCACTGCCCTCATCTTTTAGGCATGTAGGGTTCCTGACCTTTTGATCTGCCACTTTGAATCTCCAGTCTTTTCTGTTTAACCTTTGACTCCTCTTAGCCTATAAGAATATCCTGGTCTCCCCTAGGAGAAGGAAGGAGCTGCTTCTGGGGTGTTCTGCATACAGTGGTCCCATGACATTGCCCCTCACAAGTGCAGTAAAAAAGACTCAACAGCAATGAGTGTTTCAGGGTCTAGAGAGGGGACTCAGTAAGTAAAGATCTGAATGTGGTCCTTAGAATCCCTATAACAAAAGCTAGGCCTGGTGACACCGTGTAATCCCAGTACTGGGGAAGCAGAAATAAGAAGACTTGTGTAGCTCAATAGGCTGTTTGGTGAGTTCTAGGCCAGTGATAGACCCTGTCTTTAAAAAAAACAATGAATATGGTACCTGAGAAATGACACCTGAGTTTGCTCTCTACCTTGCACTCGTATGTGCATACACAGAAGAATCAAATAGTTGATCCCTGTAGTTAGCCAGCTTTAAAACAAGTACCAGGGAAGGGACCCTGCTTGGGAGCCTGGAATGCTTGTGTGGCCGGTCTGGGCACAGAGACCAGTGTTGAGCTGTCAGATGCAGGAGCAGCAGTGTCATACATGATAACAAGCTTCTGTGGCTGTAGCACTTACAGCTCTGTTTCCTCCTTTTCTTCTTCTTCTTCCTCTTCCCCTCTTCTTCCCCTCCTTCTTTTTTTTTTTTTTTTGAGACCGAGCCTTACTATGTCGTCTTGACTAGCTTGTAGCTCATGCAGACCATGCTGGCCTTGAACTTATACAGATACACCTTCCTCTGTCTCTTGAGTGGTGGAATTAAAGGTGTGGACAATCACTTCTATTTGTTATCAGGCCATTTCAAAGATGAGTATGGGGGTTGGAGATTTAGCTCAGTGGTAGAGCGCTTGCCTAGGAAGCGCAAGGCCCTGGGTTCGGTCCCCAGCTCCGAAAAAAAGAACCAAAAAAAAAAAAAAAAGATGAGTATGGTACTGTACACCTGTAATCTCAGCACTTGGGTGGCAGAGGCAGAAGGAACAGGTGGGGTGGATCAACTTTGCTTACATAGTGAGTTGGCAGCCAACCTGGGCTATGTGAGACCTTACCTGTGTGGGAGTGGAAGGTTCTGGGGAGATAGTTCAGTCAATAAAGTGCTTGCTGTGCAAAATGAGGACCTGGGTGTAGCAATATGTGCTTGAGATCCCTGGAACTTACTGCCCAACCATCTTGGTATATTTGCAAAGCTCGTGGTAGACCTTGTCTCAAAAAAGTACAAGGCAGACAGAACCTGAGAAACAGTATTGACCTCTGGCCACCACAAGTATACACACAAACATAAAGACCAGAATTGGTAAGGTCATTCTGGAACTCAGCTCTGGTCTCTTTGTGCAGCCCTTCAATCTCTTGAATCTTTCTCCAGACCTGGCCTGTTACCCTGGTCTTATATCCTCTGGACTTTCTCAGCCTGTTCCAGGTACCTGAGAACTTGAGTTCACCTGGAGGTGGCTTGTCATTGGGGACAAAGTGTTGTGGAACCAGTGAAGTGAATACCTTCCATCAATTCTCTTGGGTTACATGTAACCCTTGGGTTTTGTGTTGGCCGGGCTTTGTGATGAATTTACATTGGGCCCCTGAGTCCATGGCCCACCTTGTCCCAGAGTCTTGGAGGTTTTCAGGCACTGAGCAGCACAGCCAATGGCCATTGGCTGCCTTCAGCAGGGAGGGTGTAGGACACTGTGCCATTTCAGGCTCCTTATTATTGTGTCCTTGCAGCATCACCTTCGCCATCCCTGATGGAGCCCTTGTGGCCGTGGTGGGCCAGGTAGGCTGTGGGAAGTCATCTCTGCTGTCAGCCCTGCTGGCTGAGATGGACAAAGTGGAGGGACATGTGACTCTCAAGGTAGGATGGGGACCAGAATGGGGAGAGATGGTCTGGAAGGAAGCCTCAGCCCAGTGTCTCTTACAAACTGTCAAAAGAAGCAGCCCCTCCCTTCTGCCAAACCCATCCTCTGCTCCTCTAGGAAGGCAAGATTTCAGTGACAGCCACTTCTTTCTTTGCCCAGTGCCTTGGCTAGTGTGATCCAGGGTAGCTGTTCAGTAAACGGGTTGTGAATGCTTAGATGTTCTGCCAAGGAGTGGGCATTGGTGGCTCTTGCCTTCCTTCTGAATTTGTCTTATTTCACTCTATCTGATATCCAGCCATAACCATTTTCCTGGCTGAATAATACTTTAAATGTGTGTGTGTGTTGTACACACACACACACACACACACACACACACACACACACACACACACACAGAGAGAGAGAGAGAGAGAGAGAGAGAGACAGAGAGAGAGAGACAGAGACAGAGAGACAGAGAGAGAGACAGAGACAGAGAGACAGACAGAAGGGGCTATTTGAGGGAGTGAGAAACCAAGAAAGGGAGGGGCACAATGGTGAATATGACCAAAATACAATGATATATCTGTCTGAAAATGTCAGGACAAAGGGAGGGAGGGGTGAAAACTCCGGAGGATATCCCAGCATTCCCTCAAGGAAGGATCCCCAAACCCCACTCTCACTTCAACCTGTAGTCTCTGTAGATAGAACGTCTGGCTTCTTTATTTTGAGTGTTGTAGATAGGGCATAACTTCAGTGCTGATTGATGTGGCTATAATAATTTTAGAACCTGGTGTAAGAAACACATTTGAAATCCCTAGTGTTACTTGAATTCTTAATACGGGCCTGGAGGGAAAGCGTGTGGATTTAGCAACTTTGAGGTCCAGTATGCTTTGAGTTGAGCTAAACTTTGTATGAGTAGAAGGCTGCTGTGAGAATGAGTCCCTTGGGGGGCCTTTCTACCTGTGCTTTATTCCCTCAGAGGTCTTTGCCTGCAATGTAAATAAGATCCAAAGAGTTACCTGCAGCCTCTGGAGCAGCTGGAGATGAAAAATCAAAACAGTAACCTTTCCAACCCAAATATGCCTGTGCAAAGAAAATACAACTTGATTAATGTGAATACAAGCTCGTACCTAGACTGGGCAGATCTACCACTACACTATCCTATTCCCCAGCTGTGAAATCCCTAATAATTTGCAATTTCTCCATGCCCTGTGCTTTAGCTCTGTCTTGCTCCTTCTCCTCCGACCCCCACTAGCTCCTCCTCTCTCTCCAACTTCCCTTCCCCTGCCCAGTTACCAGCTTGCTCTTACCTTTATTTTACAAATTAAATGGGGAGAAGGTTCTGACGTAGTCCCGAGAGTCCTGAGTAGTGACAAGGCAGCCTTCCTGGGGGCAGTGGAATTAGCATCAAAATACAAATAACTCCAGGGCAAACCACAACAAAACCCCAACTATTTTACTTCATCTGGCTTGCTGTATGTTTGTCATTTGCATCCTCTTCCCCTGGGAACTCAAGTTTGGGGATGTGGCCTTGGTTTCATTTCAGTCCAGATCCTTCCCTTGCTGGTTTAGTGCCCTTTTGAAGTAAGCAGACAGCATCTCGGTCCAGACAAATATTTGGTGTTTCTTCCCAGCAGTGGGTGGACAACATGCCCAAGGTTGACAAAGGGAAATTGCTTGCCATTAGAACCATGCCGGAGTTTGTTTCACAGTTCCTGGGTTCCCACCATCCCAGGCATTGGTGTTCTGTGACCAAGAACTATTTATAGCTGGTGATTTCAGAATGTTAGTTTTCCCCAGTGTCTTGGTAAACATGGCCTGTGGCTCAATATCTTGTGAGCCTGACAGTTGGGGTGCCTGACACTTGAGGCTCATAGAAACTGGAATGTTTAAGTAGCAATTTGGGTCCTTTTTCTGAGAGTTTTAGATACAGATTTAGGTCATTGATTTCTAGTCCCTTACTTTAGAATCTTTTGTGGCTTTCTATCACCTTTTTTGATAAAAGTGGACATGATACCAACTGTGTGTGAACTGGTCCCTCTCACCTTCTGTCCTGCCTGTCCTGCCTACACCTAAGTCGCCCTTGTCCAGTGAAGCTGGTCTTTCTGTCCCTTGAAGGAGTTGGATTCATTTGTTCCTTGTCCATGTTGTTCCAGTAGATCAGTGTCCTTCTCTGTCCTTGTCCTTGTAGTTTGTGTTTGGGCAGTTGGTTCTTTTCGCAGGCAGGTGTCTGCTGTTGCCCTTTTACCAAGTCTATCTGTCTTTCCTTTCCACTGCCTGCCATACAGGGCTCCGTGGCCTATGTGCCCCAGCAGGCCTGGATTCAGAATGACTCTCTCCGAGAGAACATACTGTTTGGGCGCCCCCTGCAGGAACATTGCTACAAGGCGGTGATGGAAGCCTGTGCCCTCCTTCCGGATTTGGAAATCCTTCCCAGTGGGGACCTCACAGAGATTGGTGAGAAGGTGAGTATGGCATGGGTACAGCTTGCAGCATCAGCTGCTGCTGTGTAACAAACAGGTGCACACTTTTCAGGGTCTTTCACACAAAATGCTGTCCTCCTGTTAGTGCTGTCAGGACCAGCTGTCTCTAGCCTGTGGCTGTGCTCCTTTTATCAAGCCATGTAAGTTTGGTGAGGGTCTATACCATATGGCTCTTGGTACGGTGGTCTGAGTTGAGGTGTCAGTGGCTACCTAAGTGGGAGCCTTTCACACAGTGGTGTAGTGTCTAAGAGAATAAAAACCAAAGGTGTTCTGTGCTTTGCTACATACTGTACCACCCACAGGACAAGACATTAGAAGTGGCTTCCCTTGGCAGTCACACAGTCACCTAGGGAATGTGTATCTGAGTGATGATGGACACAGCTCTAGACCAGCTGGCACCCACTTCTTCACTCCGCTACCGTCCTAACATTTTCAACCTAACATATCTGTCTAGCAGCTCACGAGGGGCTTGTTCTGATTCCTAATGCATTGGTAAGGAAAGGGAAGCTCAGGGACGCTTAGAGGACTTGCCTGATGTTGAGTCCCATGGGAAAGAGACTCTTTTTTTTTTTTTTTTTTCGGAGCTGGGGACCGAACCCCGGGCCTTGCGCTTCCTTGGCAAGTGCTCTACCACTGAGCTAAATCCCCAACCCCGGGAAAGAGACTCTTAAATCTGTCCTGTCACCTGTTTTGCTGTCACTTTTGAAGAGGGCCTTATGTGTGTTTCTCAGCCCATTTGCTCCAGTGCAAGTGATTGTCTTATGTATGTGCTGGATGTGCAGCCACCCATGGTGACAGGGACCTCTTGGGAGAGCCGAGTTTGTCTCCTGCCAAGGATTCTTTCACCAACTTGCTTACTTGATGCATGGTGTCTTTTACTTGGCATGGACCTGGAGATCCTTTGGTTTGGCTAGTACCCTTGTTTATAAAGGTTGGAGGTGCCAGGCAAACTGAAGGGTCTAAATATTATGTGGGATCCAACGCAGGATTGCCAGTGTCTTCAAAGCAAGCAGAGGGTGGGTCAGCAGCCAGCTTATCAGCCTTATCCTGGTTTATTAATGCTGGCATGTAGCACTTGGAGACACTGTCCCCTTCAAGTCTCAGTGCCAAAGTTAGGTGGGAGTTAAGGATTGACTGATTTTGTGTACTGCATCTACTTCAAGTCAATAAGCTGAGATCAAAGGGACCTTTTTAGCTGGGCCTCTCATCCCAGCATACAGGAAGCTGAGGTAGGAGAGTCATGAGTTTGAAGCAACCTTGAAGTCTTAGGCCACCTAGTAAGATCCCATCTCAAAATAAAATACTAAAAATAGATAACAGTGTGACTTAGTGGTAGAATACTTGTTTAGTATGGGCAAAGGCCCTGGCAATACCCCTAGCACTGTCCATATGCACCCCTGCCACACACACCCACCCCCCGCAAAAAAAACAAAAACAAAACAAAACAAAACAAACAAACAAAAAAAAACCATGGGAGCTGGCTACTAGGGTCAGCCTTGGCACAGGTTGGGGCAGTTTACTCAATAGGTGTCATTGGGCGTTTGAACTGTACATGGCTACGATGTTGGTCACTCGTTGTTGCGAGTGGGTTGTTGCTGCTCGGTGTTGAACCCTTCCTCTGTGAGTTGAGTGCCCTAGGTGCCGTCAGCTTTGCTATGTGATTTTAATAAGAATGGTAGCTCAGAGTGAATCTCACCACAGAACACTCACAGTAATAGTAGGTATGTCAGCTACAACATAATAATATAATAGGCATACAAATAATAATGTCTTTGCCATCCATGCTGTGTCTTCTATAGACTCTTCTATAGGCTGATGAGTTTCAAAATGTCAAAAGCTGCCACCTCCTCTTTCTTGTGGCAATATAGGCCCTAGTATAGACTGGGCACATGTTCTGTCACTGAACTGTACCCCTAGCCCTCCTTGCCATCTTCCTGCCTCTCAGCCTCTGATCAGCTGGGCTGAGAGATGTGCCAGCAGGCCTGACTGTCTACTGCCCTTCCCTGAGCACTTGCTGGGGTTCATGTACCCCTATCAGCAGCTCTTCTGTCCCCATTCTTGTTTTATATGGTTCTGGGGTCCTGAGGATCCCAAGAAATCCACTGTTCTCACTGTCTTCTAGGGTGTGAACCTGTCAGGGGGCCAGAAGCAGCGTGTGAGCCTGGCTCGGGCTGTGTATTGTAACTCTGACATCTACCTCTTTGACGACCCCCTCTCGGCTGTGGATGCACATGTTGGGAAGCACATCTTTGAGAAGGTGGTGGGTCCCATGGGCCTACTGAAGAACAAGGTATTCTCCCAGGGCCAGTACTAAAGTTGATTGGCAATGTGGCTTTGGACAAGTCTTTGATTCTTGGGCTTGCTTTCATGCTTCCTCTGTGTGTGTGCACGCGTGGCGTGTACAGTATGTATATACTGGTTTGCATATACGTATGTGTATACAGGTGGAAGGCAGAAGTCAATCATGGTTGTCCTTACTCAGGTACCATTATCACCTTGTTCTTTGAGACAAGATCTCTTCCTGAACCTCGACCTCATTGATTAAAGCTATGCTGATCCTAAAGATCCTTCTGCCTTTTGTCTCTGCCTCCCTGACAGCAGGATTGTAGGGGTGTGCCACCATGTCTGACTTTTTCACATGGGTTCTGGGGATCAAACTCAGATCCTTGTGTGACAAGTATTTTATGAACCGAGCCATCTGCCAGCTCCCCAAAGACAGGTGTCCTACCAGGTCTTTATAAGGTGAGCTGTTCGCCCCGTACGTATTGATTGCCTCACTGGTTAAAGGAAATTTCTTCCTCATGAGGGCATCCAGATCTTGAGTATGGCTGTTGTCCTTCTCCATGATAGGTTTGAGGGTGAGGGTAGAGCTTGAGGTAGGAAGATGGCTCAGCCGGCCTTAGCCAGGGAGGAAATAGGCTGTGATCCTGGTTTGGTTTTGTTTTTTAGAGCCATGGAGGAGCATCCTGGCACTTCTTTCCTAATTATAAAGTAGCAATGTGTGTAGAAAGGAGTGCTGTGGTTTCAAAAACCCAGGAAACACAAAGCAAGTATTCCTACCTTTTCCCTTAGAGATGGTGTGCTGTGAGTATCAACTGTTAAACCGTGACCATACCACCTAGCTCTTCAAGAAGAGATTGGTTATCATCTATTGATAGTCTAATATACATGCCTTTGCCCAGCATGGCAAACAAGCAGGACTGTGCAGCATAGACCAGTTTTGTGATGGGTTTAGGCTGGGTGGATAGGGAGAGTTCCTGTCTAAAGCATAAACATCAGAGTTAGGCATGGTGGTGTGTGCCTGCTAGCCCAGCACTGAGGAGGCTGAGATGGGAGAGTTGGGCTAGCCTGGCCTATGCAGCAAGAACTTACCTTAAAAGACAAGGGCTAGGGATGTAGCCTTGTAGTAGGGTGCCTGCCTAGTATGCAGAGGCTTTGAATTTAGACCTCAGTACTGCAAACACACAATGGGCTATCTAATGCAGATAGTGTGGTGGCCTCTCTATCTCCTCATCCATACTCGTAGCTTTTGTCTTCCTCTTAGAGTTTCCTTCCCAAATAGTCTTTCCAACACTTTGCTTACCATTCTCTCTATGCTGTACCCCCCTTACCCCAATACCGCTTCTATGCGTGTGATTCTTTTTGTGTCTATCCCTGGAGACCAAGCAGTATTCTATTATTTTCTTTGTCTCCTGCTGCTCCTGCCTGAAACAGGGTGAGTCCTGCTGAGAGAGAGAGAGAGAGAGAGAGAGAGAGAGAGAGAGAGAGAGAGAGAGAACTCCTAGTTTTAAGGAGATTCTGACAGTGTCTCCTCCACAGTACTGATGGGGCCAGGTCTATGCTTTACCCTCAGACACGGATCCTGGTCACCCATGGTATCAGCTACCTGCCCCAAGTGGATGTCATCATTGTCATGAGTGGCGGCAGGATCTCAGAGATGGGATCTTATCAGGAGCTGCTAGACCGGGATGGGGCCTTTGCTGAGTTCGTGCGGACCTATGCCAACACTGAGCAGGACCTGGCTTCAGAGGATGACAGTAAGAATGGTAGGGGACTTTCAAGAGTTGGCCTTGGTCATTATAGCTGCTTATGGAAAACCTGCACTCTAGGGGTGCAGTTCATGAAGGTATTAGGTAACAAGAACGTCTGGCTTTTGGAGACCAATAGGTAGGTCAGGTTAACCTTGCAGATTAAGTACAGAGGGTTTTGGTTTTGTGACCTCAAGGTAAGTCTCTATTCTTTCTGTAAAAGTACTTTCTCCTGTGGGCTTTCGGTTCTTCAATCTCTAGAAAGGGGATAAAAATATATTTTCTCTATTCCTCAGGGGGCTGAGTACTAGTGATAACCATGGTGTAGCTTAGGACACACCGGGCTCATATGATATGGCCTAATGTGGAGAGTGTGAACACTCATGGTGGCCATGTTCCTCAGAACTTTGTGGCCTGGAGATTGTCTGACCTGTGTCGGTCTCTCCCCTCACCCCTACTCCCAAAGAGCAATGTGACAGCAGGGGCAGCCTGGCATGTCCTGGTGACTAGTGTAGTCTTGGGCATCTGGGATGTCCTGATAGCTTGATAGCCTCAGCTGTACTGCTCCTCTGACACAGAACACAGACCAGGCCATTGCAGCTACCTCACCTACTGTCCTGGGTTCTGCTACTGGCCTGAGTTTTTGGTGCCAGTTCAATCTGTTCCTGCAGACCTTATTGCTGGGGGACTTAGGAAGCAAGTGCCAGGCTCTGTCAGCCTAGGTCTCTCTGTCAGTGAGTCAGGGACCATTTTGCAGCCTTCTCAGTAGCTTCGTATTCTATTAGTCACATAAGCTCTCCTCAGAGGACTCTGGTTACCTGCATCTTAGGAGCAGTGGCTTTAGTTGACTTGCACAGAGATGATGCCACGCCCGCATCTGTCTCGCAGCCCACAGGGACACCCCATTGATCTGCACATCTTTCTTTGGTTAAAGCTATTGTAAAATGTTTGAAACTTGTTTGACAGCGTCCCACCTAGCTTTAGCCTCTCTGGGACCTGTCTGCTATCCCACATGTCTCCAGACAGATCTCAGGTAGATGGTCCTCAGATAGAGCTGCAGAGCCACTGCCATTTCAGTTTCCCAGGAGTAAAAGTCTCATCAAAGTGGCAACCTCCAATCTCAAGGACTGGCCTGTGAGCTTGGTGTCACTAAGAAAAAAGATGTTTGCTGTCCACTTACCTGGCCATTTGAACATTTTTGGAGCACCTACTGTATATGAAATACTTATGCTTTCTTAGCTCATATTGCATACCCTCCACTGAGAGCAATTCCTGTGTCAAGAGCTTTGAGGCTAGGAGTTGACTGTAGGCTGTGGATTGTGCTGTGCTTAGGCTTCTCAGTTTATCTTCACATCCCTCACTTCTCCATCCATCTGATCCTCCTGCCAAATGCTGGGATTACAGGCATGTACCACCATGCCTGGCTAACAGCCACCTCTTTGTGGAGAAAGCAGTGAAGTGGAATTTGGGCTTCTTGACTGCACTGTGTCATATCTTGGGTTTAGTAAACTTCCTGAAGATTCTATCCCAGACATTGTAACAGTCTAAGGGTGGGGGTGAGGTATTCATATGACCTTTATAGGAGGACACACACAGGTCAGGTTCGGTGATAAGATAACATGAAAATCCCCTTCCTAGCAGGCCTTAAAATGTAGAAGTAGAAGACAGATTGATCAGACCAGGGATTCAGCATAGGCATTGGGAGCCTGAGGAGATGACAGCATTGGGAGGAGGCAACCCAGAGACTATGTAGGCATATGCAAAGGCCTGAGGGCCAGCTTGATTTAAGACCTGGGCACGAGGATGCAGTGGTCAGGCTAGACATTGAATCAGGGTGGGTGACAGGAAATGAGACAGTGAGGTGCTCACTCACCCACAAGGACCTTGAAGGAGTCGGTTTGAATTTCAGTCTAAGCTTAGTGAGGAACTCTTACTGTTTATTTTTGTTCTAAGTGTATGTTTGTGTGTGTGGATGTGAGTACACTGTGTGCAGGTGCCTGTGGAGACCCGAGGGAGTCAGATCCTCTGGAATTGGAGTAAGAGACCTTTGTGAGCTGCCATTTAGGTGCTGAGAACTGAACCCTGGTCCTCTGCAAGATCAGCAGGTGCTCTTAACCACCAAGCCACATCTCTTGGCCAAATGAGTGAAGTCTTGAATCCTTGAATGTCAGAGAAGAAACATCTGTCTAAGGGCATAGAGTGACTGACAGCAGGGCAGGTTCCACGTTTGGTCTTATGTTAGGGGAGTGGGGCCCATTTCGATATCAGCATTCGGGTATTACCAGTGGCTCCTAGAGGTCCCCCCCACCCCCAGTAGAGGACAGGACTGCTGGAGGTTAAGAAAGGGTCTCATTTTGTAGTCCTGGATGGCTTGGAACTTTCTGTGTAGATCAGGTGGGCCTTAAATTAAAAAAAAAGCCCCATTTTCAAAGTGGTAGGATTAAAGACATGTGCCACTATGCCCAGCATATCATAGTGGTTTTTAATAAATGTCATAGTAAGATGCCAGGATTATAGGTACCTCTTATCGTAGCACTTAGGAGGCTAAGGCAGGTAGATCACTGGGAGTTTGAGAAAAAAGCTTTATTGAGCTGTAATTCATACCAACCTTATGTCCATTGAATTTGTGTCAACTGGTGTTTGTTAACATTCTTACTGTCTTGTAGCCACAATGATTAACTTTAGAACATTCTGGTCACTTCAGAGGAAAACCAAGTGTCCCCATTCCTTGGCAGGCACTCCTATACTCTTGTCTGGTCTGCTATGAACTTTTCATGCCTGCAGTATGGTGTTTTTGCCTGCATTCAGCCTCATATTTTTAAGGCTTGTCTGCATCGCAGCCATACCTCCTTCCGTGGTTGCATAATTCTCCATTGTACTGTACTGTATTTTAGTCTTAGAGTTGCTTATCCACAGGGGTGGGGACAGGGATTGCTTCTGCTTGTTGGCTGTTGCTAATTATTTCTAGTGGTCTGAAAGAAAAGCTACAGTACTATAATCCCAGCCGCTGGGAGACTGATGGAGGACTCTGAGTTTGAGGTTAGTGTGTGCGGGAGAGACAGTGAGGCTGTGTCTTGAGGAAGAGTAGAAGCTGTGTCTTACTTTCTGCCTGCGTGACGGCCTGCATTCTTGTTGGTCTTCCTATCTGATTGGAATGAGTTTTTTCTGCCCTAAGTCTGGCCTGTTTGTTCTCAGGCAGAATTGGCCTTACCTCTTAGCACAAGTGATAGATTGTGGCAATCTCTGTCACTGTATTTCATTTTACCATTTCCAACTTGATTTGTAAGAGTGAAACCCTTACAAACCCTGAAACCCTGTTTGTGAAGGCAGTCTGTCTGTCTGTCTCCCCCTCGTTTTGCCCCCAAACCCAACTGTGAGGGCCCTTTGTACACAACATGGAGGACTGTTTGTTTTTTAGTTGCCTTTTTTATGTTAAAACATTGTTCTATGTTTATTCAGTGTGTTTGTGTATGTGTGTGCACATGTATGTATGGCACTCAGGACAACTTATAGGGATTCAAACTTAGGTCTTCAGGCTTGGCAGCGAGCGCTTTTATTCACTAAGCCCTCTCCTTGACCCCAGTTTCTTATTTTCTATGTATGCCACTTTATTTGGCAGTGAAAATACTTCATTCCTAGCCCAATGGCTCCTTTCCCTGGTTCAGCCACCCTGCCTCCTGCCAGGTGTAACATGGACTTGTCTCACCCAGTCCAGGCAGGAGGATCACAGGTTTGAAGACAGTTTAGGCTCCTGTTTCTTGCCTTGGGAAACCAGAGACTCCCTACTTCCTGGCCATCATCCTAACCAGCAGATGCAGAGGGTTCCTCCTGCAGGGCACAGTTCCCTCAACAGCTTCCTGTCTTCCTCACACCTTGAAATGTTGGGAATGATGCTAGAGGTGCTGAAATCGTACAGGTCTGTTTGGGGGCAAAAAAGAAAAAAAGTAAGGGGCAGTTGAGCTATCCCCTCAGAGGAGGCTACCTTACTGAGTACAAGAGCTATTGTGATTCTTTAGTGTCTGCTTGAGGGAGGCAGGTGATGGTGTGGGAAGGGGACAGTGCCTGGCTTGTAGAGTCAGTGACCCTAACTTAGTGCTAGGAGAGACTCCAGAGATGTTTTGTGACTTTCATTTGTTAATGTGTTCATTTTAAAAATACTGGTAAGTTCAGTGGGCAAGTGTGTTTGCTCTGATGAGATCTGAGTTAAGACTCTCCATTGCCACTGTGTGTCTTCAGAGATCCCTGTGCGGATTGAGCTATAAAACCACCTGAATAGAAGAGCCGAGCTTGTTTGCCTGTTTCCCTCAGGTTTTGCAGCAAATGTTCATGGACTCTGAGGGCAGGAGGTGGCTGCTCTGACCCCTGGAGGCACTGGAGGGTCAGTTTCACTTCCTCACTGGCTGTCACTTGTCAGTCATATTATCTCTCATCAGAGGTATACAGAGTGTCAGCTGTATTGAATAGTGTCCCTTTCCAGTGTTGTCCTGGTGTATGTGGTACACTAGGAGCTGGGAGTAGAATGACAGATAAAAACTAGTGTGTGTTCTAGTCTCTGGCAGGAAAGACAGACTAAATTATAAAGAATGTCATGGTGCTATCTGCATTAGTGAGGGAGACTAAAGGACAGGAAGCACCCAGAGAAAAGGTCCCACACTGCCCTGAGGCAGTGTCCAGGACACACAGGAGCTGAGTGGCCTTGTTCACCTTTGTGCAGCTGGCCCAGTGGAAGGGTCTGTCACCTCCTGTTGTCACTCCTTCCTGAGCCTCTAGTTTGTCATCCTTCTCCCGACAGCAGCTCTTTCCAGGCTCATCCCCCACAGTGTGTGGATGGAACTCAGGGCTTTGCTTGTGCCAAGCCAGTGCTCTGTGAGCTATACCCACCTTCTCTTTTCTTCTTTATTGCCTATGCTGGAGACCAAACCCAGGCCCTGGTGCAGATTGGGCCAAACCTGTAACTGAGCTGTACCCTCAGCCCTCCTTTTCCTTTCCATGTTGAGATGTTGCTCAGACTGGCCTTGAACTTGCGGTCCTCTTGACTCAGTCTCAAGAGTAGTTGGAACTTTAGGTCTGTGCACCACCATGCTTGGCTTTCCTGCTTTCTTGATGATTAAGCATAATTGGAGCTTTTGCAGGAAGTTTCGAGCCAAGGCTCCACCCTGCCCAGGTGGGATGGGGAAACTGAAGCCCACTTTACCTCTTCACTCTCGCAGGTGAGTTGAGTAGAAGCACAGAGAAGGCATTGCCTGTGGCTCTTAACGTTTTTCCTAAATCTCATGACTTCCAGGCAGTGAAGTGGTGGCTGAGGAAGGTCATTAGCGTCTGGGCTATGGTGCTGGGCTGTAGTCATCCTGAGCTAGTCACTGTTGTGGGAATTTGGGATGCACTAATTTCACCTTGAAGCTTTGGGGGTGACTCCGGGATATATTTCCAAATCCGAGCTTGCTTATCTCCCAGGTCAAGTGACTTTGGCCAGCATACTTCACAGAGGTCATGGAGGGAAATGCTGGGCACATAGCAGCAGAAAGATAAGGAAAAGACAGGGTTCAAAGGCTGTTTAATACAGCCCTGTGCATGAAGGGTAATGCAGGTGACTTTGGGAGTGTAGGAGGAGTGTTACAGTTTGTATTTGCTCAGTCCAGGAGGTGACACTATTAGAAGGTGTGGCCCTGTTGGAGTAGGTGTATCCTTGTGGGTGTGGGCATTGAGACCCTCATCCTAGCTGCCTGGAAGCCAGTATTCTGCTAGCAACCTTCAGATGAAGATGTAGAACTCTCGGCTCCTGTACCATGCCTGCCTGGATGCTGTGATGTTCCCACTTTGATGATACTGGACTGAACCTCTGAACCTGTAAGCCAGCCCCAATTAAATGTTTTTCTTGTAAGAGTTGCCTTGGTCATAGTATCTGTTTACAGTAGTAAAACCACAACTAAGACTTGGAGTATCCTGCAGCAAAATCTGATAGCTGTACTGGGGGCCCCACTCTCTTATATGCAGCAGTGTGGGGTTGGGGTTAAACCAAGGGCTCTGAGACAGGTAACAGAACCTACTCAACCTATTTTAAACAAAGACTTGTATGGCTATCCAGTCAGTCCTGGGGATGGAGTAGAACTGAGGCCTCTAGGCAGAATCTGCTAGGACAGAGGAATGGAGTGGTCCTTGATCTTATGACCACTGGAGGTCATAAGGGTCTCAAGAGAGGGATTCTGACAAGCACTGCCTAGGCAAAGGAACATTGGGTAACAGGGAGAAGTGGGCAAGATCTTAGATTCCCTCTTGCACAGTTGAGCCCCAAGAAAATCCAGGTGGACCATCAGCTCATGGATACCTGGTAGGTGGAGAAGGAGCTACCACAGAAGTTCCTCTGGAGCCACTGAGGCAGGGGCAGGAAGGATAGGGGGTATACCATGCATGCATGATTGTACGTGCTTGTGTCTGGGAAGTCTTGCTTATTATCTTTCATCGTAGTTAACATGACTGTTTTGGGGTTTGTGGCTTTCAAGAAAACAAAACAAAACAAAAAAAAAACAAAAAAACCAAAAAAAAAAAACAAAAAAAAAAAACCCAAGAAGCAGTGGCTGTGCTGTGGAACTAAAAGTGAGTCCGGTACTGCCTTAAAAGCATGAGGACCTGATTGTCACTCCCAGACACATATAAAACGTCAGGTATGATGTGTGCTTATAAACTCAGCACTAGACAAGTGAAGATAGGCAGATCCTGGGCCTCACTGGCCAGTCTGGCCTAGTCACTGACCCCAGGATAGGAGAGACCCTGACTCAGAATTAAAATGGACAGGACCTGAGCAACAGCAGTTGAGATGATGTAACCTCTGTCCATGTGCATCCAGACAGCAATGTGTTGGTGTGTTTTTAAAATTATTTTATTGGGTTCTAATATCTCAACCTCCCAACCCTTATTTTACCCTAATTTCTACCAATCCCTCAACATTAGGTAGGAGAGAAAGAGGGGAAAGTAGACCTAAACCTCTATAAGCTACTTTCTGCTGATTAGGAGCAAGTTCAGTCTTTGTTGTTAGAATAGCCAACAGCTTAGCAAACCAGCAGTCCATCAATAGCAAATGTAACAGCAGTGGGGCAGAGGGGTGTGTGTGTGTGTGTGTGTGTGTGTGTGTGTGTGTGTGTGTGTGTGTGTGTGTGTGTTGAACAGTGGCAGCAACTCCTGCCTTCTTAGGAGCCCCTTCCACCCCTCTTGGGGCTCTAGCATTTATTCCCTCTTGAGAGCCTCCAGAATTAAACTATATGTAGCTGGCAAAAATTATGCCCCTCTTTGAGCATGAGACAGTCATAGTTAATGGCTGTGGATAATCTGAAGAAGCCTCATATCCCACACCTGAGATTAAAACAAAGATGTATTCATAGAACATAAACTGGGTTTTTAAAGAAGCCAAACTCTTACTACAGACATGTGTATTCACAAGATAACATACCAAAATAAACATAGACACTGATGTTTAAAGGCGTGCTTAAAGGAGTGAGTCTTTTCCTACCCAGGTCCAGAATTACCTGGAACATGTTCACAAATGTTCATACAAGCAGAATCTCATGATGTCACCTTGGCCTTGGCTTCATATGAGGGTGGGCTAGATTCCCATTTAGAGACTTTTGTATTTCCCTAGAGCACACAGCTAAGTGAAAAAGCTCAATCCCACAGTCCTGGGTTCTGACTGCTGGAGCTGAGTCCCTGTAGGGGTCCAGGCAAGAGCCTGCTGTATCTGCTCATTTACTGAGCCACTCCTACCTCAGAAGCTGTTATTTGTGAGCAGACTTTCCGTGTGTGTGCATGCACACACACACACACACCCAGCCACCTGCCCAAGTCCTTGATGCCTTAGTTGTCTGTCTTCTGTTAGTATTAAAGAATGGAGGAGCCAATGTAGGGTGAGAATCCGGATTAGTGGCTGTTGAGCGGGAGGCACAGTGGTGCCCCCAATCACCGTCAAGTGCCATTTAGTTCTGATCTTGTTGACACCTGGTAGATCCTTCTGGGATTAGGGTAGGTGTCTAGCAGCTGACCCTACGCAGTCTCACCAGTTGTTCAAATATCAAAACCTTCTGACTAGAGACATGGGTGTTGTATCAGGTCTGCTTCCCCAGGTTCTGGGCATCTCCTGTGTAATTGGACCACACAGTGCATAAGCTCTGGCACTAAGGGTCTCTGGGCCTTTGCCTGTGGTAGATGCCATTGTCACAATGGTTGACATTTGTTTGTTTTTGAGATGGGGTCTCAATATGTAGCCCAGGCTAGATTTTAACTTTGAATCCTCCCTTCTCCAATGACAGCCTGACATCGCATGGGTGCAGAGCTTGTGTTAAGCAGTGACCCCTACTGGATGTCTAGAGTCCAGCACATTCTGCCTTGTCTCCTCTCCCTGCCTGGGCTCCAGCATCTCCTCAGTAACCTGAACTTGATTGTGAGTGATTGTATTTCACCCATGGCTTCAGGTGCCACCTGCCCCCAGCTAAACAGTCAGTAGTAGAGCCTGGGACCTCCCTGGGGTCCTGAGATTTGGATGGATCTCAGCATAATACGATTTTGTCTTCTCAAGCTCCCTGGTAGCCAGAGTCACAGTTGTCTCTTCTGGAAGTGACTGGGCTCCTGGCCTTTGTGCTCCTGCCCAGCTTTTGATGCCACATTCTCCCCTCTGCCTGTCTTCTGCCAGGTGTCAGTGGTTTAGGGAAGGAGTCAAAGCCGGTGGAAAATGGGATACTGGTGACAGACGCAGTAGGGAAACCCCTGCAGAGGTAAGCAGTGTTTTGTGTGTGTGTGTGTGTGTGTGTGTGTGTGTGTGTGTGTGTGTGTGTGTGTGTCTGTGTCTACCCGGCCCTGAATTGCTCCCGTACCAATATCTGCCTGTGAGATCTGAGAAGGCATAGGTGGTCCTTCACTCTATTCACCACAGCTCCTAGGAATTTGGAATACCTGTATGTCCTGCCTGCTTCACCATCCTTCACATCCTTCAGGAGCCTTCCCAGAAAGGACCAACACTGAACTATAACCCATACTGCCCTTGAATTGTGAATTGTTTGTTTCTACTTCTGAACACTCCCCTCACCCACCCCTCCGCCCTCCCTTCAGCTCGTGCATACACGCGTGCCTTTTTTACACACACACACACACACACACACACACACACACACACACACACACACACACACACACACACACACACACATGATCTGTGTCTTCGGGTAACTGATCCAGGGCCTGACTTGTTGGATTTTGTGAGCCAGCATATGATCACAGACAGTCACACTAATGGTGTACTGCTTTGGGAACGAGGTACATTTGTTGGCCTACAGTCTCCTGGGCTCTAGCTTGCTGCTAGCCTGTTCCAATTCACATGAAACAGACAGAGGTTTACCAGTTCTGCAGCTCTGGATATGACCAGCTCAGATTTCAGCCAGTGCTCAGAGGCTCTGAGCCAGTGACCCTAAGCTCTATCTATACTGCTTTGAGAAGACTTTGGTTTAGTTTGAGATTTTTATTTTTTTGGGGCAGGGTCTTATGTATCCCAAGATGGCCTTGGACTGGATAGATAGCTAAGGATGAATTTGAATGCCCTATCCTTTTCCTTCTATCTCCTTGATGCTGGGATTACAGGTATGTGCCACTGTGCCTACTTTATGCAGTACTAGAGTTTGAACTCAGAGCTTCATGCATTCTACCAACTGAGCTACATGAAAGATTTGTTCCCACACTCTTCACATGCACCACAGCAGGCCCCATTCATGACATATACATCCCTGTCCCTGGAAACACAGGGGCACAAGTATGTGTGTGCTTGTAGTCCCTAAGGTTCTTTGACTGACACCCAGCTCTCCTTGGTAACAGGCATCTCAGCAACTCTTCTTCCCACAGTGTGGTTACTAACCAGCAGCACAGCAGCACAGCCGAACTGCAGAAGTCTGGAGTTAAGGAGGAGACTTGGAAGCTGATGGAAGCAGACAAGGCCCAGACAGGGCAGGTGAGTGAGGCATAGTGCAGAATGATTTGCTTGGAATGTCAGTCTCACAGCTAACCTTTCAGGGTCCAAGGTCACAGACACTAGGTGACTTTAGCTGGAGTTGGGGTCTGAGCTGCTGAATCCATTTTGGTACTACATGACTACCTGGCTTGAGCAGCTTGGACTATTGAATGGGACCATCCCAGTTGTAGGGCAGCTGCAACCCCTTCGGCATTTTTGTCACTTTCCCAAATGCGTTGAGCGCTCTCGTATCTCAGGGCCTTTACACCTGGAAGGTCACACCTTCCCTGCCTGTTTTCCATTCACAGCTGGTAAACTCTTCAACATCACTTCCTCAGGGCAAATCTCCCCAGTACCGCCTCACCCGGGCACTTGCATGGTGTTCTCTGCCTCTTATGGACCTTCTGTGCTTTCTTGTTTCAGTGGGTGATTGATGACAGAGCCTATTCACGTGCTTGATTGGAAGCTCTGTGGGAGGCAGAAAGCCTGACTTTGACATTGCTGCCTGATATCATTGACTAATGGGGTGGTAGGGAATGGGGTCTGGGAATAGGAGGGTGGGCTGGGCTGTGAGGAATTACTCAGGAATAGCTAACCTTATGCTAATACTCTACCGGTCCTAGGTGAAGCTTTCCGTGTACTGGAACTACATGAAGGCCATTGGCCTCTGCATCTCCTTCTTGAGTATCTTCCTTTTCCTGTGCAATCATGTATCTGCACTGGCTTCTAACTATTGGCTGAGTCTCTGGACAGATGACCACCCTGCTGTCAATGGGACTCAGGAGAACAGGAATTTTCGACTAAGTGTCTATGGGGCCTTGGGCATCTTGCAAGGTATGGTTGAGATTGCTTCATTTGTAACTTCATAACTGAGTCTCCAAGTCCTCAGAGAATTTATATCCCCAAACTGAGTCAGACCAGATGGATAGAACCTGTCACAAGGTAGACCCTGAAATGCTTACTGAATTCATGCCCACCCTCTCTCCCTCCCAGTCTTTTCTTCAAAGAGTCCCACAGCTCAAGCCACATGGCTAATTGCTGGTTAAACTGGCATTAAATGAAGCAGCTCAGAGTGTGTGATCTTGCTGTAGGTGTGTGTGTGCTCATAAACCTGCTTTTTACACGTCTTTCCCCTATTGTTGATTCCCTTATGTAGACAGTAAGGGAATCTTTTCACTTTGTGTGCTTCTCCTATATCCAGGCATGCTGGGAAAGCACTTAGTGATGGATATGGCTTGGAGCTGAGTGTCACTGTCCCCATTTTATAGATGAGGTAACATGGGAGGACCAGCTGACAAAGTTGGCAGCACCAGCTCCAGAGCCCCTCCTTTCCTTTGTTCCTGGTGAAAGAGGTTCTGGTAGAAGTCCCAGAAAGAATTCTGTGGGCTGTGGACTGTCGAGTGTGGGCTGTTTGGAGGAACCACAGATAGATGTTGTCTGGTCTCTGAGGTAGCTTGGGAACAAGCTCTCAGAAGATCAGGTGTGATGACTTAAGTTTCTCTATTTATAATTCCCCTACCCCCACAGAGCTAGGAACTGCTGTAGCCTTTATATTATATTTGAGAAAAAACAAAGAATATAGAGGATGTGGCATTTCCCCAGGTTTACACAGCATTAGCATCTGCTATTAGAGCTATGTTGCCTGGTACAGTAACCTCCAGCTGTGGGAAATGGTTTGAATTTTAGTTTATTAAAATTAAAGGAAAATTCAGTTTTTCAGAAACCTCAGCACAGGGCATAGTACACAACGAGGGCCACTGTCACTGACTTGTTGAGACCCCTAAGACCACCCTGCAGATCACTCGCCTGTGTTTCACGCTTACATCTCTATTGCTATTCTAGGTGTGGCAGTATTTGGCTATTCCATGGCTGTGTCCATTGGGGGCATCTTTGCCTCCCGTCGCCTGCACCTAGACCTGCTACAGAATGTCCTGCGGTCACCCATGAGTTTCTTTGAGCGTACACCCAGTGGGAACCTAGTGAACCGATTCTCCAAGGAGTTGGACACAGTGGACTCCATGATCCCGCAGGTCATCAAGATGTTCATGGGTTCACTCTTCAGTGTCATTGGAGCTGTCATCATCATCCTACTGGCTACGCCCATTGCCGCAGTCATCATCCCACCCTTGGGTCTGGTTTACTTCTTTGTGCAGGTGAGCCTCAGATGCTCCTTGTCTCCCTATATTCTGCAGGGCTGATGAGAGTGTGGCCATGGCACTCAGCTCTGCTCCTGTCTGCTGTGAATACTTAAGTGGGCTGATTTTAGCTTGCAGTAGCTAGGTGTGCTCTCTTTCTCATCAGTGTTACTCTTTTGAGTTATGTATTGGAGGAAAGCTCACAGCTATCGAGGCAGTTGTTAATAGACTGAAATACAAAATTCTACAGTGGAGACAGGAAAGACAGCAACCTCATCAGGAGGTGGACGTTGATGCTCACAGCAAATTAGGACACAGCCCCTTTTGAGGCTGGTGTAGTCCCATGGGTCAGTCAACACCCCAGGTTATTCTTGCTGCCACCAACACCTTCCTTTTTGTTTAGATCTGCTTTGCTGTCTTCACATAAATCTTCAATCTTTAAGTTGATTTCATGGTCCAAATGCTCATCATATCTGTCATGTGTGTAGCTCAGATCCTGATATTAACAGAAGGGAACAGAAAATGGACCTATGGCCACTGGATCAGAATTTAAGTCATTCAGTCATCAAGCGTAGTTTTGTGACCACTACTGTTTACAAGTGAGGGCATGGGACATTTTGGTTTTCAGCTACCAGTTTCCTCCAGGAGAAGAGCAGCTGTTCTGGTTCATGCCTAGTCTCCTCTGTAGAAACCATTTTTCCTTTGCATATGTGTACTTCCTTGGGTCATGTCTGTGTAGATTACATATTCAGGTGACAGGTGAATGGGTAGAGACTCAGCTGTCAGAGCCAAGAGCAGGACCCTGAGCTTTAACTGAAGCATAGTCATTCATAAGGTTGGGCGTTGAGATTGTTGGGGAATGATGGCAATGTAAACACTTGGTGGCACCTGCTTATCTTCCCAGTACGCAGGGAACTGAGGCAGGAGGATGGAGAGTTCAAAGCTACATAGCAAGACATTGTGTCAAAAACAAAACAAAAATTAAAAATACCATATAGTGGATTTTTGTCACATAGGGTTTGGGGACCTTGGTACTGCCATCCCATACCTGGGCCCCATCACATTGCAGGTCAATGATGTTACCATAAAGAAAGATCAAATTGTAGGGGAAAGGTCCATTTCCTGGACCTCTCTGTGGCTTCTTTAAATCATTGCCAGCTGTTTACTAGAATATCTTGACTGCATTTACCAAAATGTGGTAAATGGCCTCATGGCTGCCTGGAAAGCTTCCTGAGGGCTCCAGTTCAGAGCAGGCACAGTGTAGCACTAGAAACCAGAAATGGTATGTCCTTAGGGACCTATGAGGAGTAATGTGCTTACCTTGCAAGCATGGAGACACCTGAGTTTGCTCCCTAGAAAAAGCCAAGCCTGGGCTGTCATGATGCTGCCAATCCAGGCCAAGCAGGCACACATGGTGGAAATGAGAGCTGTCTTCATCACATTGCCTCCGGCCTCCATGCGGGCTGTGTAGCATGAAGCTCTGCCCTCCAACAATAAGTCAGTGTAAAGTAAAAAAATGAAAGAAAGGTAGATAAAGTGTGTTTATGATCCAGTGCTGGAGAGGCAGAGACAGAACAGTTCCTGGGGTTCATGAGCCAGACAGTCTAGCAAATCAGCGAGTGCTAGGTTCAGTGGGGGAGCCTGCCTCAAAAACCAAGGTGCAAAAGAGATCAAGGAAGATACATTGACTCCTGGCCTCTACACACAGTAACATGCAGACATAGAAATAAATAGCTTGTGTTACAGTTGTGGATGTCAAAGGACAACGTTGATAGTCAATTCTCTCTTTCCATCTTGGAATGTGATTTAAGAATAAGGTTTATGAAGCAAGAGCTGAGCCAATCCCTACCTGCTGAGCAATTTCATCACCCTGCTTTTAAAATTATAAAAAAAGTATTCTGACTGGCAGTTTGAATGAGAATGTGTCCCATAGGCTCAAGTGTTTGAACACTTGGCATTCAGTTGGTGGCACTATTTGGTTAGGTTAGGAGGTATAGCCTTGCTGGAAGGTTTTAAAAGCCACATGTACCATTCCCAGTTTGTTCTCATGCTTCATGCTTAGGGTTCAAGATGTGAGTTCTCAGCTGGTCTTGCCACCAAGGTTGGTACTTGTCATGATGTCCTGATATGATAAGGCACAAGGAGACAAGAGTTCGTCAATCTCTGAACATGCAAAATGGGGTAAAAAAAAAAAAAAAAAGTCTACCAGGCCTTATACAGGTGTGTTGTATATGAGCTTGACACAGGGTGAAGTCATCTGAGAGGAGGAAGCCTAAATTGAGAAAATGCCTCCTTAAGACTGGGCTGTATGTAAGCCTGTAAGGCATTTTCTTATACAGTGATTGTTGGGTGAGGGCCTATCCTATTATTGGTAGTGCTATCCATGGGTTGGTGGTCCTGGGTTCTAAAAGAAAGCAAGCTGTGCAAGCCATAGGAACAAGCTAGAAAGCAACAATCCTCCTGGCCTCTGCATCAGCTCCTGCCTCCAGGTTCCTACTCTATTAGAATTCCTGCCTTCATTGCCCCTCAATCCCCCACCCCAAACAGGGTTTCTCTGTACAGCTCTGCCTGTCCTGAAATTTGCTCTGTAGCCCAGAGATCAGTCTGCTTTTGCCTCCAGAGTGCTGGGATTAAAGACATGTGCAACTACTGCCCAGTATGCCCTCACTGTTGTTGATGATGAACTGTTAATATGGAACTCTGAGTGAAATAAACCTTTTTCTCCCCAAGTTGGTTTTTGTCATGGTGTTTCATCACAACAATAGTTACCCTAATTAATGCAATAGGCAACTGAGTAAAGCTAGGAACAGCAGAAGTGGCCCTCCCCAAGGAAGAGCACACCATTTGGTTGTCCAGTGCCTAAGGGTCAGCCCTGAAAGCATGCTTACAGGTAGCATTATTTGTACTCAAGCAGGTTATATTTAGGTGTGTGTGAGCACATGTGTGCATAATACACTTATATGCATGCAATAATGATTAATGAAAGGCCATGAATTTGAAAGAGAACAGGGATGGGCAAATATATGGAGTTGCCATCATGTGAGGCTGCTGACACAGGCAGTTGCTCCTTTTGGTTTAGTGGATTTCATAAGTTTCATGCTTGTTGACATGTATGTTTGTGTGACATATGAATGTGTATACATGAAAACAGTGGGACTCTCACAGAAGAGCCCATGACTCTTAATCTGTTTTCCTCACAGCCCACTGTGCCAAATGGCTTCCGTGTTGTTTCAGTACAGAAGAAACAAAAGCTAAAAGTACAGTGATTTGGCCAGGTTTCTGTGATAGTAGAAAATGAAGATTAAAGACTTCTGGCAGTTACAAAGCCTGCTCCTAAAACTGTCCTATTAGGAGAGCAAAGCCCCAAGCATTTAGAGGACTTCTGAGAGGTCAGCCAGTTTGGAGGTTGGTTCAGGTCCATCTTGCTGCTGCTTAGCCATGGACCCAAAGCGGTCACTTGGCTTTGTTGTCTTTACCTAAAAGCAAGAAAGAGCATTGCCTGGGTTTATTGGTGGCAGGCAGGACACCTAGTGTCACTGATATTACTATCCTACAGTTCATCAGGTAAGCAGTGTATATTCAGAGTTTTGGTCCCTGGAGGTTATGAGCCATATCTAATTTCTCTCAGTTATACACCAGGAGGATGGAATGAGGGATCAGCACGGATTATGTCTCTCTCCTACAGAGGTTCTATGTGGCCTCCTCTCGACAGCTGAAGCGCCTGGAGTCTGTCAGTCGTTCCCCTGTGTACTCACACTTCAATGAGACCTTGCTGGGGGTCAGTGTCATCCGTGCCTTTGAGGAACAGGAGCGCTTCATTCGCCAAAGTGACCTGAAAGTAGATGAGAACCAGAAGGCCTACTACCCCAGCATTGTGGCCAACAGGTGGGTGTAGTGGTGAGTAGAATAGAGGAAACTAGCTGAGCGCCCAGTCCCTCAGCTTCCATTTTTTTCTGGGAGAGAAATGGAAACATAAGGGTCATCAAAGTATCATGGTGACACATACCTGCAGGAAGATTACCATGAGTTTGAAGTGGCCATGATTACCTAGCAAATTGTAGGACAGCTAGGCTGTAGAATGAGACCTTGTCTACAAAGTAAAGCAATCTAGGATCTGGAAAGATGGCTTGGTAGCTAAAATTGCTTACTGTGCAAGTATGAGCACCCACATTTGTGTTTCCACCTAACCTTGGCATTGTGAGGTGCAGATTGGGGTGGTCAAGAGCTCAGTGTCCAACTTTGGAATTAGCACCTTGTTTCTTCTTCATGTTGAAGTCTTTCTCTTGCCAAGGGACTGATTTTATTTATTTTATCATTATTGTTAGTATGGTGATTACTCTCAAAACTAGGGCCTTTTGCATGTCAGGCCAGTGATCCACCACTGAGCTCTGTCCCTTGTCCCAAAATACTTATTTGCAAATAGCAGTGCCTCCTACAGTTAGTTGATGGCATCTTGGGAGTCTCCAGGGAATTATTTTTGATTTTAATGATTTCTTAAGAAAAAGGCAGTCTTCCTAAAGAAAAATTTGAGGTTCCAGGGTAGGGATTGTTTCTGGAGAATTCTGTTGACTAAAATGGGACTAACCTGGTCAAGCCAGACTCATGAAGAGTTGTTGACTTCAAATCCCACAGGCCCTTGGTGTGCTCTCTTGCCCCCATCCAGCATCCAGTTCTTACATCTTGGATTCATGGTACCCAGAAAGTCTTTTTTTAGAAGTGCTGGGGACTTAGCTCAGCTAGCAGAAGGGCTCAGCTCTATCTGTGAGCTTGATCTGGGCACCTGGCTGTCTGATACATTCCTGTAGATCTCCTTTATGTATCTCCTTATAGGTGGCTTGCTGTGCGCCTGGAGTGTGTGGGCAACTGCATTGTGCTGTTTGCTGCCCTTTTCGCAGTCATCTCCCGGCATAGCCTCAGTGCTGGCTTGGTGGGTCTCTCCGTGTCTTACTCACTGCAGGTAAATGGCTCTTTTCTTGGGCTGAATGGTCTCCTCCTGGCAACCAGATTTTGAGGTCCTGGACCTTGGCTTTGGGTACCTGCAAGGAGGGGAAAGGAGAGGACTTGAATGGAGTTTAAAGGCATAGAGTCTGGTGATTACAGCATGGGAATTCTGACACATGGCTACAGTTTTTATCAGTCTTTCTCTGGAAGAACAGGCTCTTAACTACTGAGCCATCTCTCTGGCCTCTTCCTTCCCTCTCTTCTGTTCTTTCTTCCTTTCCCTTTTCTACCTTCCTTCCAGAAGGGTGTGCCACAGTGCACATGTGTAGGCCATAGAAGCACTCTGTAGCATCAGTTCTCTTCTTGTACCCTTACTGTTCTGGAGGTAGAACTCAGGTCACCTGACTTGCTCACCAAGTACTTTGAATTATCTCATATCTCCTGACTTTTTTCTGATAACTTGTGTGGACCATGTATTACCTTGGAAGGTGTGATCCCTAAGAGGTGCATAGTGTCCACTCTGGGTGATGGCTCTGTGTGGGTTACTGATTTCTGTGTTTGTTTGAATGATATCATGATGGATAATTAATGAAAATGAAGGCACTTCCCCCAAGAGACCCCACATGGTCCTCTTCACTGGCAGATAACTGCATACTTGAACTGGCTAGTTCGAATGTCCTCTGAGATGGAGACCAACATTGTGGCAGTGGAGAGACTGAAGGAATATTCTGAAACGGAGAAGGAGGTAAGCTAGGACCCCAGCCTGGTCCCTTGATCTTGACCTTTCAGACACCTCTTGGATGTCCTCTACCTATTTGGAAGGTGAGCCTTCTAGGCCCTCTTGGGATTGTTCTGTTTTAACACTTACTTAGAACTACCTTGTTTTAGGGGAAAAAGATCATTCACGTGTCCTGTTTTCCCCAAGATACCAAGTATCCCAAGGTGCTGTCAGAGCCTGTGAGCTGTGTCACTTATTAAGGAACTTTTCCCTTGTCATTCTTTCCTTCAGTGATGTCACAGAGAAAGTCCTAATGCTGGTTGTTGCTCAAGGCTCATGACCTTATTATTAATTAAGATGGTTTCCCTACAACTGCCAAGTAAACTGCCACATTCTCTCTCACAGCCTTTGGCAGGCAACTCTTCTTCCAAAGCTGTTTGCTCTGGAGGTTTACAGGGACTCTTGTTATGGGCTATTAAATTGTAATTAAGTTCCTTCTATGTAGAAATTTTCTTCTTAAGTTGAAGAAATGAGTTGATTAGAATTGTTAGAGGGAGCTGAGGAGATAGTTCAGTGGTTAAGCGTATGATGTCTGAGTTCGCATCCCCAGAGTTGAGGATGGCAGCTTGCACTTGCTGATTCCTCTTATTCCTCTTGTGATCCAGGCTTCTTGGCAAATCCAGGAGACAGCCCCACCCAGCACCTGGCCCCATTCAGGCCGTGTAGAGTTCCGGGATTACTGCTTGAGGTATCGAGAAGATTTGGACTTGGTTCTCAAGCACATAAATGTCACCATTGAGGGTGGAGAAAAGGTGGGTGTGTGCCATCCCCCATCCTTATAGTCAAAGGAGTAAGGATAAAAGGGTGCCATCTCTATTCCTATTGTCTTAAAGTCTACCATGAACCCCCATAACTTACTCCATATATACAGCCATGTCTAGTTGATACATTACCTAGTGCCAAGAAAATGTTAGGAAAATAGCGGTGCATCACTTAGGGTTAAAAGTCGATGTATGGTATTGCATGCAGATGCTAAACCTGAAAAACAAACCAAAACAAAAATCCCCAAATCAAAACAACAACAGACAACCTAGTCATGACTTCCATGACTAAAGGTACATCCCACCAAGCTTGGTGGCCTGAATTGATTCTCAGAATCCTGTCATTCGTCGCAGCTCATACTGTGAGACTAAGGGACTTTTAGCAGGTAGAATCAAGGAAATAAAAGATGAGTGTAGAGGTGATTCTGCCTGGATGGGAGGACATCCTGGGACTCGGAGGTCCAGCAACCACACAGCTCTGAGAGGAAGCCTCCTAAGCAGAGTATTACAGTTCCCAGGGGAGGGTCTCCCCAGCTGAGCTGAGGAGCTGGGGAACCTTGACCCCACTTCTTCTCTTTGTTGCTTCTTTCTTCTTCTGATGAGAGAGTCACACCAAGCAGAAAATCTCATGAAACAGATTTATTGGAGGATCCAGGGTGTGGAGGGACAAGTCCAGGGATGGCTGTCTTCTGCTCCCAGGAGCAGATGGCAGGGAATTGGACAAAGAGACAGTGTTTATATATTTATAAAGGATTTCTTAGGGGGCAGTACTTCTCAGGGCAGAGATTTCCAATTTCCAGAGTGAAGATTGGTGAGATTTCAAGTCCTGAGTGGGGGTGGGGTGGGGTAGGGGTTGGATATATAAGGACATTGTGAGTTTCCTACTTAGAGATTGGTGGATTTTTTTTCACCCCCATTTCCATTTCCCCTACATTGGGACCATGGAATAGGGTGGGAAGTCCTTCCTGGCTGCAGCCAGCTTTTTCTGAGGTGCCATCTTTGGTGGGGCTGCTGGGGTGGGGGAGGTTGGAGAGGAGGTGTTGCCACTGTGGACAGCTCCTGTGTGATAGCTCCTGCAGTGGTGTTTTACTAAAGTGTAGGCAGAGTCAGGAAAGAAGGTGTTTCTATTATGGACAGTTTCTTAACGGTAGCTCCTGCTGAGGTAAAAAGGGAGGTGTGCCACCGTGGACATCTCCTGTAGCTCCTGTGCCTTGTAGGCTGAGGAAATGTGGTGGTGCTGCCAGGAGCCACCATTTTGAACAGCTTCTGTGGGACATTCTACTGGAGTGGCCCTTGGCTGGGGCAGGAAGGAGGGGCTTGCCACCACTTTGGTAGCTTTTGTGGCACAGTGATTTTTGTGGTGTGCCACTCAGGAACTACAGAATGTATTAAATGGGTGCACCATGGCCTGCCTGCTAAAGGACAAGGCCCATAAACCTGCAGATCTGTTTTGGGGAAACATTTATATAAACTATAAATACTAAAAAGTCCATGGTATTTCATGCAATGGTCCCTCTGCTTTTCTTGGACAGTTAGAGCATGTAGAACCAGGCTTCTTCTCAGAGACACCCTCCAGTTCACCCCAGTTTCTCCTATGTGCTCCATGTGCTTGTGTGATCCCTTTAAGGCATTGGAATTTGTAAACTTTAGAGTAGTAAGGCAATGTCACCATCACCAGGGTGAGTAGACATAAGGATGTAAGCAATTGTTGAGATTTTCAGAACTTTGTATGGTTCCAAGCTATTTCTAGAAGACATTCCAGACTATGACCTATAGAATTTTCTCAGAAACTTGGTCAGGGATCACCCCAGCCATTTTGTATTGTGTACATGTTGATTTTTTAAACTGTTCAATCCACATGGGTCAGAGTATTCTGTTCTCATGAGATAGTCTCTGAGTCTTTATGCATTATAGGAATTCATGCATAGGGCTAGCGTAACTGTTGGAGGGGGAGGGAACCTATCTCAAGTCCCAATATAAAACATAGGAGAAAGAAGAGTTACTGAAAATTAGAACTGTCAGCCATTGACCAATAACTATAGTGCCCAGGTCATATCAAAGAGGTTCAAGGGCTGTGCTTGAATCTGAGGGGTTATCATGGCTCAGTCCTATCAGATGAAAGAAGACCTGTGTGGGAAACAACTCATTATTTTCTGACTATTGTAACTGAATGTAACATAATTCAACTAAACATTCCTCTGTCTGTACCTCATCCCTTTGGGCATTTTTACTGACTTATAAAAGTCAGTAAAAGGCTTTTGCCTTTTGGAGGCTTTTGCCTTTGGAAGCCTCCAAAGCAAAGGGCAGTTTTTTTCAACTTTTTTTTTTCACAGTAGCTCCTGGAGAAGGTGGTAGCTGGATCAACCAGATGACCTCCCAGCTCTGACCCAGACCCCTGCTGGGGAAGATTGAGTCTACAGCATTCCTATCTCACCACAGCCCCTTTCTGTATTGCAGGTTGGTATTGTGGGTCGTACAGGAGCTGGGAAATCATCTCTCACCCTGGGTTTGTTCCGGATCAATGAGTCTGCAGAAGGGGAGATCATCATTGATGGGATAAACATTGCTAAGATTGGCCTGCACAACCTGCGCTTCAAGATCACCATCATTCCACAGGTGAGTGAGGCTGGTGGGTCCTGTACCCTGAAGCCACATGCTCTGCCTCCGTAGACTAAACCAACTGGAAGTGGGGATGGTGTTTTTACATTCATATACTCATCGAGAGGAAGGGAACAGAGCATGTATGTGAAGGTCAGGACAGCCTGCAGGAGATGTTTTTCTCCTTTTACATGTAGATTCTGAGAATCAAATTCAGGCCATCAAGCTTGGTGGGATGTGCCTTTAGTCATGGAGACCATGGCTAGGTTTTGTATTTTTCATGTTTAGCTATCTGCATAGAATACCACTCATAGATTTTCATCCCTAAATGCACATCTATTTTCCCAGCCTTTTCTTGGCATTAGTTAGTATGTCATCTAGACATGGCTGTGTACAGGAGCTGTGAGTAGGTTATGTGAAAATACTGTACCATTTCGTACAGAGAACCAGAGCACCTATGGATTTTGGTGGTGGTAGGGCTCAGTAAGACACTGTCTTCTGCCAGTGTGTTAATCTGGAGCTGAGCTACAGATGATTTCTAAACCAATCCCTATGGGTATCAGTTCCCTAATGTGTTGCTTGTGCTTAGGATTCTCTTTAAGTTTCTCTGAGAGTCTCTTTTGGAGGTAGGTTGAGTGATTAGTTCTTTTTCTATAGCTCTGATGAAATACCACTGCTAAAAGCAACATAGAGGGTTTGCATACTGAAAATTTGGAGAAATTTTGTAAAAGTACTAGTTTTAGTTCAGTTATCCCAGGGGTTTTCAGACATTTTCTGTTGTAAAAATCCCCCAGCGTTCATGCTTTGGAGGCCTCTAAAAGCTCTGTCTGCTCTGGTGTATATATCGCATGCCCTGCATCTCTGAGCGTCCCTTGCTCAGTGTGGTGTGGTTGTCATCTCCTCTTAGTTACTTTTCTGATCGCTGTAACAAAATACCTGGCAGAATCAACTTGTATGAAGAGAGGTTTATTTTGGTTCATAGTATCACAGGATTGCTGTCCATCCTAGTAGGGAAAACTTGGTCATGTGGTAGGATATGTGTGGTGATGGCTTCTCCATGTCAAGGAAACAGGAATTAGCCAGAATCAAAGTCAAGTGTATCCTTGAGAGGTTTGCCTCAGCAAACTACTTCTTCCAGCCAGGCTCCACCTCCTTGCATCCCAGAATAAGACCACCAACTGGGGAACAAGTTCTCAAAGCATCCATCTGTGGGGAACCTCCAGATCTAAACTCTTGTATGTGCCATCTACTGTTTTTGCATAGGATCCTGTTTTGTTCTCGGGTTCCCTCCGCATGAACCTGGACCCTTTCAGTCAGTATTCTGATGAAGAAGTCTGGATGGCTCTGGAGCTTGCTCACCTGAAGGGCTTTGTGTCAGCCTTGCCTGACAAGCTGAACCATGAGTGTGCGGAAGGTGGAGAGAATCTGAGGTAAGTGGGCAAACATGAACTGTTTGTGGAAAGATTCTACCCACTTGCTCTATCCATCATCATGGAAACCAGCTCCTATCCTGTTTCAGTGCTAGGATGGTCAACCAGTGGCTGTGTTGCTTATCTTGGCTGGGGCAGGGTTTGGGGGTGCTTTTGACCATTGGCTGATTTACTTGTCCTCAGTGAATATTCTCAATGTCCATTCCCATGTCAAGATTCTACTGGCCAGAATACAGCAAATACATAGGCGAATGCCAGCAGCAAACCACTGAACTGAGAACAGGACCCCCGTTGAAGGAATCTTAGAAAGGACTGAAAGAGCTTGAAGGGGCTTGAGATCCCATATGAACAACAATGCCAACCAACCAGAGCTTCCAGGGACTAAGCCACTACCCAAAGACTATACTATGGACTATACTGTACATGGACTGACCCTGGGCTCCAACCACATAGGTAGCAATGAATAGCCTAGTAAGAGCACCAGTGGAAGGGGAAGCCCTTGGTCCTGCCAAGACTGAATCCCCAGTGAACGTGATTGTTGGGGAGAGGGCGGTAATGGGGGGAGGATGGGGAGGGGAACACCCATAGAGAAGGGGAGGGGAAAGGGCTAGGGGGATGTTGGCCCGGAAACTGGGAAAGGGAATAACAATCGAAATGTAAGTAAAAAATACCCAAGTTAATGAAGATGAAAAAAAAAAAGATTCTACTGTCCATTCATTGGCCAATATCCCATTGGCTGAGTCCAGCCAGTGCTAAGGCCTCTGTAGCTGAGCCCCCTTTGCTGTCTTTGTCACCCACACTGAATGGAGCTGGTACTTTGAATATCACTTCTGAGCCTTTTGTTGGGAATGCTCCTAAGCTCGTTTCCTGCTCACCAGGAAATAACCAGGTATAACATAATTGATTAGTAATATCCACCCTATGTATGGATATGGGAATTGGCCTTGTTCTTCTGCCCAAAGCCTACCCCAAGACTGTCTGCTAGCCTTCTTCGCCTGAAGCCTAATTCAGGATCAGGGTAGTTTGAGCCCCTCTCTCTGAGTTTTTCTCTATTCCTAGTGTGGGGCAGCGACAGCTTGTGTGCCTGGCCCGGGCTTTGCTGAGGAAGACAAAGATTCTAGTGTTGGATGAGGCTACAGCAGCTGTGGATCTAGAGACAGATGACCTTATTCAGTCCACCATCCGGACGCAGTCTGAAGACAGTACTGTGCTCACTATTGCTCATCGGCTGAATACCATAATGGACTATACAAGGTGAGGCCCTCAGAGTGGATCTGTGGGCTTGCAGGGTTAATCCTGTTTCTGTCTGTCTGTCTGTCTGTCTGTCTGTCTGTCTGTCCGTCCGTCCGTCCGTCCGTCCATCCATCCATCCATCCATCCATCCATCCATCCATCCATCCATCACCATCCATCCTTAAGCTCAGGGGCATTCCCAGTTGGTGGAACTCTTCTGTCACAGGAAGAACAGGTTATCAAACATATTTATATACATGAGATACCTGATGTGGGCTCCATATTATTCTTGACTCTGGGGTCCCCTGTCAGACAAGGCATATGGACCATCTTAAGGACCAGGGCACTTACTTAAGAGAGAGATACAACGATCACAGCAACAAACGCTGATTTCAAAGAGAGATATGTGCTAGGTACAAGTGATAACAAGGAGGTGGGAAGGCAGGTACCAGCTAACCCCATCTCTCCAGCCTCGAGAGTTTATAATAGTTCTTGCAGAGCAAGCAACTCACAGATATCAGTTGCATCTCCTTACATAACGCTAACATCTGTGTCCTTCCCCATGCAGGGTGATTGTCCTGGACAAAGGAGAAATTCGGGAGTGTGGTGCACCCTCTGAGCTCCTGCAGCAAAGAGGCGTCTTCTATAGCATGGCCAAGGATGCTGGCTTGGTGTAAACTGATCTCTGGCATATCTGATGAGGACTGCAGGGCCAGGATCCCAGTGTCCAGGCATGAGCCAGCAACCCTGGAAACTTACACTCCACAGAGAAAAACCAAAAATTGAAAGAAAACCAAACTAAAAGGAAGCAAAACACATAAAGCATCAGTCACAGTTTGCCCCAGCCTGGATCTGACCTCGAAGAAGCCGGAAGACAGATGTGCCCCACTTCAAACACGTCTGGCTTCTGGCACCACTTGTGAGGGTCCCTGAAAGTTCACCCATGCTCCTGCTGTATCCCAAAGCAAGGCCATGAGCAGCCAAACACACTAGTGACCAAACACAAGCCACTGCCTCATGCCTCTTCAGCCACATTTATAGAGGCCAAGCCAGAGCCTTTCCTGGCCCTGCCAGCTCTTCTGTCACCTACAGTCCTGTTGGTGACAGAAGAGTGTATCTTGCCTTCAGGTCTTGCATTTGAAAGCATGGAAACCAAAACAAACAAACAAAAAAGAGAGAAAGAAAGAAAACTCCTAAAAATCCTGTCCCTGTTATGTCAGTGATGTCCCCTTCCTGTCATCTGGTCTTCACACACTCTGACACTGTTCCCTACATTCAGCAGTGTTCACAGTATGAGCTGTAGACACAGCTTTGTGAAGGGACCTGGTCAAACAGGCTTAGAACTAGGCCAGGCAACACTCCCTTCACAAGGACTTCTACCCTGCCCCTGCTTTCCGTTTCTTCCTGTCCATAGGTGGAGAGGGCTCATGCCTCACATAACATATATGAATAGTTATAAGCAGCAAAAGTCAAGAGCAGGAGGGATGAACTAGCAAGAATCTGGTATCAAAGACTGCCAGAGTCTCCTATAGGACAAGAAGAGAACCATTCACAAATATCAATGATTTCTACCCCCTACTTTTGAGCATTGTTTCTGGAAGAAAGATAGTCCCAAGAATTTGATGTCTAGGAAGGAGGTACTAGATTCAGGAAGCGGCCATGCCCAGCTCTGTACTTGATCCTCAGTCTGAATACTTCAAAGTGGTTCTCTAGGTGTGTGGGTTACAGACCAAAGAGAGACCCCCATGGGCAGCAAGAACTTAATTCCAGCCACAGTTCATACTTGCTATGAATTTTGGCTCTGATTTTGGTCCCAGAGAAGTATCCTTTTTCTTTAGGTGGCGATATATATGTATATATATATTTGATGTTATACATATATATTTAACAAGTTTGCATACATGACAGAACAACATAAAAAGTAGCCTTTAACATCCAGAAACACCTGAGTCAGGTCCCAAGACAGGTTGAGCACAGGCTCTATAACAGTGGTTGGGGATCTGAACCCCACATAGGCTTCAGGAGGCTTAATTAAGACAGGAGGGCCTTGAATGGGTGTCTCTTAAGAAAAACAGTCTACACAAATCTTTATTTTGACACTAAAAGATTACATATCCATTCCAACAGCTTTTCCTGTCCTGGCGACCCAATAAGTTACACACTGGCACTTGGAGGCTAATACGCAGGTGATCACTGGTAACTTCTCACGGAGACCCCCAGAAGGACACCTTGGGGCATAGGCTGGGGGGACAGCTGCAGTGGAACCTTCCTTCCAGATTACTACATCAGAAAAAGCAGCATGGTTCTTGGGGGCTGGGCAACAGCGGGACTTCCTGGATCCAAGGCCAAGGTCTAGTTGCTCAGCAAGGCACCCTGAGGGCAGCGATGATGGTTCCGGTGCCTTCAATGGGGCCTTTCTCACAGTTGCACAATGCCCATGGCTCCAGATTCCCTAAGATTATTTGCTAGTTGCCTCTTTGCTACTGTGGCCAGTTGGAGGTTTTGAGGAATTAGCTTTGATCCAAGGGTACTCAAGGACTTCCGCTAGTGTTAGCCTTTGGCTTGAGTTGTGTTTTAACTGTCTTGAAATGAGGTCCCTGGCTCCCTCTGTCACAAAGTCAGGGAATGTGAATTCAACCCGTGATATCCTTCTGTAGGTCTCCTGATAAGTGTGTGCCTCAAAGGTGTCCCCTCAAAGGTATCCCCACTAGGAACTCATAGCAGAGCACACCCAGGCTCCAGAGATCCACCTTCTCATCATGCATCCGACCTTCAATCATATCCGGGGGCCCGTAGTCCACGGTGCCACACAGCGTGGTTCTCCTGGAAGATGGAGCATGCGCAGACCACCCGAAGTCTGCGCTCTTCAACTCCGCATTTGACCCAAGCAGCAGGTTCTCTGGCTTGATGTCTCTGTGGATGACTCTCTTTGAATGGCAGTAGGACAAAGCATTTGCCAACTCCGTGATGTAGGTAGCTATTCTCTGCTCGTCAAACTTGGAGAGTTTTTGAAGCTCTCTATACACTGTTCCAAGGGGCGCATATTCTAGAATTAGATAAACTCTGGTGGCATCATGGAAATACCCATAAACCCGAGGATGTTGGGGTGCCGCAGGTGGGACTGGATCTCCACTTCTCTCCGAAGCTGGTGCTCCACACCTGCCTTCTCCAGCTGTACTTTAAACAGCACCTTCAGAGCCAGGATGAACTTGCTTTGCTTCTCCCTCACCAAATAGACATTTCCAAACTTCCCTTTTCCTAGTGGGCGGCCAATGTCAAAATCTTCCAAAGTCCACTCCCTTTTTGAGTCTTCAGTTTTCTGGATGGATGTCTGTTCCTTTTCAGAATTTCCTGAGGCTGCAGGCTGTGGCTGCTCACTCTTCTGGGGGTTACTTAGCCGGGACGCAGGTCGAGGAACGCTGGCAGCTGGCAACTGCTTTAGCACTGACTTCTGACCTGCGACAGGTTTCTGTGCTTGTGGAGAGACACGCTGGGAGTTGGAAGGACACAGGACCCACTGGGCCTGGCCACTGCTGGCTGATCCTGGGTGCTGAGAAGGAATCTGCTCAGTCACCAAGACTCGTTTCGGACCGAAGGGAACTGTGGTCTTAACAGGCCTGGAGACACAGTTTTCTTTACATCTGTCCATGTCACCCCGGTGCCACTCAACCTTCGGTTTGCAGCATCCAGGCTCGTCCTCACCAGCCCGGTCCCCTTCCGACTCACAGGCAGGAACCCGCTTTATATTTATTTTTTATAAGTTAATACCATCCTTTCACTTTAAAGGACCCAGATTTCTCCTGAGAGTTTCTGTAATGACACTGGAAATGTCACTATTTGATAATAATTTGCAGTAAAGAAAAATATTTTACTTCTTTCTAAACCACTTTATTTGTTATTGGGGGGTGGGGCACAAGGACTCCAACCTCTACTCTGGAAGACCCAGGCCAGGACAGCTGTGATACTGGAGAGGTGGCTGCACAGTTGATGCTTCCTCCTTTCACAGAGGTCTAAAGTTCAGTTCTCAGCACTGTGTTCAGTGTCTTACAACTGCCTATATCTCTAGCTCCAAGGGGCCAGTGCCCCTTTCTGGACAAATTAAACATAAAAACAAGATGGGGGAAGCCAAGGTTAAGAGCTGCCCAGATCTGGCAGTGAGTTGGAATGGTAAAGTACACAAATGTCTAGGCTTGAGTCCTGCTGTCATTCTTTTTCTTGGACATGCGACCCTAGGCAAGCTGTGTGCCTCAGTCACAAGTGTCTCAAAAACTTCTTTGTAGTGGATGGGGCTGATTTGTACTGACATTGCTTAAGATCTTGGGAAATGGGGCTGGCGAGATGGCTCAGTTGGTAAAGCATTTGCCATCTGGTGCAGGGGAACCTGCATTCCAATCTTCAACAAAAACGCCAGGTGTAACAGTACATGCATACAAGCCCCTGCACTGGGGAGGAAACAGGAGCGATTTTGGGGTCCTCTAGAGAGCCAGCCTAGCCAAGTCACTGAGCTGCTTGTTCAGTGAGAGCATAAGGTAGGAGCTAGAGCAGTGGCTCACTGGTTAGGAATGCATGATGCACCTGCAGAGGACCCAGGTTCAGTCCCTTGCACCCATATTGGACAGCTCAGAACTATCTGTAACTTGAGTTTCCAGCCTCTAAGCTCACCTGCACTCATGTGCATATAAACACAAACCTACACACATTCACAAAACAAATAAAATGAATAAGAGAAAAGATAGACTGAAGAGACAACTCAGTGGTTAGAGCATTAGCTCTTCTTCCAGAGGACCTGGGTTCAATTCCCAGTACCTATATGGCAGCTCACAACTCATAAGTGTCTGTAACGCCAGTTTCTTCTGAACATTGTGCACAGAATCATATGCAGACAAAATGCCTATACACATAAAATAACTTTTTTTATACATTTTTTTAAAGATTTATTTTTATGAGTCTTCAAACACACTAGAAGAGGGCATCAGATCCCATTACAGATGGTTGTGAGCCACCATGTGGTTGCTGGGAATTGAACTCAGGACCTCTGGAAGAGCAGTCAGTGCTCTTAACCGCTGAGCCATCTCTCCAGCCCATAAAATAACGTTTTAAAAGGTAGAGAAAAATACCAAGCAGCCTCTGGGCTACAGGTGCACACAAAATGGACACAGGTTTGACATCTCTAAAGAGTTGGGCTCTTCTCCAGAGCAAAAACCAAGTTCATTGTGTCTTTCCACTGGGTCCCCTAGTGGAAGATCAGAGAATGTGGATGAAGATCAGCTTCTCTTCCATTTCTAAAACTGGAGGGGACAAGTGTCCCCTCACAGTCCATTGTCAAAGTCAGCTGTGTGCTTAGCCACAACCAAAATACAAAGGAAGTAGGGGAGTAAACTGCTCAAAGGATGTTTTCTCCATGGCTTCACCCATGGTTTGGAAGTGGGGAAGTGAGACTGAGTGCTGGCTTTCCAAGTTGGTCTAGGTGAGTATGGGTAAGAATGTCCCCCAGAGAGAGCAGCAAACTGTGGACCACACCCCAAGACCATGCTCTAGGCACATGTATATTGCCATTGCTGTCCCTCACTGAAACCATAGGTCTGCCTCAGACAAAGCAGTGGAGTTAGGGATCCCTGACCATAAGACTCAGCACTATCTGGGCCCAGTTGATTTGGCTTGGACCTTACATGCAGGGTATGTTTCCGAGCCTCAGTCTCAGGTCAGATCTTCAACAGTCTTCAGTGATCGCTGAGGGAAGAGCTGGGATAGGGCACTGGGTTCTGGGGTCAAGTTTAATCTGCTCTCCCAGGGCCTGCCCTTAGCCATTCCACCCAGCCACACTATCTTCTGCCCAGAAGCCATACCAACTCCGCGAATACATAAGTCGATACATCCTCGTGTTCTCTCCCAGGTCCTGTTCAAACCAACCTTGTTTCATGGGCCTCTGCTGTGTTTTCTTCAGGCTCAGTGTAATCTAGAGCACCTCCTGCAGCTCCCACACAGAGCCTAGGCCCATTGCTACTAGGGCCTTTTGAATGTGACATATCTAGAAACTGTAGATGGTGCTATGGTGCCAGAGGTCAGTTCCTGGGCCCCAAGACCACTTGCCATCAGAACGGTTGTATTATCTAAAACTGCCTGTCCCTGGTTCACTCGGTCAATATGTATTGAGTGTCTTTGTTTTGCACTGTGCAAAGTTCTGGAGGCACACTAAACCTATAACTTCTTAAACAAATCTCTTACTTCAAGAAGGAAAGGAAGCTTGTCCCTAGCCTCTGCCTTTGAGGAAGGAATCTAGAAAGGAAGTCAGTTCTGGGCATGTGCTGAGGAAGTTGGATTGTTGGAAAGGTGGGCTTCTGGGCAGAGATTGGTATTAAAATTCTCTGGCCTCAGTTTTCTGTCAAAGGGATTGTCAGTATAGTCCAGTGACTGTCAGTATAGCCTTAAAGAGAAGTGGGAAGGAAGGGATGGTGCCTACCTTGGGCTGAGTTGCCTGAATGGTTATGCTACCTGCATTTACATCCATGCCTGGCACACAGGTGTAGCTGTGGTCAGGAAGACAACTCTGGTGTAACTGAGACACCGTCAGTGCCAATCCAGGAGGTGGCTCGATGTTTGCCCTGCATAACTTCCATGCCCAGCATCACAGAAAAGAAAGAAAAGAAAAAGGCCTAGAGTGACATCTAGAGGCTGTGGCTTGCTGGGGCTGATGCCTGTTCCTGCCACCAGGTGGGGCCTGTAGCAGGAGAGCTTGGCTTGAGGGATTAATGGCTAACCACACTACTGACTTACCTGGTGTTCTCATGGGCCGAATACTCTATGGCCCAGGCTCTATTCCTAGATCAATGTGAGCTGGACATACAGACAAAGCAGCCTCTGCCTGAGTCCAAGCATTGGAGTGGCAGACTAAGTGCTGTGGTGCCCCATTTCTGCTTCTTCCAGAGCAGAATTGACAACAGGACTGTACCTGAGTGGTTAGAATCCCAAGAGCAAGTTTCCCCTTGGTCACTAGGCATCACTTTCTAGTTTCAGTTTTTTCTTCTGTACAACAAAGGCAGCCACGGTGATGAGGCTCTGAATGAACTCTTGGCCATACCCACAAAAGGGGATCAATCTGGGATGAAGGGGAGCCCTAAAAGCCCTGTTTCAGAGTGAGCCATCAGAAAAACCTCAGGATGGGTGGGGTAAAGCAGGTGCTGTATCCTAGAAGCAGGTTTGAGTCCTTTCCTGATCCCAACATAGTAATTGCCTATGTATTAGTGAGTAGGGCAGATAAGACCAGTGATTGGATCCAGGGACCATATGTATGTGAGAATTGCTTTGCCACAGTGACAGAGGGACATTTCTAAGTAGAACCCAGGGATACTGTTCAACATATGTATGTAGTATTAGTATGTACAGGACCCACCAGCCCTGGACTGCAGCCGACAGTGGCCATGATGTTGCTAGGTAACAGTGATCAATCAAGGTGAGTAGAGTGGGACAATCCTATTATTCCAGCACTCTAGATGCTGAGACAGGAGGAACTTGAGTTTGCCTAGCCTGGGCAACATAGTGAGAGACTCACAATTTTACAAATATAAATAGATATAGAACTGAATCCTGAGCTGGGGATGTATTGCAGTTGGTAGAGTGCTTATGTAGCATGCATAATACTTTGGGTTTGAGCCCCATAATTATGTTGTGGTAAGACAGGCCTGTAATACCAGCACTTGGGAGTTGGAGGTAGGAACATCTGAAATTCAAGGCCATCCTAACTACAAAGAGAATTTAGGGCCAGCCTGGGCTTCGTGAAACCTTGTCTCACAAAATGGCATCAAAAAGCATTGGATTCACACAAGACACAAGCAATAGAGGATATGTAAGCGTGTTCGGTCTCAGTGTACCATTTGAACTTGTCCTAGAGTTGGACATCCCTGAAACAAACATGGCAGAGGGCTGTGGGTTCTCTCTGTGTGATTTCTTAAAATTGCATGTGAAATCTAAAATGACCTCAAAATAAGGGGAGTTGGTGAATGCGCACACTATCAACCAAGGTTCAGAGCAGACAACTTGATTGGCCTGGGGTGGGTGTGGACTTAAAGTAGACAGCTAGGGCTGAGAGTCACTGTCCACTTTGGTTGTAGGGTGAGCATGGATGTGCAGGCCTTGTTCAGATCAATCTGGACATGCTGTGTTCTTCCAGGTCTGGTATTAATCAATAATCTGTTACTTTCTCTGTCATTTTCTACCCGTAGAGGAATCTAGATTGGGCACCTTGTGGCACATTGAAGGCCCCTGGGTCTCTGTCATCTACCGCCACTGCAGGATCTACGTCTGGCTCCAAGGGGGCTGTCAAAGAGTCCCAACCCAGGTGAGTCGTGACTCCTGGGCTAGCCTGTAAAACAGACCTTTCTGGGCCAGAAGGTGGGCTGGAATGCTATTCTCTGTCATCTATCTATGACCAGTACCCTGCAAGGAAGAGAGATGTGGAACAGTTCTTGGGATAAAAGCTGAGGGCTTTATGAGTTGAGAGCTCAGGTCTGCTCTAAATATGCTCCCTCAATTTTCTGGACAGCTTCCTGACCCTTAGCTTCCTGTAACCAAATTCCTTCCCCTGGGGCCTTGGTTATTCCCCTTGCACAGTGGGCACTTTGTAATTCATCCCAGGACATTTTCAGATGAACAAATTATTTGCGATGGCCCTGTGCATCACTGTCAGGCAGAACACCTTACCTGGCACAGTCTGTCACAGAGCAAAGGCATTACTATGCACTTAAATGAGTGGCCACTGCATCTTTTTCCTGGCTCTATGAGGCAGTGCCCTCATACAGTATAAAGACCTGGGTTTTTTAGAGAAGAGCACATACCAGGCCTGAAAGCTGCATCTGACCCATGCTGTGAATAAACTGCAGGTAGATGTCATCAGTTAGATTATCCTTTTCTACAAGCAGGCTCTGGGGGGCCACTGCTGATGGTGCTTGTGTGTGTTGTCACCACCATGAGGACCAAAGTCCCCAGGGCTTGGGTAATTTGATTTCTGTTGTCTTGCTGTAGGTTGACTGTAGGCAAATCATTCATGTCGGTGCCATTATTTCCCAACCTGTAAAACCTTGCTTTTCTCCCTTCCTTCCTTCCTTCCTTCCTTCCTTCCTTCCTTCCTTCCTTCCTTCCTTCCTCCTTCCTTCCTTCCTTCCTTCCTTCCTTCCTTCCTTCCTTCCTTCCTTCATTTCTTCCTTCCTCCCTTCTGCATGTGTACTGTGCACACGTGTGTGGTGATTGTCTTCATCTCACTCTTGCACAGCAAGCACTTATCCGCTGAGCATCACCCCAACTCCTGATTTCTAGTCCTCTCCTATAGCCTCCAGCCATTGCTATCACAACATGTTAAGTGTTTATGTAGATATCAGCCACAAAGGTTAATAATGTCACCTTTTTGTTTTGTTTCAGACCAGGTACTTAGCCCTGGCTGGCCAGGCATAGACTATGTAGACCATTCCTTGCATTCAAATATCTGCTTTCCTCTGCCTCCTGAGTCTGATCTTAAGGTATCAGACACAAGGCTGCCTCCTCCTCTTCCTCCCCCCTCCTCTTTTCCTTTTCTTCTTTTCTTGTGTCTCATTGTATAGTTCAGACTGGTTTCAGACTTGGAATCTTTCTGCCTCTGTTTCTTGAGTTCTGGGATCACAAGCCTGTCCCACCAGACCAAGTTATGCATTAGGCTACTTCACAGTGCTAAGTAATATTCAGGAAAGGCTATGGGCCAACCCATAGGCACTGTAGTGCAGTGGTGGGACACTTACTCAGCATGCGCAAGCCCTTTGGTTAACTGCCCTGTACTGAAAAATGTAAGTATGATGATAAAGTTTATGTTATGTGTATTTCTTGCTTAAAATATTTTAGCAAAAGACATTACTGGAGATATTGCTCAGTGAGCAAAATGTCTGGTATATATACATGAGAACCCAAGTTCTGATCCCCAACATCACAAAAAAAGCTGGGCACAATGGCATGCACCTGTTATCTCAACTCTGGAGAAACAGAGACAGAAGGATCCCTGGGGCTTATTGGCCAACCAGTCTAGAAGAATCAATGATCCTCAGGCCCTGTGAGAGACCCTGTCTCAAAAACTAAGGTGGAAAGTAATCGATGAATACACCCAAGATTGAACACTCCCTCCCACTTCCCCTCCCTCCCTCCCTCTCTCCTTCCCTCCCTCCCTTCCTCCTGAGTGTGTGTGTGTGTGTGTGTGTGTGTGTGTGTGTGTGTGTGTGTGTGTGTATGCCCCCCACCTCCTTTTTACAGTACCAGGCTTCATCTGAAGGATGGTGGGAATTAAGACCAATTAAGTATGTGGTACAGCACCATATGAATGATGGGGAACCTACTGATCAAGATATACACACTTTAGGAAAAGAACACACTATTACTTAGCTGCCACACATGTGAAATTAGTGTTAAACATCAAGCATGGTATTTTTATAGCAAAAAACAAAGTGAGATAAAGAGTCTAGATTGACTTTTGCTACAGGAAAAGGAACATGGCAAAGAGATTCTGTGGCATGGGCTGTGGGTGAAGAATAGGACCTGGATTGCAAAAAGGGGGTCAAGGATCCCCTAGAGCCTGCTCAGAGTACAGGAATGTCCCTTCCATTTCCAACTTCCTGCTGGTCATTCTACTGGTGGATAGACATATTTTAGGTCATCTTCCTGGCCAATACATTTGTATAGCAGATGGCCTGATAGTCTTGTTATGAAGGCCTTGGTCTGAACTGTTTCCAGGGCTATCCCATTGTCTTCATCTGTGTGTTCCTGAGGCAGGAACAGATTCATCCATGGGGAGCCTGGGGTCAGGACAAGGTCCTGGCAGAAGCGATTCAGGGTCAGAACAGGCCATAGCATAACTCCCACCTCCACTTCCTCATCTCCACAGTACCAGGCCTCACCTGAAGGATGATGGTGATTAAGGACCACAGTATGGTGCAGCCCCACATGGGTGACGGAGACCCTCTTACAGAGACCATCCTCGGTTGCCAACTGAAGTTGCAGCAAGTTCCAGCCAAGGAGGATTTCCTGGCCTCTGTCCTGCCCACAATGCCCACCTGCCAGATAATAGGAGGGTGAAAGGCTCCTGGTTTGCTACTAGCACCTCTATATTGGACATGCTCTGGATGTGTCTCTCAGGAGAGATCTATATCCAGTCCCTTTCAGCATGCATTTTTTAGCTTCATCAATCTTTCTAGTTTTGGTGGCTGTGTGTGTGTGTGTGTGTGTGTGTGTGTGTGTGTGTGTGTGTGTGTGTATGGGCCACATGTGGGGCAGGCTCTGATTGGCCGTTCCTTGAATCACTGCTCTAAACTTTGCTTCCATATCCCCTCCTATGGGTATTTTTTCCCCTTTTAAGAAGGAGTGGGAGCATCCGAATTTTGGTCATCCTTCTTCTTGAGGTTCCTTTGATCTGTGGATTGCATCTTGGGTAATTCGAGCTTTTTGGTTAATATCCACTTATTAATGAATGCATACCAACTGTGTTTTTCTGTGATTGAGTTACCTTACTCAGGATGATATTTTCTAGTTCATTTTATTTGCCTATGAATTTCATGAAGTCATTGTTTTTGATAGCTGAGTAGTACTCCATTGTGTAGATGTACCACATTTTTTGAATCCATTCCTCTGTTGAAGGGCATCTGGGTTCTTTCTAGCTTCTGGCTATTATAAATAAGGCTGCTATGAACATAGTGGAGCATGTGTCTTTGTTGTATGCTGGAGAATCTTTTGGGTATATACCCAGGAGAGGTATATCTGGGTCCTCATGTAGTAGAATGTCCAATTTTCTGAGGAATCTCCAGATGATTTCCAGAGTGGTTGTACCAGTTTGCAATCCCACCAACAATGGAGGAGTGTTCCTCTTTCTTCACATCCATGCCAGCATCTGCTGTCACCTGAGTTTTTTATCTTAGCCATTCTCACTGGTGTGAGGTGGAATCTCAGGGTTGTTTTGATTTGCCTTTCCCTGATGACTAAGGATGTTGAACATTTCTTTAAGTGCTTTTTGGCCATTCAATAATCCTCAGCTGAGAATGTTTGTTTAGCTCTGTACCCCATTTTTAATAGGGTTATTTGGCTCTCTGGAGTCTAACTTCTTGTGTTCTTTGTATATTTTGGATATTAGCCCTCTATCAGATGTAGGATTGGTAAAGATCTTCTCTCAGACATCTCTGTAGAAAAAAAAATGACTGTTGTTTCAGCAATGTTTATCATTGATCACATGTTAACCTCTCACTTTATTTACATTTTAAATACTTTTTCTTCTGTATTGTTAACTTAGAATGGCAGAGCAGAAACGTTGACACCACTGCTCTCTTCTCTTGCACACTACAAGTACTTGATCTTTGGACAAACTGTGTCTCATGACTGGAATTTTTTATTGGTTATTTTATTTATTTACATTTTAAATGTTTTCCCCTTTCTGGGCTTCTCCTCCACAAGCTCCCTACCCCTTACCCCTTTACCCTGCTCCCATGAGGGTACTCTCCCATTCACACCAACTCCTCCCTCCTCTCTGCCCTGGTATTCTTCTACCCTGAGATGTCCAGCCACCACAGAAACAAGCTGTGCTGCCCCTTCCCCCCCACCACTGATGTGAGATAAGACCATCCTCTGCTACATATACAGCTGGAGCCATGGGTCCCTCCCTCCATGTGTACTCTTTGGTTGGTGGTTTACTCTTTGGTAGCCCTGGGATGTCTGGTTGGTAGATATTGTTATTCCTATGGGGTTGCAAACTTCTTATGCTCCTTCAGTCCTTCCCCTAACTCTACCATTGGGGTTCCTGCGCTCAGTCTGATAGTTAGCTGCAAGAGTCAGTGTCTGTGTTGGTAAAGAACTTGCAGAACCTCTCAGGAGACATCTATGGGGTCCTGTCAGCAAGCATTTTTTGACATCAGTAATAGTGTCTCAGTTTGGTGTTTGCATGCGTGATGGATGACCAGGTGAGGCAGTCTCTGGATGGTCTTTCCTTCAGTCTCTACTCTACAATTTGTCCCTGTATTTCCTTTAGACAAGAGCAGTTATGGATTAATATTTTTGAGATGAGTGAGTGGCCCCATCCCTTAACCGGAGGCCATGACTAACCTCTGGGAATGGTCTCTACATCTTCTCTCTCCCCTTTGTTGGGTATTTCAGATAATATCTCCATTGGGTCTTGGGAGTCTCTTGCTTTCCTGGCACCTGGGACTTTCTGGTGGCTATCTCTAGTTCTGCATTCCCTCACTGCTCCACACCTCTGTTCAATCTCCCCGGTCTCTTCCCACAGAATCTTTTATGGTTTCCTATCCAACTACCAGAGAACTTAGTTTTCAAAAGTAAGGCAGTGTACCACTATAAAGGTATCTTACACATCCTAATACATTGGGATTTTTGCTGCACTTCACAGACAATGTTATTGATACAACTTGAGGTCACTTAAGGCTGTTATCCTATACTGTGAACTCAGCCTGCTTGTCTTACCTGCCTCTAAGAGATCAATGTAACAATCAACCTTATTTACCTTGGATTTAAAAAGTAATTAGCATTTATAACTTAAGATAATAACAGCTTTAATCTTAAATATGTGTTCCTCTTTGGCGGTGAAAGAGAGAGCAATGCATGTATATTTATGAGTGTGTGGAAAAAGGACAACAAAGCCTTATAAAATTAATTTTACCACAAATGCTGTACACAACATACAAATATTGCTTAGCTGTGTTGGTTTATGTGGGTCAGTTGTGGTCAGTTGAAGTCAATGGCTCTAAAACTTTGTTAACATTTGCTATGCAGTAATTGTATTTTCTTCCCCATATGCTGCTTTTGTTGCTATAATAAAACAGAGAGCAGAGTTCATTGTTAAGAAGAAACTCACACAGACACAGACACACACACACACACACACACACACACACACACACACACACACACGGACACAGACACAGACACAGACATGGACACTGACAGGTACACCAACACAGAAACTGAACCAAACAGAAAAGACCATATTTAGGCAGACACAACCCAGACTCTTACAAGGGACAGAGAGAACCATGAAAGGCACTTGGATATAGAAGTAGAGAATTCAAATCTCGGTTCCTTTTAGTTAAATTACACCAAGTAGAATTACTTTATAAATTTGTTTCTTTAATATGGCACCCACCACATTATTGGTGAATGTGTTTACTATTTGCTTTGAAACTGACACATTATGATGCCTAATGAGAAGAATTTCTAGTATGTTAAATATACACAAAAAGTCCTTAGAGTAAAACACAATTCTACCTAGTCATTTTAAGGGTTTATATTAGTCATGTATCTGTCCTAATCTCAGCAAACATGAATATTACACACATCCTCTTAAAAGTTCAAGATTCTTTAGGAAAGCAATGTTTTCCATGAGAGAATACAAGGCACATCTTATAATATTGAGCACCTAAGGTGATATATTACCATGTCTTGATATACCAAGATGTTTAATCTGAATACATTTAAACATACATACATGCATACTTACATACATACATACATGAATATATACATACATATGTACAATGCAGAGTAGCTTCTTATGGATTAATGTAATTTTACTCACTTTACAAGTAAATTGATTGGATTAAGAACTGAAGCAATGTACTTAGATGATGTCTCCATTGACGAAGTGTTTGATAAACAAGCATGAAGGCTTCAGTGAGTTTCTGGGAACTCTGATAAAGCCAGAGGCACAGTGTGTGAACCTGCAATACAGGAGCTCCTAAAAAAATGAGAGGTAGAGACAAAATATTTTCCAAAGTTCATAGACAAGCTAACTTGGTTTACCAGGAGATACTGGAGATACTGTTTCAAATATTGTGGTGTGCCAGCACCAAAACTCAAGGCTCTCCTATGACATCCAGAAGCCTGTCGTTGAATGTTCTTCCAAGTACTTACACATAGGGGCATATATATTACCAGGAATTTGGGTGAGGAATGGTTGTCTAAAGGTGCCACTGAGTCTGTTCTATGGGATAGACAAAGAATTCTATGTTCTGGGAACCACTCAAGTGTGAAAATGAAAAGACAGAGGGAGGAGTCACTAAGTGTAATACCTGGATATCATAGAGAGGGGATAACGAAAGTCATCTGAGAGTGAAAGTGGTTGAGATTTTCAGGGGCCTAGATACAAAAAATATTTATCAATGCTGAGGGCACTAACACACAGATAGTAAGTTGCAAAGCACCAGCCACATAAAGAAATAGAAAAAAATCGTATTTTTATTACAATAACTTCCATCAATGGAATGAGGAAGAGTAGAGGTGAGAGTCCAAGTGTATAATGTGTTTCAGACTTTATATAGGCTACCCTAGGTCTCATGGATATTCTCTCATAGATACTCCTGCCCTCACCACAAAGGGTATGGGAGTAGACACAATCCCTGGAGAAAGAAGAAGACATTCTTGAAGGTCCAGTTCCTATTTCACAGATTGACTAAATGTCCACTGCCTTCCCGTCACAAACATACATGGGCACACACAGGCACACACATACATACATGTATATGAATACATACACATATAATTATACAAACATTTTACTTATACAAACAAATACACACACACACATATACATTTTTAATGAACAAAGAGCCAAAGTAATTTAATAGACCAAAATGAGATTGATTGACTTAATGTCTAAAAGTTAATTGGAAATGAAAAGCTCATAACAGCAGTAATTACTTGTTGTTTCTTAGTTCTTTGGTTTAAGACCCAGGGTCTATAAATGTTCTGCCTGGAGGTTCATGAAGCTACACGCTTCTGTACCATGAGATTTAAATGGGGATGGAGGAGACTTTGCTCTCTCATGAGGCTGTACACAGGAGGGTTCAGTCTTTCACCACATAGCTCTATCTGCAGGTAGGCTTGACAATGTGCACACGGTGACAGCTGGCTTATCCCAGAGTGAGCAATCTAAGAATTCATCATGAAAGTTGTAATTTTATTATGAACATTGAAAATCATACTCCCCACAACAATATCTATTGATTCTACACAAATAAAAAGACCAGCAAAAAGTTTACTTCAGAACAACACAGACGAATAAATTTCCATGCAAATGTCTCCATACAAAGTCATCTCTAAAATTTTAACTACTGAAGCACATTGTCATTTATAACATACCTTTGTTGTGAGAATTTTATGGGAACACAAGAACAAACATCTCTTCATCCCAGATAGGTCACAAATACAGACTGCAGAAATGATTCCTCCTAAGTCTAGCTATGACCAGTGAGTTTAATGATGTTATTTACAGAAGCACAGAAGAAAAGTTACTCATAGGGGCATAGGTGACTCAAAAGATGTGTCACTGAAAAACTCACCCCAGCATGGATGTTGACACACACATACTAGATCCATACTTGCAGGCAGATTAACTGGCTGAAGAAAGCTCCATCCCAAACTATTTATTAGTGCTTCTATAAACTGAGTTGAGGGTCTTATGATTTATAAGTTTCAGATGTTTCCTCAAACGTATAAGCTTCCTTTACTTCCTGAACCTTAAACAATTTATTTTCTTCCTCAATCTTAAGATCCTGCTCCATCTCTCTAGGAAAGCATATTTCAATTCAAAGGAGATAACAAAGCAACAACCTAGATTACAGATAATTTCATATGAGTATAACTGTTTCAAATGCAAATAAAAACCAAATATTTACCATTTCTTTTCTTTCTGAGTGACAGCTATTACTTTTTAAACTCTCTTAAATATAAGCTTTCTCTGTGTTGCTCAAATATCTAGCATATGGTGTTTTAGAAAGTGTAACACACAGGAATGTCTTGGCTAGTGCTGTGTCTTGGTACCTATGGTGGGGATTCATACTGGCAAGTGAACTGATTATACATTTCTTAGCTTCTCAAATTCCATTTGTTATTTTTCTATTATTACCTGTAAAATTTTTAGTTGTAAGTGAGGCTTAAGCAACAACTTATTAATTTGGTTTCCTGTAGTGCAGACAATTTCATTGCTAGGGATCTACAATGTTCCCTATAAGAGTTGTGTAGAACTTTTCTCTGCCCTTATGAAAATGCTTGATTTGCCTTTTTGAAGAAAGGAAAGAAATTTTCCGTTTATTTATTGCTCAGCATGTGCTCGCATGCTCAAAAGTATGCCATGAGGCAATGGACATTTGAACAATAGAATCAATGAAAAATATTTAAAGATTCAGAGCATGGATGGGATCAAAGCTGAGTCTGATTTTAATTATTGTCACTATATAAATCTTTCGTGATCCCTGCATCAAAGTGATTAATTAAGAGGCAGGACAGTCAGTAAAGAGCTTGTCTCTCAAGCATTAGAACCCAAGTTCAATCTTCACTACCCAGGTATAATGTTCAACATAGTAGTACATGTATACATTCTCTATACTAGGGAGGTGGTGTCAGTTGAATCTCTGAGGCTAGATAAATGGATAGCCTAGCCAGATTCTCAAGTTCCAGGTCCCATAAGAGGATCTTGTCTAAAAATAAGTAAAGGAATAAGGTAGAAAATGAGGTGATACTCTTGATGTTAATTTACCAGAGGATAATTTCTGGCATTTACATGTGCATACTCACACATGTATCTGTGCACAAATGTGCAACACACCTATAAAAATGGAAGAAAAGGAGAAATATCAACTAATAATAAAAGCTTTTAACAAATTTGGATTCTAAGTTGCTTTAATTTCATGAATATTAGGGCAGTACTAATTATAAGTCACTTAATATATTTACCTTGTCCTGTTGTTTTAAAAGTAAATTAAAAATAAAAAAGATGTTTCTGGAGTGAGGGACTCTGTGACCTGAATTTTTTTACTTCCTTCCTTTTGTTTAAAACTGTATTAAGTCATTCTATTGTACTGTCATTTAGCATATAAATAGTATTGCTATACATATAAATTGTGTTTTCAAAATGAGGCAAAATTAGTTATCAATTAGAAAGTATTCAAAAACTGTCAATTGTGGAGAAGGTATTATGAGGTGCTGAGAAAGAAAGAGATGCCCATAAATATACAAGAAGCCTATGGAACTCCAAATCTGGACCATAAAATAAATTCTTCCCATTATATAAAGTAGTAAGGGAAAAAGTAGCAACATATAAAGGCAGACTTATCAGCATTATACCAGACTTCTCAGCACCTCACAATACCTTCTCCAAAATTGACCATATAATCAGTCACAAAACTTTCCTCAATGGATACAAGAAGGTTGAAATAATTCCATGCATTCTATAAGATCACCAGGGACTAAAACTAGTCTTCAATAACAACAAAAATGACAGAAAGCCCACATACACATGGAAGCTGAACAATGTTCTACTCAATGATAACTTGGTCAAGACAAAATGAAAAAAGATACAATTTAATGAAAATGAAGGCACAACATACCCAAACTTATGGGATAGAATGAAAGTAGTGCTAAGAGTAAAATGCATAGCTCTGAGTACTTCCATAAAGAAACTGGAGATAGCATAAATTAACAGATGGATAGCACACATAAAAGCTCAAGGACAAAAAGAAGTAAATACAGCCAAGAGGAGTAAATAGCAGGAACAAATCAAACTCAGGGCTGACATCAACCAAATAGAAACAAAAAGAACTATACAAAGCATCAAAACAACCAGGAGCTGGTGCTTTGAGAAAATCAACAAGATAAATTAACCCATAGCCAGACAAACCAAGGGCCACAGAAAGATTATTCAAGTTAACAAAATCAGAAATGAAAAGGGAAAAATAACAACAGAAACTGAGGAAATTAAAAAAAAATCATCAGATCCTACTACAAAAGTCTACACTCAACAAAACAGGAAACTGTAGATGAAATGTACAATTTTCTAGACAGATACCAGGTACCAAAGTTAAATCAGGATCATATAAAGTGCATAACTTCTAAAATAATAGAAGCAGTCACTTAAAGTCTCCCAACACTATCAGACCATCATAGAAGACCTCATACCAATACTGTCCAAACTCTTCCATAAAATAGAAACAGAAGGAACACTATCCAATTCCTTTTATGAAGCCATAATTACTGTTATATCTAAACCACACAAAGACCCAACAAAGAAAGAGAACTTTAGACCAATTTCCCTTATGAATATCAATGCAAAAATTCAATAAAATTCTCACAAACACAAACAACACATCAAAATGACCATCCATCATGATCAAGTAGGCTTCATCCCAGGGATGCAGGCATGGTTCAATATATGGAAGTCTATCAACATAATTTATTATATAAACAAACTCAAAGAAATAACCTCATGATCATCTCATTAGATGCTGAGAATGCATTTAACAAAATTCAATACCCCTTCATGTTAAAAGTCCTGGAAAGACCAGGAACTCAAGGCCCATACATAAACAAGCATAGTAAAAGCAATATACAGCAAATCAGTAGTCAACATCAAATTAAATGGAGAGAAACTTGAAGCAATCCCACTAAAATCACGGACTAGACCAGGCTGTCCACTCTCTCCCTACCTATACGGTATAGTACTCAAAGTCCTAGCCAGAGAAATCAAACAAAAGGAGGTCAAAGGAATACAAACTGTAAAGTAAGAAGTCAAAATATCACTATTTACAGATGATATGATAGTATAATTAAGTGACCTCAAAAATTTCACCAGAGATCTCCTAAGCTTGATAAACAATTTCAGCAAAACGGATGGATATTAAATTATTTCAAACAAATCATTAACCTTCCTCTTCTTAAAAGAAAACCAGGATTAAAAAGAAATTAGAGAAGTGATACCCCAAAGAATAGTGACAAATAACACACAATATCTTGGTATGACTCTAACCAAGCAAGTGAGAGTCTGTATGACCAGAATTTCAGGTCTCTGAAGAAAGAAATTGAAGAGGTCTCAGGATAAAGAAAGTTTGCTTATTCTTATGGATTGGCAGTATTAATATAATAAAAATGGCCATCTTGCAGAAACCATTCTTAATATTCATTGCAATCCCCATCCGAATTTCTACTCAATTCTTCATAGAGTTAGAAAGAGCAACTTGTAAATTCATGTGCAAAAACAAAACAAAAACCCCAAAAACCAAAGAGCAAAAACTGTCCTTAACAATAAAAGGACTTCTGGGAGAAACACCATTCCTGACCTCAAGCTCTATTACAGAACAATAGTGATAAAAAACAGCTCTATGGTATTGTTACAGACACAGGCAAGTAGATCAATGAAATGGAATTGTAGACCCAGAAATTAACTCACACACCCATGGTCACTTGTTATTTGACAAAGAGCTAAAACCACCCAGTGGAAAAAAGCATTTTCAACAAATGGTGCTGGTTCAACTGAAGGTCAACATGTAGAAGAATGAGAATTAATCCATTCTTATATCCCTGTACCAACCTCAAGTCCAAGTGGATCAAGGACTTCCACATACAACCAGACACACTCAAACTAACAGAAAAAAAACCACATAGGCACTGGGGAAAATTTCCTGAATAGAACAAAATGGCTTAGGCTCTAAGATCAAGAATCGACAAATGGTACTTCATAAAATTGCAAAGATTCTGTAAGGCAAAGGACACTGTCATTAGGACAAAATGACAACCAACAGATTGCGAAAAGATCTTTACCAATCCTACATCAGATAGTGGGCTACTATGCACTATATACAAAGAACTCAAGAAGGTAGACTCGAGAGGTTATTTTTTAATAACCCTATTAAAAATAGGGTACAACTCTCAAAATCAGTCTGGAGGTTCCTCAGAAAATTGGACTTTCCACTACCTGTGGATCCAGCTATACCTCTCCTGGGCATGTACCCAAAAGATGTGCCAACGTATAACAAGGGCACATGCTACACTATGTTCATAGCAGCCTTATTTATAATAGCCAGAAGCTGGAAAGAACCCAGATGCCCTTCAACAGAGGAATGAATACAGAAAACATGGTACATTTACACAATGGATTCAGCTATCAAAAACAATGACTTCATGGAAATCATAGGCAAATGGATTGGACTAGAAAATATCATCCTGAGTGAGGTAATCACAGAAAAACACACATGGTATGTACTTACTGATAAGTGGATATTATCCCAAAAGCTCAAATTACCTAGGATGCAATACACAAACCACATGAAGCTCAAAAAGGATGAACAAAGTGTGGTTGCTTCAGTTCTTCCTAAAATGGAGAACAAAAATACCCATAGGAGGGGATATGGTGGCAAAGTTTGGAGCAGACTGAAGGAATGGCCATTGAAAACCTGCCCCACATGTGCCCCAAATATACACAACCACCAAGTCTAGATAAAAATAATGAAGCTAAGAAGTGCATGCTGACAGGAACCAGATATAAATGTCTCCTGAGAGACATAGTCAGAGTGTGTCAAATACAGAGGCAAATGTTAGCAGGAAACCAGTGAACTGAGAACAGCACCCCTGTTGGAAGAATTAGAGAAAGGATTGAAAGAGCTGAAGGGGCTTGCAAAACCATAAGAACAACAATACCAACCAACCAGAGCTCCCAGGGACTAAACCACTACCCATAGACTATACATGGACTGACACATGGCTCCAACTGCATATGTAGCAGAGGAAGGTCTTGCTGGGCACCAATGGAAGGAGAAGCCTTTGGTTCTGCCAAGGTTGGACCCCCAGTGTAGGGGAATGTTGGGGTGTTGAGAAGGGGAGTGGATGGGAACACCAGTATAGAAGAAGGGGAGGGGGATAGGATAGGGGGCGTATGTCCGGGAAATCGTTAAAGGGAATAATTTTTGAAGTGTAAATTAAAAAATATCCAATAAAAATTTTAAAAAATGGTATAGAGTGCTAAGCAAATCATTCTCAACTGAAGAATATTAAACGACTGTGAAGCACCTAAAGAAATGTTCAACATCCTTAGTCATTGGGGAAATGCAAATCAAAACTACCCTGAGATTTTACCTCACACTAGTCAGAATGGCTAACAATCCAAAGTCAGGTGACAGTAGATGCTGGGAAAGATGTGGAGAAGGAGGAACACTCCTCCATTGTTGGTGGGATTGCAAGCTGGTACAACCATTCTGGAAATCAGTCTGGAGGTTCCTCAGAAAATTGAACATAGTACTACTTGAGGACCCAGCTATACTACTTGGGCATATACCCAAAAGATGCTGTAACATACAACAAGGATAGATGCTCACTATGTTAATAGCAGCCTTATTTATAATAGCCATAAGCTGAAAAGAACCCAGATATCCCTCAACAGAGGAATGGATACAGAAAATGCGGTACATTTATACAATGGAGTACTAATCAGTTGTTAAAAACAATGACTTCATTAAATTCATAGGCAAATGATGGTACTAGAAAATGTCATCCTGAGTGAGGTAACCCAATCACAAAATAACACATATGGTATTTATTCACTGATAAGTGGATATTAGTTTAAAAGCTCAGATTACTTAAGATACAATCTACAAACCACATGAAGCTCAAGAAGAAGGAAGACCAAATTGGGGATGCTTCAATTCTTCTCTTGCAATCCACCATTGAACTGTGAACGGTGTTCGCATTCGAAGAGTTACAGAAAGGATTGAAGGAGCTGAAGGGGCTTTCAACCCCATAAGAACAATACCAGCCAACCAAAGCTCCCAGGGAGTAAACCACCAACCATAGTGTACATATGGACAGACCCATGGCTCCAGCTGCATATTTAGCAGAGGATGGCCTTGTTGGGCACCAATGGGAGGAGATGCCCTTGGTGCTACCAATGTTTGATGCCCCAGTGTAGGAGAATGTCAGGGTAGGAAGGTAGATGTGGTGTGTGTGTGTGTGTGTGTGTGTGTGTGTGTGTGTGTGTGTGTAAAACACCCTCATAGAAGACAAGGGAGGGGGATGGGATAGGGGGTTTATGGATGGGAAACAAGTAATGGAGATAACATGAAATGGAAATAAAAATATCCATTAAAAATATTCAGTGAAATTAAACATGTTTCCTAAAATTCTGAAGGAATAAAATAAATCAAACCTGATAGAAGACAAGAATGTGCCTTACTGGAATCAAATTGTCAATGGTTTAGATTTTGAAAACTGTGTGAGAAGGTGCTGCAAAATTCAATTTAATATTATAATTAATCAAGTTATCACTATGTGCCATATTTGAGATTTTTTTCCTAATCTGCTTTGTTTTTGGCCAGCATTACAAAACTTAAAACATTAGAAAAGCTTTAAGTCTCTGCCCAGTGTTTCAGGTTGGGAGAAACGTTGCTGTATCCCGAGGCTGGCGAAATTTTGATAAATCTTGAAAAGTACACATGTTAGCAGGTCGTGCTAGTGGGAACTAACTGAATTCACAAAGAAACAGTGTTTCAGGTTGGGAGAACGTTGCTGTATCCCGAATATTCGACTTATCACTATTGAGGCCTATTGGGAACTAACTGAATTCACCAAGTTACTTAGATGAGGCTGACGAAATTTTGATAAATCTTGAAAAGTACACATGTTAGCAGGTCGTGCTAGTGGGAACTAACTGAATTCACAAAGAAACAGTGTTTCAGGTTGGGAGAACGTTGCTGTATCCCGAATATTCGACTTATCACTATTGCGGCCTATTGGGAACTAACTGAATTCACCAAGTTACTTAGATGAGGCTGACGAAATTTTGATAAATCTTGAAAAGTACACATGTTAGCAGGTCGTGCTAGTGGGAACTAACTGAATTCACAAAGAAACAGTGTTTCAGGTTGGGAGAACGTTGCTGTATCCCGAATATTCGACTTATCACTATTGCGGCCTATTGGGAACTAACTGAATTCACCAAGTTACTTAGATGAGGCTGACGAAATTTTGATAAATCTTGAAAAGTACACATGTTAGCAGGTCGTGCTAGTGGGAACTAACTGAATTCACAAAGAAACAGTGTTTCAGGTTGGGAGAACGTTGCTGTATCCCGAATATTCGACTTATCACTATTGCGGCCTATTGGGAACTAACTGAATTCACCAAGTTACTTAGATGAGGCTGACGAAATTTTGATAAATCTTGAAAAGTACACATGTTAGCAGGTCGTGCTAGTGGGAACTAACTGAATTCACAAAGAAACAGTGTTTCAGGTCTGTCTAAATCTTGAAAAGTACACATGTTAGCAGGTCGTGCTAGTAGGAACTAACTGAATTCACAAAGAAACAGTGTTTCAGGTTGGGAGAACGTTGCTGTATCCCGAATATTCGACTTATCACTATTGCGGCCTATTGGGAACTAACTGAATTCACCAAGTTACTTAGATGAGGCTGACGAAATTTTGATAAATCTTAAAAAGTACACATGTTAGCAGGTCGTGCTAGTGGGAACTAACTGAATTCACAAAGAAACAGTGTTTCAGGTTGGAGAATGTTGCTGTAT